>NC_091282.1:639442929-639751391 GCF_032444005.1 Ranitomeya imitator | reverse complement strand
ACTCTTTTCAACTGATTCGCTCCATAGCGGATCCGCTGGGTAGGTTCATTGTGGTTCTATGTCTTATTAATAATGCCCCCTACACCATTGCTTCGGTTTATGCTCCCAATGTAGGACAGCTTAAATTCTTGGAGGGTTTTTCAAAATTCTACACGAACATGGTCACAAACTGATTGCTGGAGATTTTAACGCACCAATGTCTAAAGGCCTAGACTGCTCTGCCTTCTCCCTGTCAAGATGTGAGGCAGGACCTCTTTTAATTTACATGATATCTGGAGATATCTACATTGCGGCGAGAGGGAATACACGTTCATGTCACCCAGACATGGTTCCTATAGCAGAATTGACTTTGTGCTGGTGAATGACGTGGCTCTTCCTCACTGCATTGCAGCAGATATAGGCAGTATTACTTGGTCGGACCATGCCCCGGTGTCCCTCACTTTAAGAGACCCTTTGGCTTTGCCTCCCGCACATTGGCGTCTCAACGCCCATCTCCTTGCTGACCAATCAACCTCTCAGTTTGTAGAGGAAGCCTTGCGCGAATTTTTTTCCTCCAATGATACTCCAGACATACGTGATGATACCCTTTGGTTTGCCCACAAGGTGGTAATCAGGGGTTGTTTCATCAAGATGGAGGCTATGGCCAAAAGGAAGTATAACTCAGCTATTCAGTCTGCCCTAGACGAATTAGCTCACCTCGAGTCTGCCCACAAACTATCACCTACCCCAGCGCTCTTTTCTGATCTTTCTAGAGCCCGCATGCATGTTCGCAACCTGCTTCTCCATAAGGCTGAGAATGCCCTGAGGAAAATCAGAGCCAGATTTTATGTAATGGGGGACCGGGCGGGTGCTGTTCTGGCTAGACGTGTCAGGAAGAGAGAGGCTCAATCCAAGATCCCATTCCTGCTTAGGTCTGACGGTTCCCAGGTGTATAATCCTATTCATATTGCTGAGGAGTTCGCATCCTACTATTCCTCTCTCTATGATCTTGGATCTGACCCAGGGGTTCCCCAGCCTTCGCGGGAGCTAATTTTGGCATTCTTGGAGAAGGCTAATCTTCCTTCGGTCAGCTCGGAGCAGCTCTCTTATCTGAATTCCCCCATTGTTGAGTCTGAATTATCTCAAATCGTCAGGGACGCTAATAAGGGTTCCTCCCCTAGGCCAGATGGCTTTCCTTTTTTTTTATTATGTTCAGTTTTTCTCTGTCCTCTCCCCTTATCTTCTGCGCCTTTTTAATAACTGGTTGTCGGTAGGTAGTATTAGAACATAAAAAAGTGGTATGTAGCCAGCTCACCAGTGATCACCGCAGGTGCACGGAACTCCGCTGCAGACAGGCGAAATGTTCATTCATGAAGAAAAGGATCACAGTTCCAGCTCCTTAAAACGATTAGTTTATTGAATTCAAAATATAAAATCCAAATATCCAAAGTGAGTAAACTCCCAACGGTTGGTGCTTAGATAGCGGAGACTGACTGGCAACGCGTTTCGATCAGATTGATCTTTATCAGAGCCACATATCAGTATGGTTGCGTCTTTCCTATATAGGGAGACTTGTCCAACCAAATCACAGATGTAAGTCATATGACTACCTCGAAGGTCCTGTCTTAAAACCAATACCATTACAATAGAAATACAATAAAACAATGAAAATAAAAATAATCCTCTTACATTTAGCAATAGTGTAGCATAATTTCGTTTCTCTTATTTAGTCCCATTGGAACACGGGTATTCAATTGCAGAATCCAATACGCTTCCCGTGTGAGAAGTCGGCGTCTAATATCACCGCCGCGGGGGGAAGGATTAACCCTTTCTATTCCCTGGACCTGAAGACAGCTTATGCTGCGTGCATGATGAATGACAAAGTGTTTTGATGCCGCTGACATATTTCTATTTTGGTTACCCGTATTGTTTATATCATATAGGTGTTCCCTAATGCGTATTTTTAATTTTCTGGATGTACATCCAACATACGTTAAATTGCATTCTGTGCATTTGATATTATATACTACGTTGGATGAATTACAATTAATATATTGTTTTACATCAAATTCCATAGTTCTATCCGCATTATGGAAAGTTTTGGCAATGTTAGCCACTTTACATGTGCCACAATTTTGTATGCCGCATCTGAAAAATCCTGGATAATTCAACCAGGTTTTCTTGGTTTTATTTCTTTCCGAACTAAACATGCTAGGAGCTATTTTGCTGCCAATCGTTGGAGCCCTCCTGGACACAACATTAATACCCGAATTCAAAATTTCGTATAATTGATCATCCTCATACAATAATGGCAAGTATTTATAAATTATATTTTTAATTTTAGGGAACTGGGGACTATATTGAAAACATATATATGGTTTCTTTTGTATTTGTGCATTATCATTATTTTTTTGGGGTGCAATCAGCTCTCTTCGATTTTTTTCATTGACAATTCCCTTAGCCCGATCAATTGTCCATTGAGGATATTTACGGCATTTTAGTTTTTTCGTTATCTGATTGAACTCACCATTTAGATCTTTTGCTGAGCTACAATTACGCTTGATCCTGGTGAGTTCACCCACAGGTATTGATTTAATCGTGTGCTTGCTATGGCTACTATGGGCATGCAAAATTGTGTTCCCCCTAACTGGTTTGTGATGTGTTTTGGTTGCAATTCCCTGATCAACATGTCCTGTAAGTTCCAGATCTAAGAAAGAAATATTGTCTTTATCAACTTTATGCGTAAATCTAATGTTATACATATTACAATTCAAGTACTCCATAAAGTGTGGTATGGTAGATACATCCCCCTCCCAAATTATGAGGGTATCATCTATGTATCTACCATACCACACCAAATGCTCCAGAAAAGGATTAGCCACAGAAAAAACGAACTCCATCTCCCAAAAGGCCATAACTAAATTTGCGAGGGAGGGTGAATATTTAGCAACCATGGCCACTCCTGCTTGCTGAACAAAAAACTGGCCATCAAATGAAAAATAATTATTGGTCATCAAAAAATGTATAACCATAAGCAAATATTCAATCAGATCCACAGAATAATTACTATATTTCCCAAGATGATATTGTATAGCTCGCATTGCCAGATCATGCGGAATGCACGTGTATAAGGATATCACATCGCAGCAAAGCCATGAGTAATTAGACTGCCAGACTTTATTCTCAAAGATACATAGGACCTCTTTAGAATCCCTAATGTGTCCTGGAGTGCGTTTAACCAGTGGTTGGAGAAGAGAATCAACCCACTGGCAAAGTTTTTCGTTACATGATCCGATTCCGGACACAATGGGTCGCATTGGGGGAATACCTTCTTTCTTGTGTATTTTTGGTACCCCATAAATAATGGGGATAACCGGATTTCGTACTGTAAGGTATTCTATTTGCTTTTTGGTTAATACCCCCAAATTCTGTCCTTCTTTTATGATTTGATCTCTTTTATCAATAATTTCCTGAGAGGGATTATATTTCAATTTTTTGTATATTGTATGATCAGATAATAATTCTACCATCTTCTTCTGATAATCCGTTGTGTTGAGTACCACAACTACTCCCCCTTTATCTGACATCTTAATAGTTAAGTCTGGCATGTCTTGAAGTTCTTTTATTGCTTTGCGATGTTTCGTAGATATATTTCTCTGACTATTATTCCTTTTACTTATTGTGTCCTCATATAATCGTTTTAATTCTTTTTCGACACTTTCTTGGAATCTGTCCATACATTCAGATCTAGTCTGAACTGGGTAAAAATATGGATTTTGAGTTGTAAAATTTTGAGAGAAATGCACCCGATCATGATCTGGCAATACTGAGGCACCAAGATCCTGTAAGGCAATTAACGCTACTTGTTCCTTAAAGTCCATGAACGAAAATTCATTTTCTAGTCTATTTGGAGCACTAGTCTCCTCTTGATTGGAGTCCTCCATACAGTTTTCCTCATTCCGAAAGTGCTTCCTGATGGTCAAATTTCTCACGAATTTGTTGGTATCCATAATGGTAGTAAATAAATCAAAGTCCTGATCAGGGACAAAATTTAATCTCAACGATAAAACTTGGATTTGGTCAGATGATAGGGGTTTGGACGATAAGTTCAACACATTAGTATATTCATTTACTTCGCATGTAATTTCTTGTTGCGTGTTACCATCCCCCCTTCGTCTATGCTTTCTCCCCCCCCCCCCCGCCTCTTACGTTTTTTGCCTGGCGGTGACCATCTCTCGAGGTGCATGCTCTATTTTCATTCAGGGAAACATCTGAAGCACTACCTTGATTATCTGAAGATTCCGGATCTGATGATGTAAAATATACATGTGACTTTGTTCTTTTTTTGAGACTTTTCTTTTTGTGTTGAAATTGATTTTGTTTCAATATTGACTTCGGATTTTTATTTATATTAGTCCAATTACCCCAGTCATAGACTTAATTCGTAGAATAATCATTGGAATCTCTAATGAATTTTCTTTTCTTTCGATCCATAATCTGTTCCTCCAGGGCAGCTATCCTTTCGTTGATTTTCGCCATTAAATTCTCAAACTGTGCAGCTGTTTTATATTCACTTAGGGCAGAGTTTACTTCCTCCAGTTCCTGCTGTATATTTTTAAGTTTATTGTCCTCATACTTAATGATAACAATAAACTTAAAAATATACAGCAGGAACTGGAGGAAGTAAACTCTGCCCTAAGTGAATATAAAACAGCTGCACAGTTTGAGAATTTAATGGCGAAAATCAACGAAAGGATAGCTGCCCTGGAGGAACAGATTATGGATCGAAAGAAAAGAAAATTCATTAGAGATTCCAATGATTATTCTACGAATAAAGTCTATGACTGGGGTAATTGGACTAATATAAATAAAAATCCGAAGTCAATATTGAAACAAAATCAATTTCAACACAAAAAGAAAAGTCTCAAAAAAAGAACAAAGTCACATGTATATTTTACATCATCAGATCCGGAATCTTCAGATAATCAAGGTAGTGCTTCAGATGTTTCCCTGAATGAAAATAGAGCATGCACCTCGAGAGATGGTCACCGCCAGGCAAAAAACTTAAGAGGCGGGGGGGGGGAGAAAGCATAGACGAAGGGGGGATGGTAACACGCAACAAGAAATTACATGCGAAGTAAATGAATATACTAATGTGTTGAACTTATCGTCCAAACCCCTATCATCTGACCAAATCCAAGTTTTATCGTTGGGATTAAATTTTGTCCCTGATCAGGACTTTGATTTATTTACTACCATTATGGATACCAACAAATTCGTGAGAAATTTGACCATCAGGAAGCACTTTCGGAATGAGGAAAACTGTATGGAGGACTCCAATCAAGAGGAGACTAGTGCTCCAAATAGACTAGAAAATGAATTTTCGTTCATGGACTTTAAGGAACAAGTAGCGTTAATTGCCTTACAGGATCTTGGTGCCTCAGTATTGCCAGATCATGATCGGGTGCATTTCTCTCAAAATTTTACAACTCAAAATCCATATTTTTACCCAGTTCAGACTAGATCTGAATGTATGGACAGATTCCAAGAAAGTGTCGAAAAAGAATTAAAACGATTATATGAGGACACAATAAGTAAAAGGAATAATAGTCAGAGAAATATATCTACGAAACATCGCAAAGCAATAAAAGAACTTCAAGACATGCCAGACTTAACTATTAAGATGTCAGATAAAGGGGGAGTAGTTGTGGTACTCAACACAACGGATTATCAGAAGAAGATGGTAGAATTATTATTTGATCATACAATATACAAAAAATTGAAATATAATCCCTCAGGAAATTATTGATAAAAGAGATCAAATCATAAAAGAAGGACAGAATTTGGGGGTATTAACCAAAAAGCAAATAGAATACCTTACAGTACGAAATCCGGTTATCCCCATTATTTATGGGGTACCAAAAATACACAAGAAAGAAGGTATTCCCCCAATGCGACCCATTGTGTCCGGAATCGGATCATGTAACGAAAAACTTTGCCAGTGGGTTGATTCTCTTCTCCAACCACTGGTTAAACGCACTCCAGGACACATTAGGGATTCTAAAGAGGTCCTATGTATCTTTGAGAATAAAGTCTGGCAGTCTAATTACTCATGGCTTTGCTGCGATGTGATATCCTTATACACGTGCATTCCGCATGATCTGGCAATGCGAGCTATACAATATCATCTTGGGAAATATAGTAATTATTCTGTGGATCTGATTGAATATTTGCTTATGGTTATACATTTTTTGATGACCAATAATTATTTTTCATTTGATGGCCAGTTTTTTGTTCAGCAAGCAGGAGTGGCCATGGTTGCTAAATATTCACCCTCCCTCGCAAATTTAGTTATGGCCTTTTGGGAGATGGAGTTCGTTTTTTCTGTGGCTAATCCTTTTCTGGAGCATTTGGTGTGGTATGGTAGATACATAGATGATACCCTCATAATTTGGGAGGGGGATGTATCTACCATACCACACTTTATGGAGTACTTGAATTGTAATATGTATAACATTAGATTTACGCATAAAGTTGATAAAGACAATATTTCTTTCTTAGATCTGGAACTTACAGGACATGTTGATCAGGGAATTGCAGCCAAAACACATCACAAACCAGTTAGGGGGAACACAATTTTGCATGCCCATAGTAGCCATAGCAAGCACACGATTAAATCAATACCTGTGGGTGAACTCACCAGGATCAAGCGTAATTGTAGCTCAGCAAAAGATCTAAATGGTGAGTTCAATCAGATAACGAAAAAACTAAAATGCCGTAAATATCCTCAATGGACAATTGATCGGGCTAAGGGAATTGTCAATGAAAAAAATCGAAGAGAGCTGATTGCACCCCAAAAAAATAATGATAATGCACAAATACAAAAGAAACCATATATATGTTTTCAATATAGTCCCCAGTTCCCTAAAATTAAAAATATAATTTATAAATACTTGCCATTATTGTATGAGGATGATCAATTATACGAAATTTTGAATTCGGGTATTAATGTTGTGTCCAGGAGGGCTCCAACGATTGGCAGCAAAATAGCTCCTAGCATGTTTAGTTCGGAAAGAAATAAAACCAAGAAAACCTGGTTGAATTATCCAGGATTTTTCAGATGCGGCATACAAAATTGTGGCACATGTAAAGTGGCTAACATTGCCAAAACTTTCCATAATGCGGATAGAACTATGGAATTTGATGTAAAACAATATATTAATTGTAATTCATCCAACGTAGTATATAATATCAAATGCACAGAATGCAATTTAACGTATGTTGGATGTACATCCAGAAAATTAAAAATACGCATTAGGGAACACCTATATGATATAAACAATACGGGTAACCAAAATAGAAATATGTCAGCGGCATCAAAACACTTTGTCATTCATCATGCACGCAGCATAAGCTGTCTTCAGGTCCATAGAATAGAAAGGGTTAATCCTTCCCCCCGCGGCGGTGATATTAGACGCCGACTTCTCACACGGGAAGCGTATTGGATTCTGCAATTGAATACCCGTGTTCCAATGGGACTAAATAAGAGAAACGAAATTATGCTACACTATTGCTAAATGTAAGAGGATTATTTTTATTTTCATTGTTTTATTGTATTTCTATTGTAATGGTATTGGTTTTAAGACAGGACCTTCGAGGTAGTCATATGATTTACATCTGTGATTTGGTTGGACAAGTCTCCCTATATAGGAAAGACGCAACCATACTGATATGTGGCTCTGATAAAGATCAATCTGATCGAAACGCGTTGCCAGTCAGTCTCCGCTATCTAAGCACCAACCGTTGGGAGTTTACTCACTTTGGATATTTGGATTTTATATTTTGAATTCAATAAACTAATCGTTTTAAGGAGCTGGAACTGTGATCCTTTTCTTCATGAAGGTAGTATTAGAGCTGAGGGGTTGGAGGCTTCCATCACGACTCTCCCAAAACAGGGGAAACCCACAACCTCTCCGGGAAATTTCCGTCCTATAGCCCTCCTAAATTGCGACGTTAAGATTTATGCAAAAATTTGGGCCAACAGATTATTTTCGGTTCTCCCTAGCCTCATACACCCGACCAAGTCGGGTTTGTTCCCGGTAGACAGACCATGGACGGTACTAGGCGCCTGATTTTGGATGTGGTGGAGAGGGGGGCTCTCCCCAGTGTATTCCTGTCGCTTGACGCCGAAAAAGCGTTTGACAGGGTGCACTGGGGATATATCGAGCTTACGCTGGACAAGTTCGGGCTTACTGGGCAAATCATCAAAGCTATCATGGCCTTATATTCCAACCCCTGTGCGTCAGTTCGCTCGGCCGGTTTTGGGTCTCGGACGTTCCCCATTTTGAACGGTACCCGTCAGGGCTGCCCCCTTTCCCCCCTTATCTTTGCTCTGGTCATTGAGCCCTTGGCTGCCATGGTTAGGCAAAGTTCAGACATAAAAGGAATTAGGGTGGGGGGAACTGAACACAAAATTGGTCTCTATGCCGACGATGTGGTCTTGACATGCACCTCACCTTTAGCTTTCGAATGCGATCACCTCAATTTTAACTGAATTTTCTGCAGTCTCATATTACAAACTTAATTTGACTAAATCCACAATTTTTCCCCTTTTTCTCCTGGTTCCTCTTCAAATCCAAATCCAATCCCAATATGCGTTTATTTGGGCCCCTCTAGGCTTTACGTACCTAGGTATCCGGATAACTAGGTTGGATAACATCGTCCGTGCAAACTGTGAGGAAACTCTCGCGGAGGTCAGGAAGGGCATGGATCAGTTATCGAGCGCGTCGCTTTCGTGGATGGCCCGCATACAAACTTCTAAAATGCTATTCCTCCCTAAAATTATGTACCTTTTCCGGTGCCTCCCCCTTTTTATCCCCTCGAAATTTATTTTAGCTTTTCAATCGCTTATAGATCGGTTCATCTGGAGCAAGAAACCTCATAGGATCAGGCGTCGGATTATGTCCCTACCATACTCTATGGGTGGGTTGAGTGCCCCTGTGGTGCAGTCTTACTATAGGGCGGCGGTCCTTGAGCCTCTTAAAATATGGTGGGAGGGGAACTCACGTTTACCCTGGTTTCTTATTGAGTCTCAGTTTGCCCCAAAAAATTCTCTCAAATTGCTCCTAGAGCTTCAGCTGCTCCGTGTTTCTCTTGAGGGCCCGTGTCTCCGTACTATCAAGACTGCTACTAAACTTTGGGCGTCGCTGTGCACCTCTCATCTTGTGTTTATGTATGACTATGTCTCTTTGCAGGCCTTGGAGTATGCTATTGGGCACATTTCTCTTTCCTCGAGGAAGGGGCGCGGGGTGCTCCGGGTGGCTGACCTGTTCAGCTCGAGTGGCCTTCTGCCATTTGAGGACCTTGCAGGGAGATTTTCCCTTACTAATATTGATTTTTTTCAATATCTACAGCTTCGCAGCTTCCTTAGGTCGCGTCGGCTGTTTGGTGCACCCCCGCCTTTGACAGAGGACCCGGCTCATAGGTTCTTTAGACCAGCCACTACATTGCCCCATGGTATCTCTATCACCTACAAAGCCCTTATATCCCATGGTATTCCTGATAAGCTCCCTTTTATGACTTCCTGGGAGTCCTCGCTGGATTTTGAGGCCTCCCTGGAGGATTGGCGGTTTGCGATGGTGCATCCCTCCAAATTTTCCTCGTGTCTTGGCCACTTGGAACAGGTGAAAAAGATCCAGTTGCATTGGTATCTTACTCCTGTCCGTCTGGCGAAATTCACTCCGTCCTCCTCCCCTGTTTGCTGGAAGGGGTGTGGTGCCATGGGTTCCTCCTCCCATGTGTGGTGGTCGTGCCCGCAGGTTCAGGTTTTTTGGCGCCGGGTGGAGTCCTTGATCGCTGAGCTAACTCATCTTCCTCTTGTTCTGAATGGACAACTCGCTGTTCTGGGTATCTCCCTCATAGATCTCCCCTCCCCTCTCCGTCCTATAATTTCCAATGTCCTAGTTGCTGCCAGACAGTGTATTGCAAAATACTGGAAGTCTTCGGATCTCCCTTCTAGGGCCAAACTGATCTCCAAGATTGATCTACACTTCTGTTATGAGGTTATTATGGCTCAGGGTTTACCAAAAAAGACTAAAGTCCTTTCCTGGTGGGACCCCTGGGTGTCCTTGGCCTATATTTCCCAGTCTGCTCTTACTCTCATTTAAAAGTCATGGTTCTTTTGAATATGTGATCTCTCTTGTACTGTAATTGTGTATTTTTGTACTTATTATGATGTGGTCCTTGAGTATTATGTACAGGGTTTTTCCCTCTGTTCCCCTTGCCTCCCCTATTTTCCTTTCTTCCCTCCCACTCCCCTCCCTCCTTCGGATGTTATTTGATGTCCTATTTGATATGTTATACTTCAATAAAAAGTTTATTGGTTAAAAAAAAAAAAAAAAAAGAAACTTGAAGACACAAACAAGCACTATGAGGTCAAAAATACTCTTTTGTAAAAAAAAAATCACAGTAATAAGCAAGTGCTAGTCAAAAGATGAAAAAAAGGGTCTATACCTTGACGATTGGTGGAGCAGCTTAGTATACATTTTTTTGCAAAAAAAGTATCAACTAAATACCCTGTTTTTTTCCATCTTTTGACTAGCACTTGCTTATTACTGTGATTTTTTTTTACAACAGAGTATTTTTGACCTCACTATGCTCGTTTGTGTCTTCAAGTTTCTTGATGGTGTGAACAGGTTCCTACAGACTTGTTCAATGTGCAAGTAGCCCATGTGTTTCTGGTTCTATAATTGTTCTCTTGTTTCTACAAGACTGGGGAGTCCATCACTCCTTTGTGGGTCATTTGCATTTAAGCTGTTCCATCCTGCATGTCCACATGGATATTTCTTCTCTGAACCCTGCTTATACAGGTACTATACAGATGATCAGGTTTTAAATACATCAGATAGGGATTATATACATTAGATAGGACTGCTCTATAAGGGTATACCTTGACGATTGGTGAAGCAGCTTAGTATACTTTTTTTGCAAAAAAACGTATCAACTAAATACCTTGTTTTTTCCATCTTTTGACTAGCACTTGCTTATTACTGTGATTTTTTTTACAACAGAGTATTTTTTACCTCCCTGTGCTCGTTTGTGTCTTCACTATTCAGGAGTGGCTGAGGGCAAGTGTTGTTAGCCTGGGAGGGGGGAAATATCCCTGGCCACTTCCCGGGCTATTAATATTAACCCATAGCTGTTTGTTTAGCCTTTGTCAGTTTGATTTTATAGAGCTTTTTTCTCATTTAATTCTTAATTTTCCACATAATGTTCACAGCAGGTGCTGAGATAAACTCTTATTCTTGTTGCCTGGTTGCGCTGATCTCAGGGAGACCAGATGACAATGATGAGTGCTGCCTTCAGCAGCCAGTGCCTGGGATCAGCCTGAACTGTGCCACTTTTTCCCAGGTGTTTGTACGTGTCATGCTGATGTGGCACACAGATGTCATCTGTGTGTCATTGGTGTGTGGCACGTACTTTGTCTGTGGTGCGCGTAAAAAAACTGACATGTCTGTGAGTTTTTCACATGGACACACCTGTGTGAAAAACCTGACGTGTGCACCACCATCGAATACAATGGGTGTACGTATGACTGCATGCGATATAAAAAATGGACATGTGAAGAGGGCCTTAACCTGCTTGGCACCCGTACCTAGCCTCATGCTGCGCTGAGAAAATTAACTCCCCCCAAGATTTCAGGTTTCAGACACTGGGGCGGCATCGGCACTGGTTCAGTTGCCGCTCTAAGTCACAGCTGAGTATAAATGAGAATAAAGAGTACTGACAGCCAACTGTAATGCAGAGCATATGTCAGTCAGTGTCGGGGGTGCGGTTACAGCCGCCGCTCTGTATACTCAAGGGTGACTGAACCCGCGACGACACTTTTCCTATAATTGAAATCCGAACGCTGCAGGAAAAATAAATGTAATTTTCTCCCTGCAGTGTTCAGCTATGTGCAGGCACCAGGCAGGTTAGTAACGCTATTGGAGCACCCCCAGACACAGGGCCACAGGTTACTCAGTACCGGTCCTCTCTGTCTCAGTTCTGGGGTTGTCACGGTGGCTGGACCCGGTCCGTGACCCTGCTAAGGGGCGTCCAATAAAAGGGGTGATGGTAGTTTGTCAAGGTTTCACGACGCCACCTAGATGGTATATCTTCCCACAGGTGAAGTATGTCCCCAGGGCTTCCCAGTAATGTAGATGGCGATGGTGTAAGGTGCAGTCAATAACGAGGACACAGGGTTGCAGTCTCTTTACCTCTTTACTGAAGACTTCAGGATCCTCAATCCAGAGCACGGTTAACAGGGCTGTCTGAGACCAGCCGGTCCGAAGGCACATCCAGAGTTCCCTTTGCAGGTGGAAATCGTGGCCTACCACTAGCGCCTGTGTGTTGTAGTGCTTCCCTGCTGAGCATTCGGGATAGTCCTCACAACTTCTGCTCTCGTTTGTTCCAGTTCTTTCTAGTTATTTCTCTTTCTTTCTATTCTCCGTCCCCCAGGTTTGTTATGGCTAGGAAGCACCCATTTGACGGGAAGGATCGGAGCTCTTCCGGGACCCTAGAGATGCCCATCTCCATGCGTTGCCCCCTATGTCTGCTTAGGTGATGTAAGGTAGACAGCCAACCTATAATTAACTGTCCTGCGGTATTTGAAGTAAGGCATAAAGTCAGTTACTTCCTCGGGGTTCCGGGCACCGGCTACGCGCCTCAGTAGGATGTTGCCGTTCTCTGGGCACGACTCCTACTGGCTCTCCTTTGTGCTTTGATCTCATTTCTCACTGTCCACAATATCCTTCGCTTCGTGTCTCTTTCTTAGGATACCGCCACGGGTGGTGCAGGCGCAGTTCTGTAACGTTCTGTTCTAGTCGCTAGGTACCTGCCAGGTTCCCATGCCTGACAGGGACCCCCCTGAATCTTCCCCCGCAACACCCCCTGCCACTGGATGTTGCCTGGACAAAACCCAGTCAGCTTCTCACTAACTTCCTAGCCAACCCCTAGTTTTACCAGTGTGAGGAGTGGCCTAATAAATAAAACCTTTTGCTCCCCCTAGTGGCCGGAGTGTGAAGTGTACTGTGTGCTGGTGATACCTGGTCAGATGAACTCCTTTAGTGCCATCAGACGTACCATCACTCCCCTTAGTGGCAGAGCGATACTACTGCAACGACCAGGTCTCTGGGGCGCTGCACTATCAACCTGCACATTAACTCCATTTCTGCAGGTTAATAGCAATTTTTCTGGTGGCAGATCCATTTAATACATAAGGCAGATGCGTTAATAGTAAAAAGGGAATGATAGAATAGAAGAACATTTACAGTATACAAATAATTTAATGACACAAATCAATTATTCTATACAGTTACATTCTAGAATCCCTCTAATGGTGAATCAGAAACATTTCACTGAATTTCAAGGACTCTGCAAATCTCCACGATGGCCACGACACAGAAGTGCTCCGGTGTCGGTGTCTTGGTGTCGCGTGCCAAACGCCATTCAGATTTGCTAATCCACAAGAGTTAAACCACCAGCCTGCTTCGTACTGGTCACTGCAGCTCCTATATTTTATGTCGTCAGAACCACATTCTGGATGACACTTGTCATGGCAATTATCCCAAGTACTGAAAAAGTTTCCATGCTGGTTGCTCCCGTTAATGTTTGGAAATCCAAGAAAAGCATCTCCTACAATGAAAAATATAGGCTATATTTACACTCTTCTTTGACTTTTTTTGCTGTAATTTTTATTTTTTATGGGTTTTTTCTGAATCCACTCACCTGCTGTACCCGAATAATTTGCTGCTGACAATTTATAATAGTTATTAGCATTTCCTATACTAAAGGAACTGTATTCTGCAAAGGCTTCACCTCCATCAAAGTCCCCCAGACTGATGTGCAGTTTGGAGGATCTGTCTGTCTGGTGGGTCAGGGCATAAATGTACTCGAGTCCAAGCCAATGTTCACCTTTAAAGACAAATACAAATATATAGAGGAAAGAAACTGTAAAGTAGTCCAAATATATACTGGCTGTACTGAAACAGGAAAGTAGAAAATCTTTATTAAAGAGAACCTGTCATCAAGTCAAGTGTTCAGTTTTTGATCTTAATTTATTCTCTTTTTTTGCCCTAAATATTCCATTTTTCATTTTAACCCCCCACAAAGGCTTAGAGCTATGTATTTTTTTTTTACATTTTGTACCACTTTTAATGGTCTTTACAAAGAGGGCAGTACCCATAGGGAAATTATTCAGAACACTCAGGAGGCACGCCCCAGAGGATCTTGTGAGCAATGCTTCCTTGTTAAAGTCAGAAAACCAGGCACAAAAATATAAGGACCACATCTCTGGAAAAGCAAGGTGGATTGAAAAAGAAATAACACAGAATATGAAGGAGAGCAGCGGGAATAAAAGAAGGTTGAAAACTTCCCTCTTTTGACATAGTGATACAAACATTCCTTAAAAAGGACCTATCTAGTGAAGGCATAGTCATATGATATGATACAGTTATATGAACAAGTTGGGGCACCCCTATTAATCCTAAGCTTAATGTTTTATAAAAATTGTTTTTTTTGCAACAGCTTTTTCAGTTTCATATATCTAATAACTGTTGGACACAGTAATGTTTCTGCCTTGAAATGAGGTTTATTGTACTAACAGAAAATGTGCAATCTGCATTCAAACAAAGTTTGACAGGTGCATAAGTATGGGCACCCCACCAGAAAAGTGACATTAATATTTAGTAGATCCTCCTTTTGCAAAAATAACAGCCTCTAGTAGCTTCCTGTAGCTTTTAATGAGTTCCTGGATCCTGGATGAAGGTATTTTTGACCATTCCTCTTTACAAAACAATTCCAGTTCAGTTAAGTTTGATGGTCGCCGAGAATGGACAGCCCTCTTCAAATGATCCCACAGATGTTCAATGATATTCAGGTCTGGGGACTGGGATGGCCATTCCAGAACAGTGTAATTGTTCCTCTGCATGAATGCCTGAGTAGATTTGGAGCGGTGTTTTGGATCATTGTCTTGCTGAAAGATCCATCCCCTGCATAACTTCAACTTTGTCACTGATTCATGAACATTATTGTCAAGAATTTTCTGATACTGAGAGGAATCCATGCGTCCCTCAACTTTAACAAGATTCCCGGTGCCGGCATTGGCCACACAGCCCCAAAGCATGATGGAACCTCCACCAAATTTTACTGTGGGTAGCAAGTGTTTTTCTTGGAATGCTGTGTTTTTTGGCCGCCATGCATAACGCCTTTTTGTATGACCAAACAACTCAATCTTAATTTCATCAGTCCACAGGACCTTCTTCCAAAAAGAAATTGGCTTCTACAAATGTGCTTTTGCATACCTCAGCCGACTCTGTTTGTGGCATGCTTGCAGGAATGGCTTCTTTCGCATCACTCTCCCATACAGCTGCTCCTTGTGCAAAGTGCGTTGTATAGTTGACCGATGCACAGTGACACTATCTGCAGCAAGTTGATGCTGCAGCTCTCTTGAGGTGGTCTGAGGATTGTCCTTGACTGATCTCACCATTCTTCTTCTCTGCCTTTCTGATGTTTTTCTTGGCCTGCCACTTCTGGCATTAACAAGAACTGTACCTGGGTTTTTCCATTTCCTTACTATGTTCCTCACAGTGGAAATTGACAGGTTAAATCTCTGAGACAGCTTTTTGTATCCTTCCCCTGAACAACTATGTTGAATAATCTTTGTTTCTAGATCATTAGACAGTTGTTTTGAGGAGCCCATGATGCCATGATGTTAGTACAATAAACCTCATTTCAAGGCGGAAACATTACTGTGTCCAACAGTTATTAGATATATGAAACTGAAATAGCTGTTGCAAAAAAAAACAATTTTTAGAAAACATTAAGCTTAAGATTAATAGGGGTGCCCACACTTTTTCATATAACTGTATATCATCACTTGCTAAACAGTGGAAATCTCACTATAGGAACGGTCATCAAAAGGTGAATTTTATGTCTAGAACCTCAAAACAGAAATTTTAACATAAATGTGACTTAGTGTGACGCTAGTCCCTTCTCAAGGCCAAGCCGTGAGTCGGAGTGGTTAATGAGTCCAAGGTCAGAAGCCAGGAGGGTACGTCATAAAAAGAAGTAAGAAACAAAAGCATAGTCAAGTAACGTTCCGAGGTCAGAATATCGTGAGGATAATAGATCAGAGCTGAAGGGATTAACCAGGTGGGTAGTCAGAACAAAGCCCAAGGTCAGGCAACAGATCAAACATATAGAACTCAAGGCACATGTCACGTCCTCGGATACTTACCTGCCTTCTCCCATCCCTCGGCGCGCTCCCGACGTGGTCCCTCGCCGCTCCTCTTCAGTCTTCTCCGGGTGTCGGCGCGTTCTATCCCTGCGCATGCGCAGTCGCATCTCCTCTGCCGGTGGGCTTCCTGGGAGGTTGCGACCTGATGGCTCCTCCCCAATATGGCGGTGCCCATCATCAGGTATTTCTTCCCGGCATCTTCCTAGGTAAGACACATGTGCTTCTTAGGGTATCGCTTAGCATATTTTGCCTGCTTTCTCTTCTTCCTCCCGTCTCTCTTTGTCTCTTTTGTTCCAGTCCTGTACCACTCCCGTGCCTATCGTGTGTCTCTCGTGTTAGCCCTGAGTCCCCGCCGTGCCTGCCTGGTGTTCTTGCCATTCCAGTCCTGTGCCTCACCCGTGCCTGCCTGGTGTCCCTGCCATTCCAGTCCTGTGCCTCTCCCGTGCCTGCCTGGTGTCTTTGCCGTTCCTGCCCTGAGTCTCTGCTGTGCCTACCTCGTGTCACTATTGTGCCAGCCTTGTGCCACTGCCGCACTCGTCCTGCGTCTCTGCCTTATCTCCCCTGTGTTTCCGCTGTGCTTCACCTGTGCCTCAACCCTACCGGTCAGGCTTTAGGCCTCGTCTCCTAGTTCTCCCAGCTAGTTCCCTTTACCTCCGGTCCTCTGTAGTCGCCCCTTTGGCTCTAGCAGTTGTGTCTCCATTCCCCTTGGGCCTGCTCCTAACGCTCCCTGTATAGGGGGTGGTTCCATCTGGTCCGCTCGCCCTCGGGGGCTCTAGAGCCACGACCCAGAGGGTCCACTCTCGGGCATCCCTGAATCCTAATAGCACAGAGAGCACAGCACAAACCTCACAGGCTGAATGTACATCTGGCAGTGTTCTGGGAAACTCAGCACAGTTAAGAAGCATGGCCACTAAATGGAATAATGAATACATGAGACAGCTGATGCCTTACAGTCTCATATTGGACAGTCGAGCTGACAATCAACACAATGACAGCTCAACACGCCCCTGTACTAGATCAGTTGGCCAAGCTGTCAATCACAGTACAGTACTAACAGCTTCAGCACACCCCTATACCAGATTGGATGGCCGAGCTGTCAGTAACTGTATCCCAGTCACCCTGAGGGGTGGAACCATGACACTTAGTCCATAAAACACTCATGTTTCAGTGTTTGGTGAAAGTTAAAGACAGGTGAATTTCCAAAAGAGGATTTCATTTTTTTTTAAACTGCTTCCTGAATTTTCTTAAAAAACTGTAAAAGTGGTAAAAAGTTTCAAAAACATTTTAAATATAAACAAAATTTGATGTTGAAGTCCTAATAAAACATTATTTAAAAAAAAGTATTTATTTTCCTGAAAAGTTTTAGGCCAAGTTTTTTTTTCACCTTTTGAATAAAGTACATTGAAATATTTGAGATTTGCTATTGTTTACCTGCAAGATCTCCAAATCCATCTTGATATTCATTCCATGTTGCAAAAAAGTCTAAATTATCTTCTCCATTGTGCTTTTGTATAAGAGTCCAGCCGCCATTTCCAGACATTTCGCAATATACCTGCATTGAAAGCATAAATATATTTTTGTAAATTTTAAAATGATCAATATACGGTAAATACTATTGCTATCTTTACATTACTTAAGAGAAATCTGAATTTGTGGCCCATTGACAACACTTTTTTTTCAACTTTAAGGAAAGGTTAAAATAAGGACTGTGGAGTTGGAGTCGGCATAAAATGGACTGACTCCTAAAATATATAATTGGGTTCAGTAGTACAGCAGGATGTTCTGTAAATGTTTTCATAAGAATTTGGGAAAATTATGACGTGTTCTATAAATCTCTGTTCTGTTCCTGACCTGAGGATCTGGGCTTTTTGTTGAGATGAATCTGTGCTGCATTTTATGCAAATGCTCAGTAGTGACCACCAGTGCTGTGGAGTCTTAGTTGAGATGAATCTGTGCTGTACTTTATGTACATGCTCAGTAGTGTCCAGTGCTGTGAAGTCGGTGTAATAGAGTGCAGGGTTGAGTATGTCACCACGGAACAGACAGACCAACTGTTGAAGGGGATTTATTAACAGGGGTAGAATTCTCCTCGCAGGGAGTAAACAGGGGGTTAATAGAGACAAATCAACAGTTAAGCGGAATCAAAAGGGTTAACGAGTGTCAGTCCAGGGAGGTCCTGACTGGAGGGTCCTTTTTCCAACGTGGGTACAGTCACCAGCAGGGCTTGAGATCCTGAAGTCTCTTCTCTGTCTCCTGGAAACTGGAAACCCCGGGGTTAAGCTTCTGCAGCCTGTTCTCCCTGTGCAGCTGGAAGCAGGAAGTCACACAGCCACTCTGCTGTGAGTCTCTGGATATTAGGCTGACTTTCTCTCTCTCTCTGCAGCACGAACACACACACTGAGCAGTTTCCTTAGTCACACTCAGGCGTCCTGGCTTGTCAGTACGGTCACCGGGGCTGCGTGCTCAGGTCACTGTAAGGGGATACGTCGTCTCTGATTATGGAGGCTTCTAGGTAAGGAGCAGGGAAAGCAACCTCCTTACATCGGAGTCGTGGAATCAGAGTTGGAGTTGGAAGTCAGGCAAATTGAGGAGTCAGTCTGCAGTTTGGCTGAACCAGACACCACAGCTCTGGTTAAAAAGCACAATAGCCAGTTTTCACCTTCGCGACCAGGCCAATTTTTTCAATACTGAACAGTGTCAATTTACGTGGCAATATCTCTGGAACACTTAAACAGATTCCACCAATTCGGAGATTGTTTTTCTGTGATATATTGTACTTCATGATAATGGGAAAAATTGTAAGATATGATTTGCATTTATTTCTGAAAATATCAAAAATTTGGCAAAAATTTTGAAAATGTTGCAAATGTGGGCTGTAACCCTCAGTTGTCAGTTTCATCAAGGCTTGTTATCATGAATAGAGGGGTTCCCATGCCGTATTCTTTAATTATTTAAATAAATTAATCTTTTAAATAAAATAGCATGGGGGTTCTCCCCATTTTTGACAACCAGCCAAGCTAAAGCAGACAGCTGGGGTCTGGTACTCTCAGGCTGGTAAAGGGCCATGGATATTGCCTCCCAGCCTGAAAATAGCAGCACATAGCCGCCCCCAAAAAGTGTATATATAAGGTGCTTTGCCCATCTCTTCCCACTTGCCCTGTGGCAGTAGCAAGAAGGGTTCATATTTGTGGGGTTGATGTCACCTTTGTATTGTCCGGTGACATCAAGCCCACGGGTATGTAATTACAAGGCGTCTATAAGACATCTATCCATTACTAATCCTATAGTTGTATTGTAAATAAACACACCCAGAATAAAGTACTTTAATTGAAAGAATGACACAGACTCCTTTAATGAATATAAATTAAACCGTACCCACGTCATCACCCAGTCCACAGAAGCCATTGTCTCTTGTAACAGAAATAAAATAATAAACCACAATATTCCTTACCTGTCCGCTGAGAAAAAAAAAAACCCATTTGTTTTGACAGGTCTAGTTCTGCTACATCTTGCTGGCAGGCTGCATTGTTGCATGATGCGACTATACAGCCTGCCATCCAACAGAGACACTGAGCTCTTGGTGCCATCAGAAAGGTCCTGACTCCTGGGAGTTCACAAACAACGAACTCCGTTCAACTCACTGACTTGTGATTCCCTGACTGCTTTGGCTTTGCGACGATACCTCCACATTTGCTGCTGGTGGTGTCCTAACCGGTGTGCTTACAGTGAAGGAAGCAATGTAGCGTTGCTGACTACCTTCATTCTGAGCAGGTGCACCAACGGAACGGGACATTTGGTAGTTAGTCCAGGCTTGCAAGTGCATGCTGGTTAAATGTCTAAGCATGCACGTTGTATTTAAATTTTGAAGATTCTTCCCTCTGCTAAAGGTCTTTGAGCATTTCTTACAGATAACTTTCCACTGATCATTCGGATCTTGGTTAAAAAATTGCCACACTAAACTATTCCTACTATGGAATACCTTTTCAGGCATTGCACGCTGTGCTACTTTCATTGGATGGCCACGCTGTCCTAAAACTGGTTTTGTTTTTGACAAACGTTTTTGGCCTGATACGGGCCAGCCAGATGACAGCTGTTGTGATGTAGATGGCTGCTGCGGATCATCCTCCTCCGCTTCTGAGCTACTGGCAGCGGCACCCTCTTCCCCCAATGGCTGCCAATCTGGGTCAACAACTCATCTATCACCTCCTCTTCAATGACATGTGCACCTTCCTCTGTGTCACCGTGTAAGGTGCTATAGGTGCTATAGCGTTCTGGACGGGGCACCATAGTCTCATCAGGGTCAGATTCTGGCTCTGTACACTGCAAGGGCAATATAGTGATCTGAGTCAATGGAACAACATAATAATCTAGCTGTGGCTGTGCATCAGTGCACTCCATGTCCGATTCATCTTGTAATGGGCAGTTAACAATTTCCCGTTCTAACCAAGGCACGGTATGTGTAAAGAGCTCCATGGAGTAACCTGTAGTATCGCCTGACGCATCCTTCACTTTTGGTTTGGGTGATGGACACAAGGAAACGTCAAGTTCCTGACCGGGAGCATCCAGGATTCGAAGAGCTAGATCCTGAGTCAGCAAGGAAAGACAAACTTTTTCCTGCTGCTCCGGCTTTAAAGCTGTTTTCCTACTCCCAGATAAGGGAGCCTTCGAGGCCTTGTGTAGCCAGACGATGACGCTGGCTCAACACCTCAAGCCTTAGGTGCTATTGTGCCCTTGCCACTACCATCAGATGCACCACCACCACCACCATCAGTACCAGCTGGCAACCACCGCCCACGGACTTCCTCATTTTTTGGAAAATCTAACCAAAATAACAACCGTTATATGGTACTGTAAAATAAGGTAGGTGTATATAAACTTGTTGAGAATTTGAATCTCCCTTTTTTTTTGGGAGACTGAACCAAAACTCAGGCCCTGTGCATAAAACAACGCAATGTAAGTGGCAGAAAGTGGCTGGCTGACATACACCAAACTAACAGGAATGCAGTATATCCACTTTGTGAGAATTTGAAACTCCCTTTTTTTTGGGAGACTCAACCAAAACTCAGGCCCAGTGTATAAAACAACGCAATCTAAGTGGCAGAAAGTGGCTGGCTGACATACACCAAACTAACAGGACTGCAGTATATCCACTTTGTGAGAATTTGAAACTCCCTTTTTTTGGGGGGAGACTGAACCAAAACTCAGGCACAGTGTATAAAACAACGCAATCTAAGTGGCAGAAAGTGGCTGGCTGACATACACCACACGATCATAGGTACAGAATCTTTGATTGTCAATATTTCTTCAAGGACAGTGGGGCCATCAGAATACAGTGTTCTCCAAAAGGGACTCTCGTTCTGCCCTACATACCGGTACCGCACTTTTGACCTTGATATGGACCTTCAACGGTTTTATCGGACATTACGTTTGAAAGTGTATTTCTCAGACCCCAATAACAATACCTCACATACCCCTAGTAACATGGATAACCCACCCCAACTTCTCACGGCAGCAAGCCTGGGACTCCGCCCTAAGAGTCACTTTAGACCCCCACGGGGCTCCCATGCCCTGGAGACATTTATTGATTTTATCCAGAACTCATTTCAAACACTCCGGGGAGAAGTTGAACTTGGCCATCTCCACTATCCTCCAAATTTAACAATTACAGAACGCCAGGCTTTACAGTCACTACAATCAGACACGAGTCTTATGATTAAACCGGCGGACAAAGGAGGGGCCATAGTCATTATGGATAAGAGTGATTATCTTAAAGAGGTACTTAGACAACTAGAAGACACCACCATTTATCATAAACTGGACTCTAATCCAACTCACTCCATTAGGAGTAGGATTTCAGAAATACTACAGAAATACACGACAGCGGGAGTCCTGGACATGAAAACATGTGATTATCTGACCAATAACCACCCCATCACCCCTGTTTTTTATACACTCCCCAACATGCACAAGAATCTAGAACATCGCCCGGGGAGACCCATTGTGGCCCCTACCAAATCCATACTCTCCCCCATTGCCATTTTTTTTTAGAAAAAGTGTTAACCCCTCACAACCAATCTGCAAGGTCTTATCTCCTAGACACAGGCGCCTTTCTTGAAACCATACGCTCAATGGTCAATATACCACCCAACGCCATCCTCGCATCACTTGATGTAAAAGACCTGTACACCTCCATACCTCATGTGGAGGGTATTAGATCGGTGAAAAAACTTCTGATAACATCAGGGACAGATGAGCAACAGATAGACCTTTGCACTGATCTTCTTACCTTAGTACTGGATTCAAACCATTTTCTATTCCAGGACCAGTTTTATCTTCAGATACGGGGTACCATGATGGGCTCCAACGTGGCGCCCCCTTACGCAAATTGTTACTTGGCAGATTTCGAGGAAAGCCTTATTTATCCCCATAAACGTTTCTGGGACAACGCCCTGCTATGGAAACGATACATAGACGACATATTTTGCATCTGGGGTGGCACGCTGGAGTCCCTCCTGTCTTTCTTTGATTTTTTTAATTCTGCCTGGCCTGGTATTTCCTTCACCATTGCCCACGACTTACACAGGATGAACTTTCTTGACACGGTGGTGATCAAGGATCACAATGGCCAACTATCCACAGATCTGCATACAAAAAATACTGACCGCAACAGTTTGCTACATTTCCAAAGTCTACATCCCCATGCAGTTAAACGATCCATTCCTAAATCCCAAATCCAACCTGTGTCCCGCATTGTTTCGGATTATAGGCTACGAGAACAACGGGTTAATGAGATTAATTCCAAATTTCAATCCAGGGGCTATCCAGTCTCCATCTTACAGGACATACCCCACAGACCTAGCAATGCCAGACCTAAGAAAAACAAATCGCATCCCGTTTGTCCACTCCTTTCATCCTTTTGCGTATATTTTACACAAAAATATTCGCCAGTATTGGCACCTGCTAGCCACAGCTCATCCCAACATCCCGGAATTCTGGGAAACCATCCTCCCTTGTTTTAGGTGGGCACGCAACCTCCGTGACACACTGGTTAGAGCAGACATGGGGCCAGACAAAACACCCCCTAAACAACGTTTCCTACAAAACCCCAGGTTCGGGACCTTTCCATGTCTACATTGTACTCAATGTAGCAACGTTCAGAAGGGCAACACCTTCTACCATCCGCGTTCTGGTAAATGCTTCCCCATCAAGAACTATTTCACCTGTGATTCCTCGTATGTAGTCTATCTTATAAAGTGCCCCTGCGGCATGTTATATGTAGGCGAAACGACACAGACTATCCGCGACCGTATATCAAAACACAAGTCCACAATTAGATGCAGGAATATACTTCTACCAATCCCTCAACACTTCATTTCCAAGGGACACAATATATCCCAGATGAAATTCAAGGTCATAGATCAGATACCATCTCCTAGACGGAGGGGGGCGGGGGGGTTGTGACAGATTAGCCTCCCTTAAACGCCATGAGGCGTATTGGATTCATGCTCTGGACACCTTACACCCCAAGGGACTGAATAGGGATTATGATTTACTATCCTTTATCTGAACAGGCCTACATCATCTGATAGACTGTGGCCATGTCCTTCATTCCATCTCATTTCACATATGATTAACTACAATCAAAGACAGGTCCTGAGTATCCTAGTCATCTGTAAAATGTACTCGATTAAGTGTTTAAATTACTCCACTTGTCAGGTATATTGTGTCCTCTGTAATTGTGCATAATGTATACGATCTTTATTAAGTTTAAGTATACTAATATTTATGTCTATTCTTCCAGAGTCATCTTTATTGAGGTATCGCAATTACCTCATTGCCACCCACTAACATGGATGTCACAGGAACGTTCACCAATGCTACAGCACCTTAAGCGCTCACAGAGTGTATTATAAGTGACCACTTCACTACAGCCACATCCTCGCTCTTCACAGCACCGTTTACCCACCTCCTATCACTCCTATCGTCCTATTGGACGATCTCTCCATGCCAATCATGGCATTATAATGACGCACTTCCGGTGTGTCACTTCCGGTCGGCGCTGTGCGCTCACTTAATGGGCGCACTTTCAGCACTTCCTTACTCCGGCACATGCACTGACAAGCGGTGGACACCGCGTCAAGCTCCAGACGGCAACAGATAATCAGCGCACCACTGCCCATGCACAGCGCTATGCAGCACACAGCGCTTTACATCATGCAGCGCTGGCTTCCTAGCATGGTAACATATATTCAAGGATACCTCCTCTCTCCACAGCTCTCAGCCCACCCCATGAGCAGGGCATCGGTACCCCAGGTAACCATCACCCATTCGGGGCACATACGGTATTCCCTTTTATCTGAAACCATTACCCATTTGCACTCTTTACTCCCCAGTGACTCTAACCATACCCACTGGACATATGCACAAAGCGACACGCAATTTTACTCTAAGTACGGTACGCCTGTCCATATTTCTCCTCTCTGCCTCCATTATAATGTATCTGAAATTGGGAATAGGTTTATTATGTGGTTTCAATGCGTTTTTCAAATATCAAAAATATGACCGATTCTACATTTTGTGTATACTTTGTTTGTTTTTATTTTCCCCTTGGTCCCCTCCTATTTCACTATTTTTGTTTATTCATTATTTTGTCTTATTGATTTATTTATTTAATTTCTTATGTACTGTAGTAACTGAAGAAGGTCAAATAAGACCGAAACGTTTTGTTGGTACTACGCAATAAATTTCTCAAGCCACACGCATTTAAGTTGAGTGCCAGGTTCTTTTATATTCATACACCAAACTAACAGGACTGCAGTATATCCACTTTGTGAGAATTTGAAACTCCCTTTTTAGGGGGAGACTGAACCAAAACTCAGGCCCAGTGTATAAAACAACGCAATCTAAGTGGCAGAAAGTGGCTGGCTGACATACACCAAACTAACAGGACTGCAGTAGATCCACTTTGTGAGAATTTGAAACTCCCTTTTTTGGGGGGAGACTGACCCAAAACTCAGGCCCAGTGTATAAAACAACGCAATGTAAGTGGCAGAAAGTGGCTGGCTGATATATACCAATAAAAAGGACTGCTGCACACAAAAGTGTGGACAAAGAAACAAGATAACTGCAGAAAGGAGCAACAGGATTTTTGCTTTTAAAAAAGCAGTTGGTTTGCACAGCGGCGTGCAAACAGCAATGCAGCTATCAGGGAGCCTTATAGGGCAGCCTAATAAGCTACAGAGCTGATGCACAAAAATATAGCCTCCACTGTCCCTGCAAACAAATGGTGGTGTTGGACAGTGGAAATCGCTACAGCACAAGCAGTTTGGGGGTTAATCTTCCCTCCCTAACTATATCCCTTCTTCTGATGAAGCTGCAGCAACCTTTCCCTATGCTAAGATCGGCAGAAGTAAGATGGCGGTCGGCGTGCACGCCCCTTTATAGCTCCTGTGACGCCGCAGAAAGCAAGCCAATCACTGTCATGCCCTTCTCTAAGATGGTGGGGACCGAGACCTATGTCATCACGCTGCCCACACTCTGCGTCCTCCTTCATTGGCTGAAAAATGGCGCTGAAAGCATCATATGAAACGCGTCTTTGGCGTGAAGATCGCCGACCTCATGGCCGATTCCACACTAGGATCGGGTCAGGTTTCACGAAACCCGACTTTGCCGAAAGTCGGCATTTTTTGAATTTGTCCGATCCGTTTCGCTCAACCCTAATCACTACTTTTCAACTCTCAAATGATTTTTCCAGATGTCCCCAGATAAGTAGGGCTTCCTGGTGGGTTTAGTTGGCTATCTTTTACCTCTTACATGCAAAAATCTGATCTACAGCCTGTTGAACTCTCACACATTTTATAGAGTTTTATTCCGAACCTTGCCTTCTTAGGCTGGTTTCACATTTGCGTTTTTTTGTGTGCGTTTT
Source organism: Ranitomeya imitator (assembly GCF_032444005.1). NCBI lineage: Eukaryota > Metazoa > Chordata > Amphibia > Anura > Dendrobatidae > Ranitomeya > Ranitomeya imitator. The sequence continues at coordinate 639,725,211 of NC_091282.1, read as the reverse complement.
TGCGGTAAAAAATGCAAAAAAAGCATGGTGAAAAAACGCATGTAAACGCGTGCAATCGCTGCGTTTTTTTGACGCATGCGTTTTTGCATGTGGTGAAAAAAATGCGGCGTTTTGACGCGTTTACATGCGTTTTTTCATGCGTATGCGTTTTTTAAACGCATGCTGAGAAATGTGTGACAGCTGCCAATCATCAAAATAAAGTAAAAAACCCACTATAAACAGAAATAGTTAGGGTTAGGGTTAGGGGTAGGGTTAGGGGTAGGGATCTTAACCCTATCCCTAACCCTACATCCAACCCTAAGGGATCCTAACCCTAACCCTGCCCCTAACCCTACCCCTAACCCTAAAGGGATTAGGGTTAGGGGTAGGGTTAGGGTTAGGATCCCTTAGGGATAGGGGTAGGGTTAGGGGTAGGGTTAGGATCCCTTAGGGTTAGGGGTAGGGTTAGGGGTAGGGTTAGGGGTAGGGTTAGGGGTAGGCGTAGGGTTAGGGTTAGGATCCCTTTATCACTTTTATGTTGGGGGGTGGCATATCAGTGTGTTTTATGGTTTTTTAATATAAAAACGCATGCGTTTTTAACGCAAAAAAACGCATGCACAAAAAAACGCATGCGTCCCCATTAACTCCAATGTATTTTTTGACCCAAAAAAACGCATGAAAACGCATGCGTTTTTTTTGGTCCAAAAAACGCCTCTCAAAAATACTACAAGTAGCATTTCTGAAAATGAACGCATGCAGTAAAAAAACGCATGCGTTGCAAAACGCGACCAAACGTGTATAAACAAAAACGCATGCGTTTTCAATGTTAAATATAGGAAAAAAAACGCATGTGTTTTTTTGAAAAAAAAACGCTGCAGACCAAAACTCAAGTGTGAAACCACCCTTAGACGGAATAAATTGCTTGAGGTGCAGTTTTCCTTTGAATTTTACAACAGACTCATTGATAATAATGTTTTGTGTTGGGCTTTAGATCCTTAAAAACTTTTCTGTCAACTCTTCGATGATGGGTCTGATTTTACATAGTCATTTACATTTACATTTATGTACTGGGGCATTTCTGTGCAGGCATTGACCATTGTCGTTAAAATGCCAAAATCTCGTAAGCATTTGATAGCGGGTCCTAGAAAGAATGGCAGAAAACGTAGGGAAGGCTTGAACAGGGCGGCTTGGCCAGTAACACCAAATGCTCGTTTTCTAACAAGTCCCATGGCAAATGCATGTCTTAAAAATGTTTTCAATTCAGGAAGATTAGTTGGCATCCATTAATTTGATCTAGCATAATAAAATTGTGGATTCTGACTGATAAATTGGGATTCATATACATTTGTTTGCAGGACAATATGCTCTAGCAACCTATCTGTCATAAACAAGTTAACTGGTCCAAAATCTTACACCTACACATTTATACAAGGAGTGGCATTAAAATCAGAGATGAATGGAGCAGCCAAATCTGAAGCCTCCTGTTAGGGTTGGCGGAACGCACCGAATATATATTTATTAGAGCACCTGCAGCTAGATATGGCGGTACTATATAGTGGTATAAACAGACTCTGTTACTTCACAGAGTCTGTTAGCAAATATAACGCTGTGCCCTGTTTGGCTCACAGAGGCACACAGCTACTTAGGAGAGCACATGGTGGTCATGCAGTCAAATGCAAACATGAAACTCCTCGCCGGAGGTGCCAGCATTCTAGGGGCTTATTTCAGCCAGGTCCCTGAATACAAACACACAAAACTCCTCGCCGGAGGTGCCAGCATTGTAGGGGCTTATTTCAGCCGGGTCCCTGACTGCATACAAAACATGACCACACTGGCGCTGAGCTCATACATAAATTGACACTAGCGCATGGCCGTGCGGTCATGAGAACCCTTTATAGCTGTAGCACCTACAGGACCTTCCAAGAAGGACCAATGGAAGGCTGCCACAGAACTTGATCAGGTACAGGGCCTTCCTGGAGGACCAATGGAAGTTGCTGCAGGACCTGAGCATGTGACCCTTGATCTCCACTGAGCGATCTTGCCCTGGGCATGCTCAGTGTGTGCAAAGCAGGACTTAGTCCCAGAAAAGCCTGCTCGCCGCAGACCAGTGCAGGGTACAATAGTAAAGCCTGGAGAGGCAGCAGTAACCCTTTGCACAGTATCAGATTCAGTGAGACACTGGGACCGATGTCTCCGCTGAGCAGGCTCCACTGCGGCTGATGCAGAATGGGAGACCGCAGCAGACATGGTTCGAGATTCCCCCTGTGCAGCGGCGGGAACTCGACTCCTAACACCTCCCATCTTGGAAATGCTACTTCAACTGGCATTGTTCCCTGATTTAGAGAAATTTCTCCAGTAGCTATTTGCCTCTCTTGTACTGGTCCTTGACCAGAATGACTGCTAATTTCAAAATATTTAGAATTGAGAGTCCTCAATGGGTGATAAACAGTTACGTCCATAAATATTGGGCCAATTCTTAGATAATGGTAATTCTGCTTCATGTCACCTGGCTTATCCATGGTTTTTCCCTTTTTTTTCTATACTAAGTTGTGCATAAATATGTGATTCTTCAGAATTTGTTTTAGTCTTTGCCTGATGAAGTATGTAGTCTCGAAAGCTTGCAATTTGTTACCATCTTTTCAGTTAGCCATTAAAAGGTATCAACCACTGAGGACTCTCAATTCTAAATATTTTTCTATCTACTGGCTAACACGGTACCAAGATATATATTTTTCCTGCTAATTTCAATAACTGTCACTGCAACTAAAGCCCTCAAAATCATCATTGCCATCTGACATTACACTTTCTTCACTGTCAGAACAAATAAAGGGCAGACACCTCCTCAGCAGTGTAAAACTGAAGGGCCATTTTATTAATTTTTATGTTTTTTTACATATCAATGTACAATCTACAGCATTAGTTATATTTTAGTACAAAATGCGTTCCTATCAAATTATGTATGTAGTAAATATATTATATAATTAACAATACTATATAATTAATAAATCAATTAAATTAACAAATTAATGTAACTAATTGACGTAACTAATTGATCAAATACTTGATGGAACTACTAATAAATGATTGGTAAAACAAACTAGATCAAGCCTAACCCTAACCCTATGCCTAGCCCTATCTTTAAGCATAAAAGTAACCGTAATGCTAAACTAACCATAACCATATGCCCTTGATTTATTTTAATTTTAAGAATATGAATATTTTAATTAATTATGAATAATCTAATTTATCTAATCAACTTATACTATGCTAAACACCTACCCTGTCTAGCACTATATTTTAACTAATAAGTTGATGGGATTAACTGTGAAAGGGCGGAATCTATTGATTTATTTGTATTTTTTACGCAGCCCTTGTTTCTTCTCTGATCGCTCACTGTCAGAAGATCAGAGGAGAAACAGCGTTTTATGAGTGAAATCACCCAGGAAAGTTTGGTACTACAACAAGCTTTCCCAGTGACTGCTCTTATTAGCTGTGATAATGCTGATGTCATCAGGACCTGAACCAGTCAGGTCTTGATGACTTTAGGGGTCACAGGCAGCAGTATGCCCCGGATTCCCCATGTTTAAAGGTACGTGACGGTCCCGGTCAGTGCAAAACTGCAGACTATAGATAAACATCTGCGCTACACAAAAGCCCAGCAAGCGCAGGCGTTTATCTACAGTCGCGAAACGGTTAAAGAGCAACTGTAATTATTTTTTTAATCTCATAAATCAATAGTGCATGTCAAAATAAGAAACTCTCTAACATATGTTGATAGAGCTCAAGAATTTTATCAAATGGCCTCTGTCCCATAATTCAATTGGCATCCTATCCTAGTCACGTGTCAGGGTGGGCTGCAGCCTAAAGGAAACACAGCTAACGTAACCTGTATCTCCACTGACCAAGGAACTGTTTTGTAAGCACAAGTACGTCTGAGCTGAGAAGGGCTATGACACTAGAAGAAATATTTTTTTTCAGCTGACTAAACACAAAGGATTTTTTTCCTCATGCTTCAGTCCTCAATACTTAGTCAGCCACAAAAATGTATTTCTTCTCTTGTCACACACTTTTCCAGCTCCACTATGTGTGCTTATGATACAGCTCCTCTGTCACTTGAGAAACAGATCCCAGGAGTTGTGTGTTTCTTCACATTGCAACTTATCCTGACATGTGACTGGGATAGGAAATTCTGTTTGAATTACACAATAGGTGCCATTTTATTATATTCTTAGAGGACCTCGAAAATATGCCTTCATTGACTGTAGACTTTCCCATTGCTGACACAGGAGATAACAGATGGTGCTCATGAAGTTCTCTGTATAACTGTAACTGACATTTCAGAAGAACTTGTAGCAGAATGTTTGTGTCTGCCTCTAGCTCCTTCCTTCTCTAAAGAATTTTAAAAACACCAACCATCACCTCCTATCTCAGTAATGGGAAATCTTGCATTCACAGAATTTACCCATAAATTGAGATTGAAATATCGATCCAGGAGGAGAAAGAAGCAGATTTCTCTAATGTGTACAACTGATTTATAAAATAAAATGCAAACAATGCTTACTCTAATAACTTGTCAATCGAAAAGGTTACATAGAAGATGCAAACTTCAAGATTCTAACAGTTGCCAGAAATGAGGAGTCCCAAATCTGTCTTCTTGGCCAGAAAACAGAATGAGCATGCAGCTGCCCTTTATAGAGAATGATGCTATGATGAATGTGTGAATTCAACCTTTTTAGGTACTTTCATTTATTTCTATATAGAGGGCTAATACACTGCTCAAAAAAATAAAGGGAACACTTAAACAACAGAATATAACTCCAAGTAAATCAAACTTCTGTTAAATCAAACTGCCCACTTAGGAAGCAACACTGTTTGACAATCAATTTCACATGCAGTAGTGCAAATGGAACAGACAACAGAGGGAAATTATTGGCAGTTATCAAGACACACTCAAGGAGTGGTTCTACAGATGGGGACCACAGACCACATCACATTACCAATGCTTTCTGGCTGATGTTTTGGTCACTTTTGAATGTTAGTTGTGTTTTCACACTCATGGTAGCATGAGACGGACTCTACAACCTGCATAAGTGGCTCAGGTAGTGCAGCTCATCCATGATGGCACATTAATGCGAGCTGTGGCAAGAAGGCTTGCTGTGTCTGTCACGGTAGTGTCCAGAGGCTGGAGGTGCTACCAGGAGACAGGCCAGTACACCAGGAGACATGGAAGGGGTCGTAGGAGGGCAAAAACCCAGTAGCAGGACCGCTACCTCAGCCTTTGTGCAAGGAGGAACAGGAGGAGCACTGCCAGAGCCCTGCAAAATGACCTTCAGCAGGCCACAAATGTGCATGTGTCTGCACAAACGGTTGCAAACCCACTCCATAAGGATGGTCTGAGTGCCCTACGTCCACAGATGGGGGTTGTGCTCACAGCCTAACACCGTGCAGGATGCTTGGCATTTGCCGCAGAACACCAGGATTGGCAAATTTGCCACTGGCACCCTGTGCTCTTCACAGATGAAAGCAGGTTCACACTGAGCACATGTGATAGATTCTGGAGACGCCGTGGAGAGGGATCTGCTGCCTGCAACATCCTTCAGTATGACCAGTTTGACAGTGGGTCAGTAATGGTGTGGGGTGGCAATTCTTTGGAGGGCCGCACAGCCCTCCATGTACTCGCCAGAGGTAGTCTGACTGCCATTAGGTACCGAGATGAGATCCTCAGACCCCTTGTGGGACCATATGCTGGTGCGTTTGGCCCTGGGTTTCTCCTAATGTAGGACAATGCCAGACCTCATGTGGCTGGAGTGTGTCAGCAGTTTCTGCAAGATGAAGGCAATGAAGCTATGGACTGGCCCCCCCGTTCCCCAGACTTGAATCCGATTGAACACATCTGGGACATCATGACTCGCACCATCCACCAACGTCACGTTGCACAATAGACTGTCCAGGAGTTGGCGGATGCTTTATTCCAGGTCTGGGAGGAGATCACTCAGGAGACCATCCGCCGCCTCATCAGGAGCATGCCCAGGCATTGTAGGGAGATCATACAGGCACGTGGAGGCCACACACACTACTGAGCATCATTTCCTTGTCTTGAGGCATTTCCACTGAAGTTGGATCAGCCCGTAACTTCATTTTCCACTTTGATTTTGAGCATCATTCCAACTCCAGACCTCCGTGGGATATTAGTTGTGATTTACGTTGATCATTTTTAGGTTTTATTGTTCTCAACACATTCCACTATGATTAAAGATTTACAACTGGAATATTTCAGGGATATCTAAGATGTGGGATTTTAGTGTTCCCTTTATTTTTTGAGCAGTGCTAGTCCGGCTGCCCAGGTTGAAATGGGGATTTTTGAATTCTTGCTCTCAGCAATTGTGATGGAATCTAAAGATCTGATCTCAAATGTCTAAGAAGTAACAGTATGGAGCATCCGCTTTAAGTGAGTTTTGCAATAACAAATATTAAGAAAAATAACAATGTAATGGTACTAATTGAAGCAAATCGATTTGCAGGACCCTAGTCCTGGTCATGTCAGTACTCTATGACAGCCAGACATGAGCCCAGCAAACTGTTTCTGACCTGTCAGCGTCCCTTCTAATTAATAGGATCGTCGTGACATCATGTGTGTGTGATTCCGCAACTCTGCAAATTTGAACATATCAAAAAATTCGGGCACTCAAAGGAAGTGTTTGCAATTATTTTATTAAACATAGGAAGTCCCAATATCTTGGAGGTAGAGAAAAACATTGTATGTCCACAATTGGTTAATGGTGGTAGTAGGCAGTATTCCTGTAATGGAGTGATATAAGGCTGGGTTCCCATTGCGTTATGGGACCGCGTTTAACGGACAGCGTTGCACGGCGAAATTAACGCCGTGCAACGCGTCCGTTAACGCGCCCATTGAAGGCAATGGGAACGCGCTTCACTAGCGCGTGCCATGTTCGGCACGCGCTAGCGACGCGCCGGTGATTCCTGGCGTGCCGCGGACGCTGCTTGCAGCTTCCGAGGCGCGCCCGCGGTCCGTTCCCCGCTCTCACAGATCGGGGATCTGCGAGAGCAGGGACGTTACCGCGACCCCGACCGCAGCCCCATAGAAAACATTGCGTTAGCGCAATCCGCTAGCGCTAGCGCTAAACGGATTGCACTAACGCAATGTGACCATAGCCTTAAGGAAACCAGTGATGGGATTGAGAAGAATGGGCAAAAACGCCTTATAGAAAGCACTTTCTATAGGGCGTTTTTGCCCATTCTCTGTGCGGCAGGCACACTTCTTATATACTAACTGAGATCTTCTCAATCCCATCACTGGTTTCCTTATATCTCTCCATTACAGGAATACTGCCTACCACCATTAACCAATTGTGGACATACGATGTTTTTCTATTCCTCCATACCTCTAGTCTAAGGAAGGTCTAAGTCAAAGCCTGATACATTAAAAGATACTGGGACTTCCTATGTTTTATAAAATAATTGCATATACTTCCTTTTGAGTGCCAGAATTTTTTTATATTTTATGATTCAAGGAGTGGTATCCTTTTCTGTGCACCAACCGTTACGGAGTGATGTGTATCTCACCTTTACAAATTAGAAAAAAGATTCTACCAAGTAAAAGGCAGTTCACAGGGCTCCCATCTGAAAGCTACAGACAACTGATGTGGCCACTGGATCCGGATCCTGTGAATTGATTTGGTGATCTTAAAGGGACACTGTCACCTGAATTTGGAGGGAACAATCTTCAGCCATGGAGGCGGGGTTTTTGGGTTTTTGATTCACCCTTTCCTTACCCGCTGGCTGCATGCTGGCTGCAATATTGGATTAAAGTTCATTCTCTGTCCTTCATAGTACACGCCTGGGCAAGGCAAGATTGCACCTTGTGCAGGCATGTACTACGGAGGACAGAGAATGAACTTCAATCCAATATTGCAGCCAGCATGCAGCCAGCGGGTAAGGAAAGGGTGAATCAAAAACCCAAAAACCCCGCCTCCATGGCTAAAGATTGTTCCCTCCAAATTCAGGTGACAGAGTCCCTTTAAGTACTGATACCTAAAGAAAATGTGCCATCAACAAATGAAAAAATTAAAAGTATTTTTTTATATAAATATTAACTTTTTTAATGGTAAAAAAATGGAAAAAAAAGTTTGATATTTTCCACTTTTTAAGAGTGGGGGGAGCAGCTGCTGAAATTTGCCATGAAAACATAATGTACAAGCAGTTCACATTATGACTGCAGTAATTGTGGGCGGGGCCTGATCACACATGTGACGTCTCGAACCTCCCCTCCTGGGTGTCACAGGATAAGGCTAGGTTCTCATTGCGTTAGGGCAATCCGTTTAGCGTTAAGCGCTAGCTGATTGCGCTAACGCAATGTATTTTTCGGGGTCGCGTTAAACGTCCCCGCTAGCGCAGATCCCCGATCTGCGAGAGCGAGGAACGGACCTCAGGCGGGCCTCGGACGCTGCAAGCAGCGTCCGAGGCGCGTCACAAAACACCGGCACATCGCTAGCGCGTGCCGAAAGTGGCACGCGTTAGCGATGCGCATTACCATTGCTGCCAATGGGCGCGCTAACGGACGCGTTGCACGGCGTTAATTTTGCCGTGCAACGCTGTCCGTTAGTGCGGTCCCATTAACGCAATGTGAACCTAGCCTAAGAGAGGATGAAGTTTAGGATCACAGTGAGGAGCCATTTTGTTCGTGACTGCAAAGTGATTCTGACAAGTAGATGGCCACCAAAGACATCTGGCAGCACCGATTCTGTTAGTTGGTGCTGCACACCGTATCACAAGCTGGGGTTAGATACAGGCCTCAGTGTAGTACATCACATATCATGGGATTAGATACAGGGCTCAGGAGAGTGTATCGCACAGAATGGAAATAGATATGCAGACTGTATCACACGCTGTGATTAGATATGCAAACTGTATTACACACTGTGATTAGAAACAGGGCTCAACAGAATGTATCACTCAGGATGGGATTAGATACGCAGACCGCATTATGCGCTGGGATTAGATACATGAAGTGTATCACACAGGATGAGGCAATCTGACTGTATCATGCGTTAGACCTAGATGTGTACAGTATATCAAATCCTGGGATTAGATACACGGAGGGCATCACACATTAGTACTAGATACACAGAATGTATCAAACTCTGGGATTAGATATGCTGAGTGTATTATGTGCAGGGATTAGATGCACAGAGTGTATCACACGTTAAGATTAGATTTGCAGAGTGTATGCATTTATGCATCACTCACTGGGATTAGTTACAGGGAGTGTAACACATGTTGGGATTAGATACACCTCTCTGTGGGCTGTATGACACTTTCATGGTATCGGACATTCAATACACAGCTTGGTGAATGGAGTCAGACATGATGAAATTAGATACGCTGCTCTGCGGGCTGTATCATACATGATGGACAGTAAATATGCAGGATTAGATACATGGTTCTGAAGGCTATATCACACATGAGCATTAGATACGTGATACTGTGCACTGTATCACATGATGGGGATCAGGTAAATGGCTCTACTAGCTGTATTACACATGACGGGTGAGTATTTGTTAGTCCTCTGAGTTTTTGTTTTTAGCGCCGCAGCTGAATGATTTACATCTGTTAGCCAGCATAAGTACATGTGGGGATTCCCTAGCAACCAGGCAACCCCCACATGTACTTATGCTAGCTAACAGATGTAAATCATTCAGCTGCGGTGCTAAAAACTAAATTTCCGAGCACTAAAAAATACTCGGAGGACCCCCCGAGCATGCTCGAGAAATCTCGAGTAACGAGAATATTCGCTCATCACTAATGCTTACCTCTAAATTGAGGTAGCCACAATGCAAGAGTTTCCTATCCACAGTTCTGCTGTATTTTCAGCATAAAGCAATTATTAGATATCCCTCGCTATGTTAGCTCTTAATCCATTCTTCAAATAAATAATAATACCATATACCGTATATACTCGAGTATAAGCCGACCCGAGTATAAGCCGACCCCCCTAATTTTGCCACAAAAAACTGGGAAAACTTATTGACTTGAGTATAAGCCTAGGGTAGGAAATGCAGCAGCTACCGGTGAATTTCAAAAATAAAAATAGGTGCTCCATACCGTTCATTATTGCCCCATAGATGCTCCATATAAAGCTGTGCCACATATAATGCTCTGCACCGTTCATTATTGCCCCATAGATGCTCCATAGAAAGCTGTGCCACATATAATGCTCTGCACTGTTCATTATGGCCCCATAGATGCTCCAAAGAAAGCTGTGCCCCAAATATAATGCTCTGCACCGTTCATTATGGCCCCATAGATGCTCCATATAAAGCTGTGCCATATATAATGCTCTGCACCGTTCATTATTGCCCCATAGATGCTCCATATAAAGCTGTGCCACATATAATGCTCTGCACCGTTCATTATGGCCCCATAGATGCTCCATATAAAGCTGTGCCATATATAATGCTCTGCACCGTTCATTATGGCCCCATAGATGCTCCATATAAAGCTGTGCCATATATAATGCTCTGCACCGTTCATTATGGCCCCATAGATGCTCCATATAGAGCTGTGCCATATATAATGCTCTGCACCGTTCATTATGGCCCCATAGATGCTCCATATAAAGCTGTGCCATATATAATGCTCTGCACCATTCATTATTGCCCCATAGATGCTCCATATAAAGCTGTGCCACATATAATGCTCTGCACCGTTCATTATGGCCCCATAGATGCTCCATATAAAGCTGTGCCATATATAATGCTCTGCACCGTTCATTATTGCCCCATAGATGCTCCATATAAAGCTGTGCCACATATAATGCTCTGCACCGTTCATTATGGCCCCATATAAAGCTGTGCCATATATAATGCTCTGCACCGTTCATTATGGCCCCATAGATGCTCCATATAGAGCTGTGCCATATATAATGCTCTGCACCGTTCATTATGGCCCCATAGATGCTCCATATAAAGCTGTGCCATATATAATGCTCTGCACCGTTCATTATTGCCCCATAGATGCTCCATAGAAAGCTGTGCCACATATAATGCTCTGCACCGTTCATTATGGCCCCATAGATGCTCCAAAGAAAGCTGTACCCCAAATATAATGCTCTGCACCGTTCATTATGGCCCCATAGATGCTCCATATAAAGCTGTGCCATATATAATGCTCTGCACCGTTCATTATTGCCCCATAGATGCTCCATAGAAAGCTGTGCCACATATAATGCTCTGCACCGTTCATTATGGCCCCATAGATGCTCCAAAGAAAGCTGTGCCCCAAATATAATGCTCTGCACCGTTCATTATGGCCCCATAGATGCTCCATATAAAGCTGTGCCACATATAATGCTCTGCACCGTTCATTATGGCCCCATATAAAGCTGTGCCATATATAATGCTCTGCACCGTTCATTATGGCCCCATAGATGCTCCATATAAAGCTGTGCCATATATAATGCTCTGCACCGTTCATTATGGCCCCATAGATGCTCCACATAAAGCTGTGCCATATATAATGCTTTGCACCGTTCATTATTGCCTCATAGATGCTCCATAGAAAGCTGTGCCATATATAATGCTCTGCACCGTTCATTATGGCCCCATAGATGCTCCATATAAAGCTGTGCCATATATAATGCTCTGCACCGTTCATTATTGCCCCATAGATGCTCCATATAAAGCTGTGCCACATATAATGCTCTGCACCATTCATTATGGCCCCATATAAAGCTGTGCCATATATAATGCTCTGCACCGTTCATTATGGCCCCATAGATGCTCCATATAAAGCTGTGCCATATATAATGCTCTGCACCGTTCATTATTGCCCCATAGATGCTCCACATAAAGGTGTGCCACATATAATGCTCTGCACCGTTCATTATGGCCCCATATAAAGCTGTGCCATATATAATGCTCTGCACCGTTCATTATGGCCCCATAGATGCTCCATGTAAAACTGTGCCATATAGAATGCTCTGCACCGTTTATATGGAGCATCTATGGGGCCATAATGAAGCTGTGCCATATATAATGCTCTGCACCGTTCAGTATGGCCCCATAGATGCTCCATATAAAGCTGTGCCACATATAATGCTCTGCACTGTTCATTATGGCCCCATAGATGCTCCACATAAAGTTGTGCCCCATATAGAATGCTCTGCACCATTCATTATGGCCCCATAAATGCTCCATATAAAGCTGTCCAATATATAATGCTGCTGCTGCAATAAAAAAAAAAAATCACATACTCACCTCTCTTGCTCTGGACGCCCGTGCTTTCAATATTTACCTGCTCCTCCGTCTCCAGCACTGACGCTCAGCAGAGGGCGCGCACTGACTACGTCACCGCACCCTCTGACCTGAGCGTCACTGCCAGAGGACATTGGAGACGTTGCCACACCAGAGCGAGGAGCAGGTAAATATCGCGCAGTGCTCCCCTCCCCGTGTACTTACCTGCTCCTGGCGCGGTCCCTGCAGTCCCGGCTTCTCCTGGCGCTGCATCTTCTTCCTGTATTGAGCGGTCACAGTTACCGCTCATTTTCAGTCATGAATATGCGGCTCCACCTCTATGGGAGGTGGAGCCGCATATTCATGACTGTAATGAGCGGTTCCATGTGACCGCTCAATACAGGAAGAAGATGCAGCGCCAGGAGAAGCAGGGACTGCAGGGACCGCGCCGGGAGCAGGTAAGTATAACTAGATAGCCCCCGCTCCCCCTCACCTGCCGACCCCGGATATGACTCGAGTATAAGCCGAGAGAGGACTTTTAGCCCCAAAAAATGGGCTGAAAATCTCAGCTTATACTCGAGTATATACGGTAAATAGCATCAAAAATAGGACTACACTAAAGAACTGTTCTACACAAAGAATGAAAGAACATACATAACAAAAGGCATATTTTGAACAATAAAAATTCAATATTTTATTATTACAATAAAATAATGACAGACATGCATTGAAAAAGTGCCATTAGTGCATGTTTTTGAGCCCAAAAGAAAATAAGTGGCACCAAGTGGTGGCAAGCAGGTGTATTATAAATCTGTAAAAATGGTGAATCTCTGAATCCATACTAAGCATCGAGTGTAGTGACTCCCCCTGACAAAGGCATGTCACCGAAATGCGAGTAGGGGGAAGTGGCAACATCATGTGGATTTTGGCAGGTCTTTTTATGTTCACTCTATATTATTGCAGGGCAATGCTAGAAATATATGATATATGTTAGCACTACACTTGGTGCTTAGTATAGATTCAGAGATTCACCATTATTGTCTAATATGTTATAGCTAATCTATGAGTGCCATAATATATTATATTTTTTGTTGACACTGCATAATTAGCATATGTCTGCGATTATAATTTGTATTATTCACATGCACTAATGGCACTTTTTCAATGTATGTCTGTGATTATTTTAATGCAATAATAACATATTGAATTTTTTTGTTCAACATATGCCTTTTGCTATGTATGTTCCTGTATTTTCAGCATGTACAGAGGGTACGGAAAGAATTCAGACCCCTTTAAATGTTTCACTCTTTGGTTCATTGCAGCCAGTTGGTAAATTCAAAAAGGTTCTTTTTTTGCTCATTAATGTACACTCTGCACCCCATTTTGGCTGAAAAAAACAGAAATCTAGACATTTTTGCAAATTTATTAAAAATGAAAAACTGAAATACCACATGGTCATAAGTGTTCAGACCCTTTGCTCAGTATTGAGTAGAAGCACCCTTTTGAGATAGTACAGCCATGAGTCTTCTTGGGAATGATGCAACAAGTTTTTCACACCTGGATTTGGGGATTCTCTGCCATTCTTCCTTGCAGAGCCTCTCCAGTTCCGTCAGATTGGATGGTGAACGTTGGTGGACAGCCATTTTCAGGTCTCTCCAGAGATGATCAATTGGGTTTAGGTCAGGGCTCTGGCTGGGCTAGTCAAGAATGGTCACAGAGTTCTGAAGCCACTCCTTTGTTATTTTAGTTCGGTGCTTACGGTCATTGTCTTGTTGGAAGGAGAACCTTTGGCCAAGTCTGATGTCCAGAGCACTCTGGGAGAGGTTTTCATCCAGGATATCTCTGTACTTGGCCTCATTCATGTTTTCTTCAATGGCAACCAGTCATCCTGTCCCTGCAGCTGAAAAACACCCCCATAGCATGATGCTGCCACCACCATATGTCACTGTTGGGATTGTATTGGGCAGGTAATGAGCAGTGCCTGGTTTTCTCCACACATACCGCTTAGAATTATCACCAAAAAGGTCTATCTTTATCTCATCAGACCAGATAATTTTATTTCTCATGGTCTGGGAGTCCTTCATGTGTTTTTTTAGCACACTTTATGCGGGCTTTCATATGTCTTGCATTGAGGAGAGGCTTTCTTTGGGCCACTCTGCTATAAAGGCCCGACAGGTGGAGGACTGCAGTGATAGTTGACTTTGTGGAACTTTCTTCCATCTCCATACTGCATCTCTGGAGCTCAGCCACATTGATCTTGGGGATCTTCTTTACCTCTCTCACCAAGGCTCTTCTCCCACAATTGCTCAGTTTGGCTGAATGGCAAGGTCTAGGAAGACTTCTGGTGGTTCCAAACTTCTTCCATTTAAAGGGACACTGTCACCTGAATTTGGAGGGAACAATCTTCAGCCATGGAGGCGGGGTTTTCGGGTGTTTGATTCACCCTTTCCTTACCCGCTGGCTGCATGCTGGCTGCAATATTGGATTGAAGTTCATTCTCTGTCCTCCATAGTACACACCTGTGCAAGGCAATCTTGCTTTGTGCAGGCATGTACTACGGAGGACAGAGAATGAACTTCAATCCAATATTGCAGCCAGCATGCAGCCAGCGGGTAAGGAAAGGGTGAATCAAAAACACAAAAACCCCGCCTCCATGGCTGAAGATTGTTCCCTCCAAATTCAGGTGACAGTGTCCCTTTAAGGATCATGGAGGCCACTGTCATCTTAGGAAACTTGGATACTGCAGAAATTCTTTTGTACCCTTGGCCAGATCTGTGCCTTGCCACAATTCTGTCTCTGAGCTCCTTGGCCAGTTCCTTCGACCTTATGATTCTCATTTGGTCTGACATGCACTGTGAGCTGTGAGGTCTTATATAGACAGATGTGTGCCTTTCCAAATCAAGTCCTATCAGTTTAATTAACCCCTTCATGACCTTGGGATTTTCCGTTTTTCAGTGTTCGTTTTTCGCTCCCCTCCTTGCCAGTGCCATAACTTTTTTATTTTTCCGTCAATTTGGCCATGTGAGGGCTTATATTTTGCGGGACGAGTTGTACTTTTGAAAGACATCATTGGTTTTAGCATGTCGTGCACTAGAAAACGGGAAAAAAATTCCAAGTACGGTGAAATTGCAAAAAAAAGTGCAATCCCAAACATGTTTTTTGTTTGGCTTTTTTGCTAGGTTCACTAAATGCTAAAACTGACCTGCCATTATGATTCTCCAGGTCAGTACGAGTTCATAGACACCAAACATGTCTAGGTTATTTTTTATCTAAGTAGTGAAAAAAAATTCCAAACTTTGCTAAAAAAAAAAAAAAATTGCGCCATTTTCCGTTACCCATAGCGTCTCCATTTTTCCTGATCTGGGGTCGGTTGAGGGCTTATTTTTTGCGTGCCAAGATGTCATTTTTAATGATAGCATTTTGGTGCAGATACGTTCTTTTGATCGCCCGTTATTGCATTTTAATGCAATGTCGCGGCGACCAAAAAAACGTAATTATGGCGTTTTGGATTTTTTTATCGCTATGCTGTTTAGCGATCAGGTTATTGCTTTTCTTTATTGATAGATCGGGTGATTCTGAGCGCGGCGATACCAAATATGTGTAGATTTGATTTTTTTTTAATTGTTTTATTTTGGATGGGGCAAAAGGGGGGTGATTTAAACTTTCGTATTTTTTTTATTTTTTTCATATTTTTAAAAACATTTTTTTTTAACTTTTGCCATGCTTCAATAGCCTCCATGGGAGGCTAGAAGCTGGCACCACTCGATCGGCTCTGCTACATAGCAGCGATCTCATGTTCGCTGCTATGTAGCAGAAATGCAGGTGTGCTGTGAGCGCCGACCACAGGGGGGCACTCACAGCAGGCCAGCATTAGTAACCATAGAGGTCTCAAGGACCTCTATGGTTACCATCCTGACGCATCGCCGACCCCCGATCATGTGACGGGGTCGGCGATGAGGTCATTTCCGGCCGGAAGCGCCGGTTAAATGCCGCTGTCTGCGTTTGACAGCGGCATTTAACAGGTTAATAGTGGCGGGTGAATCGCGATTTCACCCGCCGCTATCGCGTGCACATGTTAGCTGTACAAAACAGCTGACATGTCGCGATTTTGATGTGGGCTCACCGCCGGAGCCCACATCAAAGGGGGAGACATGGCATGCGCCGTACTAGTATGGCGCATGTCGTGAAAGGGTTAAATTTGAGTGTCTGAGCAAAGGGTCTGAATACTTATGACCATGTGATATTTCAGTTTTTCTTTTGTAATAAATATGCAAAAATTTCTACATTTCTGTTCTTTTTCAGTCACGATGGGGTGCAGAGTGTACATTAATGAGAAAAAAATGAACTTTTTTGAATCTACCAAATGGCTGCAATGCAACAAAGAGTGAAAAATGTAAAGGGGTTTGAATACTTTCCGTACCCACTGTAGGTGTCAGACACTTACACACCATCAAATTGAAATAGATGCCCCCAGCAGAAAGATATAATAAATATATTAAAACAATGCATTTTGTATTAAAAATAAATGATTATACAATCAATAGTTATCAATACAAAAACTAAAGATCATAGCACCTTCCTAATAAAAGGAGCTAACCTCTGTAATAATTTACTCCTAAATTATAAGCAGGATTCATTTACCTGAAAGGAGAATGGAGCATTTCTCGGTTTGATCATGTATATTCCACTCGTAGCAGTATTATTTCTTTCCCATATATCTGAGCAGTCATATCCTACCAAAAGTAAGAAATGAAAGAATGTATTAACCAACACATAATGAAAAAAAAGAAAAAATATATATGCACATTTTTTTTTTATTTATGTCAGAAAATCTTTTAAAATTAATGCACTTGAAAAATAAATTTAAAATGAAATTTGGAAATGTAAATATCTTACCTTTAACCACATAAGATTGAGCCTGAAAAAAAAAAAAAATAGGATTAGTAAGGAATTTTGTAACGCTCGGTATTGAGAAATAACCTCTTTTTTTACCTTATTGCCTGCTTCCAGTTACATCAATTTTTCTACTTTTATATTTTCTTGATCATAGCCTTTCTGTGCAATTTGTTTAACTTAATACAATAAAACTATTTAATTAGTACATAGGCTTTTTTTTCAGAAAATGTGTTCAAATTATATTTTCACAGAGTTTATGAAATCTTTCAACAATTCAGATCAAATTATGAATCAAATTGCTTTCAATATTTTATTAGAGAGGTTAAAAAAAAAGTACTCACCTGTGTTGTACTTGGGTGGCAATAAAGACTCACTAGTAAGAGACATGTGAATAAGTTTGTGGATTCCATGGTTTTATTCCTAAAAAAAAAAAATGGGGATTACGAAATCATGTTTTAAAGAAAATTAAGAATTTATACTTTACAATTTATTGCTGATTTCCCAAGATTTGGAAGAAACTTATAGATTGAAAATACAACGTAAAGATTCCATTGCTATTTATGGAGTAAATCAGATTTTTTTTCTTTAAATTATGGTATACATTTTGTAAGAAGGTACAAACTAAATCAATATATTCCTACATTTCAATCCAACATGTAATAGTAAAGACAATTTTCTCACAGTACTTACTCAATAAATACAATGTCCAGATCACTCACAAAAGAGAGGAGTACAAAAAACTTCTTGTCATTGTCATCTGCTTTTATAGCCCCCAGTAGAGGGTTGGGTAAAAAAGCAGAGCAAATGGCCAATGTTTGAGTATCTGTCTAGTTTATCACACAATTACTCATTAATGGATCAGAATCGGTTTGTCTGTTCTTTCTGTAGACTTAAATGTCTTAACTGAATTTCAATATTTATTCTGTCTTTTTATTATCTTTTATTAGTCTTTACGTTGCATCGAAAAACTATATATCTAGCTTATGTTTTACTTGTTTTGAAATTTTCAAATTACATTTTTTTTATTGTTTTGCTTTTCAATGCCAAAATGAGTTAATCCTGAGAAGGAAAATAATAAAAAAAAAATGTTGCCTTTAGAATAGAAAAATTTAAAATCTAATGCTGCTTTTGTACATACACTGTGCATTTGTAGCAATCCAAAAGTAAAGCAGGGGCAGAAATTAATTTAGAAATATATGAAATAAATCTGAAGTTAAATTTTATTAACCAATTTATGACTTTTGACGTACATGTAATGTGGGTAGAACAGAGATTCATCCTCAGATGTTAACTTCTTAAATGCTACTATCAACCGGGAAGGAGAGCACGTCTTTCCATGCTCCTTTTGGCACGCTCATGATGCGATCGAGGGGTGCTGATGGGTTGTCAGGATAATTGGGAGTCTGCTAATAACCCCAGTGTCTGTCATTACGATCCTCCTGTGAAAGCCCGTTGTGTTCATAGGAGATCATGATTCCTTCTATACATAGCAGTGCTGTAGCCCTGCTCAGTGTAGCATAAATGATCAGACGATCACAGCTTCAAGACCTCTAGAAGGTTATTAAATACATTAATAAGTGAAAAAAGTTTTAAAAAAATGAAAAAAAAAACACAACTTCAAATCACCCCCCTTTGCCCAATTAAAACTAAAACAATTAAAAAAAAAATACATATAGTTAGTAGCGCTACATTCATAGAAGTTTGATTTATTAAACTGTCAAATAAATTAATCTGATTGGTAAATGGAGTAAAAAAAATAAAATAAAATAAAAAAAAACACCAGAATTTTTTGGCACACCAAAATGCAATAAGAGGCCATCAAAATATTATATCTACCCCAAAATGGTATTAATAAAAATGTCAGCTCAGGGCACAAAAAATAAGCCCTCATCCAGACCCAGATCCCAGAGCTTTTTTTTCTTAAAAATTTCTGAATTTTTTTTACCACGTAAATAAAAAAAATATATATGTACGTGTTTGTTGTTTGTGTTCTAGTGCTAACCTGGAGTATCATTTTGCTAGGTCAGTTTCACCATATAGTGAAATGGTAAATAAAAAAAAACCAAAAACAATTGTAGAATTGCACTTTTTTTTTTCAAGTTTACTGCACTTACAATTTTTTCCCACTTACCAGTGTATCACATGGTAAAATGACTGGTGTCACTCAAAAGTACAACTCATCCTGCAAAAATCAAGTCCTTGTATGGCCAAATTTACGGAAAAATTTAAAAAAACTTGTGGCTCTTGATATAAGGAGAGGAAAAAAGGAAAAATCGCCCCTGGTTGAAAGGGTTAAAACAGCATAAAATTTAATATGATTTGTTTTGTGAATTACAGCATATTAAAATAGGTTTTAAAAAATTACATTTTGAATTTGGACAAGGAAAGAAATATTTTAATCTCTATAATTGAAGATATTAAGACATTTAGGAAATCAATTTTTACTACAAAAAAATTATTGAAAATATCAAATGTTTTGCAAAAATAAAATAATGTGATAACACTAAGTTAAGTGCTTTAGAATATTTAGAGAGGAACATATTTTATCATATTTTTGTTCAGATTCATTTTCTTTTTTCATCAGATTTGATTTGATCTAAATAAAATTCTAGTCAAATCAAAAAGTTCGCCCAAGGGAGAGAAAACTAAAACACATCAAATATTATACTCCTGGTCCTAGGTCTTAACCTGACTACATAAGCTGCCTACATCACCATTCAGCGCCTAGGTCCAACAGTTTTTCTGGTGCTGAGGTGCAAGTAGTCTTGTGGGGGTTCAATGATAGTAATGATATGCAGTGCCCGGTACATGGTGAGGTTGGCCTTAGTGCAGAAGCATCAAATAGCTGTGTGGGGAAGCCAGGTGACGAAAAAAATCGCAGAGAAGGCATAAGGACACAGGTCGGACCTTGGACAGCTTAGTAATTTATGTTTTACTAGATGGTGGCCCGATTCTAACGCATCGGGTATTCTAGAATATGTATGTAGTTTATGAAGTTTTCAGAATAATGCAATTTATACACAGGATTCGGCCGGCCGCGACCAATTAGCGACGTGTGGTTCAAATTCCACGCCAATTCGCGGGCAGACTGTGCCTGATGCTGATTGTTCGCGGCCGGGCGTGACCAATCAGTAAAGCCAGGGTCGGCTCCATGTTTTTGAGGGCCCCGTGCGAAAGAGTCTGAGTGGACCCCCTCTTTAACACATACCATGATTTATAATGCACAGATACAGCAGAGAAATATAGCACAGCCAAGTAGCGTATAACACAGCCCACATAGTATATAACACAGCCCACGTAGTATATAGCACAGCCACGTAGTATATTGCCCAGCCACATAGTATATTGCCCAGCCACGTAGTATATAGCACAGATACGTAGTATATAGCACAGACATGTAGTATATTGCCCAGCCATGTAGTATATTGCCCAGCCACGTAATATATTGCCCAGCCACATAGTATATTGCCCAGCCACGTAATATATTGCACAGCCACGTATTATATAGCACAGCCACGTAGCATATAACACAGAGACGTAGTATA
This sequence comes from Ranitomeya imitator, assembly GCF_032444005.1. Taxonomy (NCBI): domain Eukaryota; kingdom Metazoa; phylum Chordata; class Amphibia; order Anura; family Dendrobatidae; genus Ranitomeya; species Ranitomeya imitator. The sequence continues at coordinate 639,704,540 of NC_091282.1, read as the reverse complement.
TATCACTGCCCATGCAGTATATAAAACAGGCCACATAGTATATAGCACAGCGATGTAGTATATTGCCCAGCCACATAATATATACCACAGCAACGTAGTATATAGCACAGCCCACATAGTATATAGCACAGAGATGTAGTACTTAACACAGCCCATGCAGTATCTAACACAGCCCACGTAGTATATAGCAATGTGGGCACCATATCTCTGTTAACCCCTTTCTGCCAGCTGATGGAATAGTACGTCAGCTGGCAGATCCCCTGCTTTGAGGTGGGCTCCGACGGTGAGCCCACCTCAAAGCCACGACATGTCAGCTGTTTTGTACAGCTGACATGTGCGCGCAATGAGCGCGAGCGGAATCACGATCCGCCCGCGCTAATTAACTAGTTAAATACTGCCGTCAAACGCTGACAGCGGCATTTAACTAGCGCTCCCGGCCGCGCGGCCGGAGGTGCTCGCCCTGCTGACCCCGTCACATGATCGGGGGTCATCGGTGCATTGCCATAACAACCAGAGGTCTCTTTGAGACCTCTATGGTTGTTGATGGCTGATTGCTTTGAGCGCCACCCTTTGGTCGGCGTTCAAAGCACACCTGAATTTCTGCTACATAGAGGTGATCTGTGCTTCACCTCTATGTAGCAGAGCCGATCGTGTAGTGCATGCCAAAATTTTTAAAAAAAGTGTTTAAAAGTATAAAAAAATAAAAAATATATAAAAGTTCAAATCACCCCCCTTTCGCCCCAATCAAAATAAAACAATAAAAAAAATCAAACCTACACATATTTGGTATCGCCGCGTTCAGAATCACCTGATCTATCAATGAAAACAAAGCATTAACCTGATCGCTAAATGGCGTAGCAAGAAAAAAATCAAAAAGCCAAAATTACGTTTTTTTTTGTCACCGCAACATTGCATTAAAATGCAATAACGGGCGATCAAAAGAACGTATCTGCACCAAAATGGTATCATTAAAAACGCCAGCTCGGCACACAAAAAATAAGCCCTCACTCGACCCCAGATCACGAAAATTTGAGACTCTATGGATATTGGAAAATGGCACAATTTTTTTTTTTATTTTTAGCAAATTTTGGAATTTTTTTTACCACTTACATAAAAGAGAACCTATACATGTTTGGTGTCTATGAACTCATAATGACCTGGAGAATCATAATGGCCAGTTAGTTTTAGCAATTGGTGAACCTAGCAAAAAAGCCAAACAAAAAACAAGTGTGAGATTGCACTTTTTTTGCAATTTCATCGCACTTGCAATTTTTTTCCCATTTTCTGTTACACGGCATGGTAAAACCAATGGTATCATTCAAAATTACATCTCGTCCTGCAAAAAATAAGCCCTCACATGGCCATTTTGACAAAAAAATAAAAAGTTATGGCTCTGGGAAGGAGGGGAGCGAAAAACGAAAAAAGCTCTGGGGGTGAAGGTGTTAAAAAAAGAATTAAAATAAAAAATAGTTATATACTCACCCTCCGTCGGTCCCCCGGATCCAGCCCAGGCGTTTACCGATGCTCCTTGCGACGCTCCGGTACCAAAACTGCATTGCGGTCTCGCGAGATGATGACGTAGCTATCTCGCGAGACCGCTACATCATCATCTCACGAGACCACAATGCATGGACCGGTCACCAGAGCGTTGCGAGGAGCAGGAAAGGCCTGGGCTGGATCCGAGGGGCCGATGGAGGGTGAGTATATAATGATTTTTCATTTTTTTATTATTTTTAATATTAGATATTTTTACTATTGATGCTCCATAGGCAGCATCAATAGTAAAAAGCTGGTCACACAGGGTTAATAGCAGCATTAACGGAGTGCGTTACACCGTGGCATGACGCGGTGTAACGCAGCCATTAACCATGTGTGAGCGCTGACTGGAAGGGAGTTTGGAGCGGGCACTGATGGCAGGGGAGTAGGGAGAGGCCATTTTGCCGCCGGACTGTGCCCGTTGCTGATTGGTCATGGCCGTTTTGCCATGAGTGACCAATCAGCGACTTGGTATTTCCGTGACAGACAGAAAGACGGAAGTGACCCTTAGACAATTATATAGTAGATTTTGAGCATTTTAACCCCTTCTCAGGTTTCAAAACAATCCAGTGAAATGGAGGCTGCCTAGACTTCATTTTTACTTGATTTGTGTACACATATATATAAATATTTATATATACACTGCTCAAAAAAATTAAGGGAACACTAAAATGCCACATCCTAGATATCACTTAATTAAATATTCCAGTTGCAAATCTTTATTCCTTACATAGTGGAATGCGCTGAAAACAATAAAACTGAAAAAATGATCAATGTAAATCAAAATTAATATCACGTGGAGGTCTGGATTTGGAATGATACTTAAAATCAAAGTGGAAAATCAAATTACAGGATGATCCAACTTCAGTGGAAATGCTTAAGACAAGGAAATTATGCTCAGTAGTGTGTGCCTACAAGTCTACAAGCCTACACGTGCTTGTCTGACCTCTCTACAACACCTGGGCATGCTCCTGATGACGCAGCGGATCTTCTCCTGAGGGATGGCCTCCCAGACCTGGATTAACGCATCAGTCAACTCCTGGACAGTCTGTGGTGCAATGTGGCATTGGTGGATGGAATGAGTCATGAAATTCCAGATGTGCTCGATTGGTTTCAGGTCTGGGGAATGGGCAGGCCAGTCATAGCATCTATGCCTTCATCTTGCAGGATCTGCTGACACACTCCAGCCACGAGGCCTAGCATTGTCATGTATCAGAAGGAACCAAGGGTCCACTGCACCTGCATATGGTCTCACAAGGGGCCTGAGGATCTCATCCCAGTACCTATTGGCAATCAGGGTACCTCTGACTAGCACATGGAGGGCTGTGCGGCCCTCCAAAGAAATGCTTCCCCAAACCACTACTGACCCACTGCCAAATCCATCTTGCTGGAGGATGTTGCAGGCAGAAGAACATTCTCCACTGTGTCTCCAGACTCTGTCACATCTGTCACGAGTGCTCAGTGTGAACCTGCTTTCATCTGTGAAGAGCACTGTGCATCAGTGTTGAATCTGCCAATCTTGGTGTTCACTGGCAAATACCAATCGCTTTGCACAGTGTTGGGCTAGAAGCACAACACGCACTTGTAAAGGTCGGGCCCTCGTACCACCCTCATTGAGTGTTTCTGACAGTTTGAGCAGACACATGGATGTTAGTGGCCTAATGAAGGTCATTTTGCAGGGCTCTGGCACTGCTCTTCCTGTTACATTTGCATGGGAATTTTATGTCACTGTTTTTCCAGAATTCATATTCTTCAATGTCTTTTGCTACCCCAACCAAAAAAATGGATAGTTTGTCTTGCTCGTCATGACTTCCTGCCTCATCTAGTCTTGTGTCTGGCATCACAAAAAGCAAAAAAAAAGGAATATAAAAGTAAAGAGATAAAACTAATACAATGTACAATGGAGACTGGATAAACAACTCTGTGGAAAAGTTCACATTGTCACCTTCCTGTTACCTGAAGAATCTTTACTGGAATGAGATCTTTGTCCTGATACCCAATCAACAAAATTTGAATGTTTCTGATGTACATTGTAATGTGCCGTCTTGTCTAGCTCATGTCATCAGTTCTGGCATCACATAAAGAACGCAAACTATCTCAAAGTGATAAAAAACTAAAACCAGTACAATACAAAATGCAGACCGGAAAAGCGACTTTGTGAAAGAGTGCACATGTTCCTTTTCCTTTTAACTAGAAAATCTTACCTGGGGAATTTGTTAATTTAGCATGAGGTATTTTATCAGCCATTACAAAGTCCCATAGCTTTCACACATGCACAAAGACACACATTGCCATAATGAACTGTGGCTCGATTTATTACATCACGTCAGGCACATTCAAAGTAAAAAGGAAATGTAAGAATATACAGTATAAAATGACAATAAATAACCATACTTTATAACAATTTTTGATATCTAGTAGGCACTTCAACTACCTGCAGATTTATTGGCCTCTGAGTCCCGAGAACACACCACAATTGTGCACAACACACCCAAGAAGTGTGAAGCTCATCAAACAGGAGAATAAAGCTCCTATCAGAGGAGACACAGACTGGAGCCTATGTAATAGTATGCAGGTACTGAGTATGTCACCACGGAACAGACAGACCAACAGTTGAGGGGTTTAATAACAGGAGTCAGGTTCTCCTCGCAGGGAGGAAGCAATGGAAAATAACTAGCAATAAAACCATGCAAAAATATGGGAGTCAAACAATGTAACAGAAGTAAGCAAGATTTCTTGAGAAAAGAACACTTATCAGTCTGATGAGGATTTGCTTCAAGGGTCGTCTTCTCCAACGTAGGCACCGAGAAACAGCGGCACTTGTCGTCCCTCTGTTGTCCGTGGGCTGAGTAGTCTCTAGGAGCCCGCAGCCTGGGGTTTCGGGAGTTAATGTGATATGCACAGGCTTTGAGTCTTTAGCTTTTACAGTACAGCCTATCCCGGGAAAACGATGGTCAGTCTATTATTAAGTCTCTCACCAGGAATCAGGGGCTCTGCACTGTTAAGTCTCTCACCAGAAATCAGGGGCTCTGCACTGTTAAGTCTTTCACCAGGAATCAGTATCTGCACTGATACCGCGGGTACCAGGGGGTCGCAGTCTCTGCATGGGTCAATGTCTCTGCACGGGTCTCAAAGCGCCCCTCTCCAGTCACAGCAGAGTCCGCTTTCATGTACTCACAAGCTGCAGTCTTTCTGAGCAATCTCCCTGTATTTGTCCTCTGACTGGGAGGTCTCTCTCTCTCCCGGAGCGCAGCTGCACCCTGCTCTGACCGCTGCTCACGCTGCTCTGTTCCTTGCTCGCGTGCCTTTGCTGCTCTCTGCCCGGCTTCCTTTCTGTCCCAGTCTCTAAGTCTGCCCCCTGGGGAACCTGCAGCACAGCTCAATGGTTCCAGTCACAGAGCCTAGAAGGTAACCGCCCCCAGACTCTTCTTGTGTTTTACCACCTTACATTCCCTGGGCGAGATTTTCAGGAGTTCCTGTTGGCAATCTTCCAGTCCTTGCACAATCTGCTGCCAGATGAAGTCGTCCTGATTGTAGTGAACAGGGGGTACACCAGCCGTTGAACGTTCAGAGCGTCTCAAATCAGCAGGGGTGGCGGTGTCAACTGCTGTGGGAGGAGTCGAGGCTTCCTTCGATACGTTGGTAGTTTCAGGCACCAGCCCTGTTTCTGGGTTCCCTGGGAGACATTGGGAGTCTTCCTCGTCTTCCACATCTACATTGATCACTGGCGCAGCTGGTGGGGGCACTGGAGCCAATTGGACTGATTCAGGATCTCGAGACAAACATGGACGCAACATATTCCTGTGTAGTGTGCGGGTGGGAGTCCCCTCTTCCATTTCGGGCTGGACTTCATAAACGGGACCCCTGTTGCCAAGCCACCGCTTCACCCGGTACGGCCTTTTCTCCCACCAGTACTCTAGTTTGTTGTGTGGGCGCTTTTCCCTCACTAAGACTCTGTCTCCTGGCCGTAGGGCTGTCCCCTTTTGAGGAGCTACCTGGGAATGCTCCAATTATTGCAGCCAGTTCTGAACTAGATGTTGAATTGTCCGCAGCCGACGACAATGTTCTTGAACCCAGGAGTACACCCCCATCCGTGGGTAGTCCTCCTCGGGTTCCAGCTCCAGCTCTGCCAGCCCCTTCCTGGGTCGGACAAAGAACAAAGAGTAGGGGGTGAATCCGGTGGTGCTGTGTTTACGATTGTTACACACCCACACCAATTCAGGGAAGGACTCAATCCACTTCGCCTTCTGGTCCTCTTCCAGGGTCCTCAGCAATTGAATCAGAGTGCGGTTAAATCTTTCACAAGCCCCATTCCCCTGTGGATGATAAGGGATGGTCAGGGACTTATCAATTTTGTACAGCTGCTGCAGCTCCTCCATCACTCTTCCGAGGAAGCAGGCCCCTTGATCAGAATGGATGCGCTTGGGGCACCCGTACACCTGTATGAAGTGTTTGCAGATTGCGTGAGCAGCAGACTCGGCAGTCTGGTCCCGCGTGGGCATCACTACGGCAAATTTAGTAAAGTGGTCTATCATCACTAAACAATGCTCATAGCCTTGGTGTGCTGATCCAATTGTCAAGTAATCTATTGCCAGTAGGTCCATGGGGCCAGAAGACCTCACTGTCTCTGTGGGAGCTTGTTGTTCTGGTGGTTTGACCAGCTCACAACTTCTGCATTGCTGACATACTTTCTCCACAATGTTCCTTAAGTGGGGATGATAAAATAGGCGCTGTAACCACTGGAAAGTTTTTTCGGGACCTAAGTGTGCTCCTTTCTCATGTGCTTCCTTAGCCACCTGGTCTATCAAGGACGAGGGAATCACCGTCTGCCATACAAGACTGAGTTCTGTTTGCAGGAATAACTTCCGGTACAGGATACCATCCTGCAACTGGAGCCTCTCCTACTGGCGTAGCATCTTCAGTCCTTCAGGTGACATGGACCTCCTCTCGTGCCGATTGGGCATTTGTTCAGACATGACCCACCTTCTCAACTGAGCTAGCTCCAGATCCTCCTGCTGCACTCGGACCCACTCATTGCGGGGCTGCTCCAGCAAATTCACACAGGCCTCTTCCTGTTCAATTTTCCACACCGCTGCCACCATCCTGGCAGTCTCTCCAAAACCCGAAACCTCCACATCTTCCAGTTCTTCATGCTGCCTCGGTGCTGGTTTGCGATAGTTTACTCGGGAGAGGGCATCCGCATGAACATTCTCAGCTCCTCTTTTATACGAAATTCTGTATCGGAACTTGGCCATTCGGGCTACCCAACGTTGTTCTAGGGCACCTAACTTGGCATTCTCGAGATGGGCCAAGGGATTGTTATGCATACAAGAATTTCTGAGCCAGCCAGATATTCCGCAAACTTCTCAGTCATTGCCCACACCAGCGCCAACAATTCCAGCCTAAATGAACTGTAGTTTTCTGGATTCCTTTCTGAGTCATGCAAAGCCCGACTGGCATATGCGATGACGCGCTCTTTCCCGTCCTGCATCTGTGATAGTACAGCCCTGAGGCCCTGCAGACTCCCATCAGTGTGCAAGATGAACGGTTGTGTGAAGTCAGCGTAGGCCAGCACCGGGGTCTCCGTCAAAGCCTTCTTCAAAGCCAAGAATGCCTCCTCCTGACGCTTCCCCCACTGTATGTTCCTGTTTTTGGCGCAAGAGGGCACTCCCCTCAACAACTCCTGGAGTGGATTAGCAAGGCGGGTAAATTCTTTTATGAAGCGTTTGAAGTATCCTGTGAGTCCCAGGAATGCACGCACATCTTTCACAGTTTTTGGAGTTCGCCACTCTTGTACCACTCTCCTGGGAAGGCCTCATCCCCTCAGTGGAGACAACGTGTCCCAAGTATTCAATCTCGGTATGGAAGAGGTGACATTTCTGGGGTTTCACTTTCAAGCCATACTTCTGTAGCCGACTCAGAACTTGCTCTAGTCTCTGCAGATGCTCCTCAAAGGTGGGGGCAAAGACGATGACATCATCCAAGTAGATCAAAGTGGCTTCAAAGTTCAGGTCTCCCAAACATCTCTCCATGAGTCGCTGAAATGTTCCTGGGGCGTTTGCTAGGCCGAAGGGCATCCGGTCGAACTCATACGGTCCCATTGCAAGGATGTAAGCCCTCTTGGCTCGGTCTTGCTCAGACATGGGCACATGCCAGTAGCCGCTGGCCAAGTCTAATGTGGAGAAATATCTGGCATTCCCTAGTGCCGTCAGGGACTCTTCTATCCTGGGCAGTGGGTACGAGTCCCACACTGTGCAAGCGTTGAGTCGGCTATAGTCCACACAGAACCGCAAGGACCCGTCTTTCTTTTTCATCAAGGCTATAGAGGCAGCCCACGGGCTCTGACTCTCGCGTATAACTCCCTTCTTCAGCATGTGTGACAGCATTCCCTTCACCTCCTGGTACATCTATGGGGGTATTTGGCGGTACCATTCCCAGATTGGTGCCGCATCCCCAGTGGGTACCTCGTCGATGATGGCCGTGGTACGACCAAAGTCTTCTTCATCTTTGGCGAACGCCTCTAGAAAATTCCCCAATACGGCTTCTACCTGAGGTACTTGCTGTGGAGTAAGTTCCGATAGCTCTGCCCTCATGTGTTCAAGTATCTGGCACCCTTCTTGCAGTAATCTGGGGTCCGGAGCTACCTCTGCTTTGACGGTCACCAGCCACGGATCTTCTGGCCTTGCAGTCAGTTGTACCGCCTCAGTTAGGACCAACTCGTCTGGGAGGCCCAGGACTTGAGCGACTTCGCTTCTAGGGGCAAAGTTGTATCTGTCTCCCCCAAATTTATGCAGCGCACAAGGACAGTTCCATCCCGCACGGTAGCCAGGGACCGTGTGACCAATAATCCTGACGGCAGCTGGTCGGCTCTGCCAGGTTCAAATTGGACTTCGACCCCTTCCAGTGGGATGCCAGCTCGTATAGGCAGGGGAAGCACTGTCTGCCCAGGGGGCAACACTCGATTGACTGAGGCGGGGGCGACGACTGTGCCGAGTTCCTTTCCGTCGCTGTATGCTTCCCGGACCTGGGCAGTCTGTATCAGTTGTTGAAAGACCCTTCTCTAGGGGGTTTGGTCGCTCCATTGTTGCAGGAACTACTTCGGGGACTCGTTGAAAACTAGGCTTCTGAGGTCTTTTAACACATTCATACCCAGGGTCACGGTATGGTTTTTAGCTACCTCTCCATCCACCAATACAACTCCTCTTCTCCCGAGGTCTTTTCCGCAGACCTCTATGTTCATCAATACCACCCCTGAGACCGGGATGGGCAAGTGATTGGCCGCCATGTTTGATCACAGGGCCCCATTCGGGCCGTTGCACCTCTATGAAGTGACGGCGGAAATATCTCTCAGGCATGGTGGTCACTTGCGAGCCGGTGTCTATCAAGCACCATACTGCTCTTCCATTGATTCCTTCCGAGACCAGAGGGCACGTGGAAACAAGGCTGTGGGGACTTTTACTCCTCCTCCTCTGTTCTTCACGCTCTGAGCGGTGCCCCTCAAATTCACAGCCACCTAGTTTAAAGGAGGGCACGGGGATGGTCGGCTCCGCCGGGGACACCATTGAGCAATGTGGCCGGATTCTACACAAGTGTAGCATGTAAGAGGGCTTCTCCTCGTGGTGGTTTCACCCTCCCTTCGGGGGCCAGCTTCTCTGGCTTGCACCAGAGGACAAGGCCCTTCTGCCAGAGTTCTTCTGGAGTCCGCTATTTCTTCACGGACCTGTCTAATCTCCATTCTCAGGTCCTCCACCCAGTGGGGGATATTGTGAGCGGTGGTGGTTACCTACCCGCTCTGCACCCTTCCCACCAGCCCCGTCACTCCCTGTTCTTGTTCTCGCACACGCGCCTCACTGCCAACCTCAGAGAAAGTCATGTCTGGCTTTACTCGCATGCGCTCTCGCAGTTCCCGTTTCATCATTGCGTCACGTAGTCCTGTCACTAGCTGATCTCTGAGCACCACATCAACTGACCCAACCCCTACACCGTCCTTTCGTCTGATAGCAGTGTGAAGCTCTTGTAGGGCATTCATGAATTGGGTCACGGTCTCCCCCTCCCGTTGTACCCGGTGAAACAGTCGCATGCGAAGTTCCCCTATGTCAGTGGGGTCTCCATGTGTCTCCTCAAGTATGCGCAGCACTTTGTCCAAGGTATCTCTCTTCCGGGGGGGACCTATGCATGACAGAATCCCGCACCTCCCCCTGCAGGGCCATCAATGCAATTTCTGCCTCCAGGGCTGGTGTCATGGGATGCATCCGCATCATTCCCCGGATATGCTCCGTCCAACTCCACAGCATTACATTGTTCCCAGTGAACCTTGGCAAATTATTCAACATGGCCCCCAGGGAAATGCTAGACCTGGGAACTTCCCCAGCTGCTTGGTCTGCCCTGTCCGCGCTTCCTTGTGACATCCTGCCGACTACGCCAAATGTAATAGTATGCAGGTACTGAGTATGTCACCATGGAACAGACAGACCAACAGTTGAGGGGTTTAATAACAGGAATCAGGTTCTTCTCGCAGGGAGGAAGCAATGGAAAATAACTAGCAATAAAACAGTGCAAAAATATGGGAGTCAAACAATGTAACAGAAGTAAGCAAGATTTCTTGAGAAAAGAACACTTATCAGTCTGATGAGGACTTGCTTGAAGGGTCGTCTTTTTCAACGTAGGCACCGAGAAACAGTGGCACTTGTCGTCCCTCTGTTGTCCGTGGGCTGAGTAGTCTCTAGGAGCCCGCTGCCTGGGGTTTCGGGAGTTAATGTGATATGCACAGGCTCTGAGTCTTTAGCTTTTACAGCACAGCCTATCCCGGGAAAACGATGGTCAGTCTATTATTAAGTCTCTCACCAGGAATCACAGTCTCTGTACTGATACCGCGGGTACCTGGGTGTTGCAGTCTCTGCACGGGCCAATGTCTCTACACGGGTCTAAGAGCGCCCCACTCCAGTCACAGCAGAGTCCGCTTTCATGTAGTCACAAGCTGCAGTCTTTCTGGGCAATCTTCCTGTATTTGTTCTCTGACCGGGAGCTCTCTCTCTCCCGAAGCGCAGCTGCATCCTGCTCTGACCGCTGCTCATGCTGCTCTGTTCCTTGCGCGCGTGCCTTTCCCGCTCTCTGCCCGGCTTCCTTTCTGTCCCAGTCTCTAAGTCTGCCCCCTGGGTAACCTGCAGCACAACTCAATGGTTCCAGGCACAGAGCCGAGAAGGTAACCACCCCCAGACTCTTCTTGTTTTTCACCTCCTTACACCTATGCTTCCTATTTATTCTGCACCCCACTCTGTGTTCCAACTAAAATAGAAGCTATGCACTCCCATCTGCTGAGCTGCGCACCTTATCACGTCATGCTGCAATGTCATGAAGTCACAAGTTACAATAAGTGCAAGATGGCATACGGCCAAGGACACAGGGTGTAGTCTGCTTGTGGTGCACATCTCCTAACTGAGATATAGAGAAGGGAATGGATTGAATAGAACACTTAAGGTACCGTCACACTAGACGATATCGCTAGCGATCCGTGACGTTGCAGCGTCCTGGCTAGCGATATCGTCCAGTGTGACAGGCAGCAGCGATCAGGCCCCTGCTGTGCTGTCGCTGGTCGGGGAAGAAAGTCCAGAACTTTATTTCGTCGCTGGACTCCCCGCAGACATCGCTGAATCAGCGTGTGTGACACCGATTCAGCGATGTCTTCACTGGTAACCAGGGTAAACATCGGGTAACTAAGCGCAGGGCCGCGCTTAGTAACCCGATGTTTACCCTGGTTACCATCCTAAAAGTAAAAAAAAACAAACACTACATACTTACCTACAGCCGTCTGTCCTCCAGCGCTGTGCTCTGCTCTCCTCCTGTACTGTCTGTGAGCGTCGGTCAGCCGGAAAGCAGAGCGGTGACGTCACCGCTCTGCTTTCCGGCCGCTGTGCTCACACAGACAGTACAGGAGGAGTGCAGAGCACAGCGCTGGAGGACAGACGGCTGTAGGTAAGTATGTAGTGTTTGTTTTTTTTACTTTTAGGATGGTAACCAGGGTAAACATCAGGTTACTAAGCGCGGCCCTGCGCTTAGTTACCCGATGTTTACCCTGGTTACCGGCATCGTTGGTCGCTGGAGAGCGGTCTGTGTGACAGCTCTCCAGCGTCCAAACAGCGACGCTGCAGCGATCCGGATCGTTGTCGGTATCGCTGCAGCGTCGCTAAGTGTGACGGTACCTTTATTCTTCATAGCAGGGTCATAAATGGAAGTCATGGGTCCTCATAGCAGAAGTGCTAATTCAGGAGCACCTCAAAAAAGAAAAAATAGTGAGGTAGGAGGGAATTACATAAGGGCATACCTCCCAACTTTGAAAGACAAGGTGAGAGACATATATTCAAATCCCTTCAAGGACAACATCTGCAAGGAGTTTGTATCTTCTCCCCGTGTTTGTGTGGGTTTCCTCCGGGTACTCCAGTTTCCTCCCACATTCCAAAGACATACTGATAGGGAATATAGATTGTGAGCCCCATTGGGGACAGTGATGATAATGTGTGCAAACTGTAAAGTGCTGAGGAATGGGCTATAAAAAAATAAAGATTATTATTATTAATATTATTATTATTATTATATATCGGGGCATGAACACAGAAACTGTATCCCCACTGAAGCCCCTTAGTGTGGCAATACTTGTTAAAGGGTCGATATTGACTTCCAGTTGGTGGCACTAGATTTCTAGTCCTCTTCCTTTCTGGAGAGGCAATCTGCATAATTTATTTCCCAGAGACCATTGCAAGTCTTAAAGTCTCCTCACATTGGCATGCCAGGCTTGACGTGTCACTACCCCTTAGCTCCCATGTGGGGAAAAAAAATATTTTCACTCTTTCCTTCCACATTGCTCTAATTCCTGAGAAAGCACCTGAAGGTTTAATAAAGTTATTGAATGTGGTTTTGAGCACTTTGAGGAGTGCAGTTTTTATAATGGTGTCACTTTTGGGTATTTTCTGTCATATAGTCTTCCCCAAAGTCACTTCAAATGTGAGGTGGTCCATAAAAAAAATTGGTTATGTGAATTTTGTTGGAAAATTTGGAAATCGCTGATCAACGCATAAACCTACTGACTTCCTAACAAAAAAAAATTATGTTTCAAAAATGATCTTGAGGTAAAGTAGACATGTGGGAAATGTGACTTATTAGCTACAGTTATGGTCAAAAGTATTGACACCCCTGCAATTCTGTCAGATAATACTCATTTTCTTCCTGAAAATGATTGCAAACACAAATTATTTGGTATTATTATCTTCATTTAATTTGTCTTAAATGAAAAAACACAAAAGAGAATGAAGCAAAAAGCAAAACATTGATCATTTCACACAAAACTCCAAAAATGGGCCAGACAAAAGTATTTGCACCCTCAGCCTAATACTTGGTTGCACAACCTTTAGCCAAAATAACTGCGACCAACCGCTTCCGGTAACCATCAATGAGCTTCTTACAATGCTCTGCTGGAATTTTAGACCATTCTTCCTTGGCAAACTGCTCCAGGTCCCTGATATTTGAAGGGTGCCTTCTCCAAACTGCCATTTTTAGATCTCTCCACAGGTGTTCTATGGGATTCAGGTCTGGACTCATTGCTGGCCACTAGGGTTGAGCGACCTCGACCTTTTTAGAGTCGAGCCGTGTTTCGCGAAACCCGACTATCTTAAAAGTCGAGTCGAGTGGAATTGGCCGATTATCGCGAAAAGTCGGGTATCGACCGAAACACGAAACCCAATGCAAGTCAATGGGGGAGCATAGTCGGCAGTGAGTGGAGGCCAGGAAAACACCTACACTGCCCATTTTAATGGCAAAAACATCCATTCTTGTTACAGAAGCTTGTCAATCGTAATTTAGCTTATAATAATTGGAAGGCATTTGAAATTGGGGGTCATTTGGCTAAAGTTGTGGGGGGTAGGGCTGGTTCAAGTAATTAGTGGGCCCAGTAAATCTGGACCACGTCACGGCAGTGGAGCAGGGAGAGGTAAGTATTTCAACTTTGCAAGTGCTGTGATCCTGAGCAAGCAGGGGGGGCCCACTCGTTGGCATTGGCACTGGCACAGGGCCCCTCAAAGTACAGCGGTGTGTTTGCACGGCGGGGGCGCCTCCCACCGGCAGCAACACTTTTGCGTACTATGAGAGGCCCTGTGCCAGTGACGTCGCCAACTAGTATTCCTCCCCCCACCTGATAAAGGAACCTGCACTTTCATCTGCACCTTCCTCTTTGTCCCCGTGTAAGGTGGTATGGTATGCGGGAAGAGGAACCTGACTTTGAGCAGGGTCACAATCTTGCTGTGTAGCGTGCACGGGGAATGTTGCGTTATGGGTCAATGTACCAGCAGACTCATCTATCACTGGCTGGGCAATGGGCAGGATGAGGAGGAAACACAGATATAGGCCCAAAGAATAAAGTGGGCTAAATGCAGTTCAAAATTGGTAACACAGGACTAACCAGGGGGCATTGCAGTGGAGGACAACTGGAATGAGAGGCTGACACAGAGAGTAGGCCCAAATCAGTAAGTAGTCGAAATGCAGTTCAAAATTGGCAACAGTAGTAAACAGGCGGCACAGCTCTGTTCAGTGGAGGAGAACAGCAAGGAGTGGCAGACACCGATAGTAGGCCCCAACCCAACTAGTAGGCCAAATGCAGTCTAACATTAACAACTACTTAACGAGAGCCTGAAAATGGAATTTCAGGACAGGAAACCAGGAGAACAGCAAGGAGCGGCAGACGCTGTTAGTAGGCCCCAAACCAACTAGTACGCCAAATGCAGTTGTTCCATTTAACAACTATTTAACAAGAGCCTGAAGATAGAAGCTCAGGAAAGGCAACCTGGAGAACACCTTGGAGCGGAAGACACCATCTCAACAACCCAGACCCAACTTGTAGGCCTACTGCACTGTTGTTTCAACAACTACTTAACGAGAGCTAGAAGATCGAAGCTATGGAGAGGCAACCTGGAGAACACCTTGGAGCGGAAGACACCGTCTCTATGACCCAGACCCAACTTGTAGGCATAATGTAGTGTTGTTTCAACAACTACTTAACACGAGCATGAAGATTGAAGCAATGGAGAGGCAACCTGGAGAACACCTTGGAGCGGAGGACACCGTCTCTACAACCCAGACCCAACTTGTAGGCCTAATGCAGTGTAGTTTTCAACAACTACTAAACGAGAGTAGGAAGATCGAAGCAATGTGGACGAAACCTGGGGAACACGTTGGAGTGTAACACACCGTCTCTCTACACCCCATACCCAATTTGTAGGCCTAATGCAGTGTAGTTTTCAACAACTACTAAACGAGAGTAGGAAGATCGAAGCAATGTGGACGAAACCTGGGGAACACCTTGGAGTGTAACACACCGTCTCTCTACACCCGATACCAAATTTGTAGGCCTAATGCAGTGTAGTTTGCAACAACTACTAAACGAGAGTAGGAAGATCGAAGCAATGTGGACGAAACCTGGGGAACACCTTGGAATGTAACACACCCTCTCTCTACACCCCATACCCAATTTGTAGGCCTAATGCAATGTAGTTTTCAACAACTACTAAACGAGAGTAGGAAGATCGAAGCAATGTGGACGAAACCTGGGGAACACCTTGGAGTGGAACACACCGTCTCTACACCCCATACCCAATTTGTAGGCCTAATGCAGTGTAGTTTGCAACAACTACTAAACGAGAGTCGGAAGACCGAAGCAATGGCGACGAAACCTGGGGAACACCTTGGAGTGGGACACACCGTCTCTACACCCCATACCAAATTTGTAGGCCGAATGCAGTGTAGTTTGCAACAACTACTAAACGAGAGTCGGAAGACCGAAGCAATGGCAAGGAAACCTGGGGAACACCTTGGAGTGGAACACACCGTCTCTACACCCCATACCCAATTTGTAGGCCTAATGCAGTGTAGTTTTCAACAACTACTAAACGAGAGTAGGAAGATCGAAGCAATGTGGACGAAACCTGGGGAACACCTTGGAGTGTAACACACCGTCTCTCTACACCCCATACCAAATTTGTAGGCCTAATGCAGTGTAGTTTGCAACAACTACTAAACGAGAGTAGGAAGATCGCAGCAATGTGGACGAAACCTGGGGAACACCTTGGAGTGTAACACACCCTCTCTCTACACCCCATACCCAATTTGTAGGCCTAATGCAGTGTAGTTTTCAACAACTACTAAATGAGAGTAGGAAGATCGAAGCAATGTGGACGAAACCTGGGGAACACCTTGGAGTGGAACACACCGTCTCTACACCCCATACTCAATTTGTAGGCCTAATGCAGTGTAGTTTTCAACAACTACTAAACGAGAGTAGGAAGATCGAAGCAATGTGGACGAAACCTGGGGAACACCTTGGAGTGTAACACACCGTCTCTCTACACCCCATACCAAATTTGTAGGCCTAATGCAGTGTAGTTTGCAACAACTACTAAACGAGAGTAGGAAGATCAAAGCAATGTGGACGAAACCTGGGGAACACTTTGGAGTGTAACACACCCTCTCTCTACACCCCATACCCAATTTGTAGGCCTAATGCAGTGTAGTTTGCAACAACTACTAAACGAGAGTCGGAAGACTGAAGCAATGGCGAGGAAACCTGGGGAACACCTTGGAGTGGAACACACCGTCTCTACACCCCATACCCAATTTGTAGGCCTAATGCAGTGTAGTTTTCAACAACTACTAAATGAGAGTAGGAAGATCGAAGCAATGTGGACGAAACCTGGGGAACACCTTGGAGTGGAACACACCGTCTCTACACCCCATACCCAATTTGTAGGCCTAATGCAGTGTAGTTTTCAACAACTACTAAACGAGAGTAGGAAGATCGAAGCAATGTGGACGAAACCTGGGGAACACCTTGGAGTGGGACACACCGTCTCTACACCCCATACCAAATTTGTAGGCCTAATGCAGTGTAGTTTGCAACAACTACTAAACGAGAGTCGGAAGACCGAAGCAATGGCGAGGAAACCTGGGGAACACCTTGGAGTGGAACACACCGTCTCTACACCACATACCCAATTTGTAGGCCTAATGCAGTGTAGTTTTCAACAACTACTAAACGAGGGTAGGAAGATCGAAGCAATGTGGACGAAACCTGGGGAACACCTTGGAGTGTAACACACCGTCTCTCTACACCCCATACCAAATTTGTAGGCCTAATGCAGTGTAGTTTGCAACAACTACTAAACGAGAGTAGGAAGATCGAAGCAATGTGGACGAAACCTGGGGAACACCTTGGAGTGTAACACACCCTCTCTCTACACCCCATACCCAATTTGTAGGCCTAATGCAATGTAGTTTTCAACAACTACTAAATGAGAGTAGGAAGATCGAAGCAATGTGGACGAAACCTGGGGAACACCTTGGAGTGGAACACACCGTCTCTACACCCCATACCCAATTTGTAGGCCTAATGCAGTGTAGTTTTCAACAACTACTAAACGAGAGTAGGAAGATCGAAGCAATGTGGACGAAACCTGGGGAACACCTTGGAGTGTAACACACCGTCTCTCTACACCCCATACCAAATTTGTAGGCCTAATGCAGTGTAGTTTGCAACAACTACTAAACGAGAGTAGGAAGATCGAAGCAATGTGGACGAAACCTGGGGAACACCTTGGAGTGTAACACACCATCTCTCTACACCCCATACCCAATTTGTAGGCCTAATGCAGTGTAGTTTGCAACAACTACTAAACGAGTGTAGGAAGATCGAAGCAATGGAGAGGAAACCTGGGGCACACCTTGGGGCGACAGACACCGTTAGTAGGCCCTACCAAAGTAGTAGCCCCAATGCAGTTTTAAAATTCCTAGAGGCTGAAAACAAGACTATTGACGCTCTGCTTTTTTCAAAGGAGGACAGCAGTATTGAGTGGCGCAGACAGACACAGGTAGTAGGCCTTAAACCAAAAATGTGGCTCACTGCAGTTTAAAAAAGGTTACAGGGGTACACAGGCAGCATTGCTCTGGGCAGTGGAGGACAATTTCAATAGTGGACCGCAGACAGACTTTGTACGCCTACTATTAAGAAGGGACTGCAGACAGGCTTCGAAGGCCTAACATAAAAAAATTGGGCTGTAGGCACTTTTAAATAGGTTCCAGGGGTACACGGGCAGCAGTGGTCTGGTCAGTGGAGGAGTAGTAGAAAGAACGGACCGCAGACAGGCTTCGAAGGCCTAACATAATAAAATATGGCTGTAGGCACTTTAGAATTGGTTCCAGGGGTGCACGGGCAGCAGCAGACAGGTCAGTGGAGGCCTTGTGGAAGGAGGGACCGCAGACAGGCTTCGAAGGCCTAACATAATAAAATTTGGCTGTAGGCACTTTAAAATTGGTTCCAGGGGTACACGGGCAGCAGTAGACTGGTCAGTGGAGGCCTATTGGAAGGAGGGACCGCAGACAGGCTTCGAAGGCCGAACATAATAAATTAGGGCTGTGGGCACTTTAAAATTGGTTCCAGGGGAACACGGGCAGCAGTAGACAGGTCAGTGGAGGCCTAGTGGAAGGAGGGACCGCAGACAGGCTTCGAAGGCCTAACATAATAAATTAGGGCTGTGGGCACTTTAACATTGGTTCCAGGGGTACACGGGCAGCAGTAGACTGGTCAGTGGAGGCCTAGTGGAAGGAGGGACCGCAGGCAGGCTTCGAAGACCTAACATAATAAATTAGGGCTGTAGGCATTTTAACATTGGTTCCAGGGGTACACGGGCAGCAGTAGACTGGTCAGTGGAGGCCTAGTGGAAGGAGGGACCGCAGACAGGTTTCGAAGGCCTAACATAATAAATTAGGGCTGTAGGCACTTTAACATTGGTTCCAGGGGAACACGGGCAGCAGTAGACAGGTCAGTGGAGGCCTAGTGGAAGGAGGGACCGCAGACAGGCTTCGAAGGCCTAACATAATAAATTAGGGCTGTAGGCACTTTAACATTGGTTCCAGGGGAACATGGGCAGCAGTAGACAGGTCAGTGGAGGCCTAGTGGAAGGAGGGACCGCAGACAGGCTTCGAAGGCCTAACATAATAAAATTGGGCTGTAGGCACTTTGAATTCTCTTGCAGGGGTACACAGGCAGTGGGCACCATTGGTGTTGTCAGCGGCGGCCGATTGTAATGAGTGTCTGCCAGTTAGTAGTCCCAAAAAATCAATACATGTTAATGTCTCGCATTACAACAAAAAGAAAAACCAAAAGGGTGCAATCATTAGGTACAGGGTTGGGCTCCTCTGCGTAGTTTCAGACCTAGTAATTTTGCACAAAGTATTTACTTGGGTAATTATAGGACACTGCCCCTGACTATGTTAAGTACCATCATACATGTCAACACAATGGTATTGTCAGTGGCAGTAATTTACGGATGTCAGTGTATAGACTAAACATAGGTGTAACTGTGAGAGATAATTGTGCAAGTGGTAGAGCAATGTTTGAGCTGGGGTGGGTGAACTCTCTTGTGGCCGGCGGTACATGCCCAGGGCCCCTCATGTTACAACAGTGTGTCTGACGTTAGGTGCGCACCACCACCGCCAGTGACACTTTATTGTACTATGAGGGACCCAGTGGCAGTGCCGTAGACCAAAAGCGGGCACACCCACCTCTTCAGACAAACAGCACTCTCACAGGTGCTTGCGCCAAGTGGCGATACCACGGCCCCGTGTGGGGAGTTTGGCCATTTAGGGAGGTGTAAACATGTCGTATGCTGGACAATCAGCTGCTGCAAATTACGAGATTGGTAAAGTCATTCAGAGTAGTCCACAGGCAATACCTTTTCATAGGAAAGCTAGGTGTCGGCCGGGCAAGGTGGGGCAAAAGAATTCGAAATCCAGTTGTGGTTCATTTTAATGAAGGTTAGATCATCAACATTTTGGGTGGCCAGACGAGTCCTTTTTTCGGTTAATATTGAACCTGCAGCACTGAATACTCTTTCTGATAGGACACTAGCTGCCGGGCAAGCAAGCTCCTGCAATGCATATTCTGCCAATTCTGGCCAGGTGTCTAATTTGGATGCCCAGTAATCAAATGGGAATGACGGTTGAGGTAGAACATCGATAAGTGATGAAAAATAGTTAGTAACCATACTGGACAAATGTTGTCTCCTGTCACTTTGAATTGATGCAGCAGTACCTGTCCTGTCTGCGGTCATAGCAATATCACTCCACAACCTGGTCAGAAAACCCCTCTGTCCAACGCCACTTCGGATTTCTGCACCTCTAACACTTCTGTTCTGCTGCCCCCTGCTGCTCGTGTGAGAACGATCACGGGCGCTGTGTGCTGGGAATGCCTGAAGCAAACGGTCAACAAGAGTTGATTGTTTGGTTGCTAATATTAGTTCCAAGTTCTCATGTGGCATAATATTTTGCAATTTGCCTTTATAGCGAGGATCAAGGAGGCAGGCCAACCAGTAATCGTCATCGTTCATCATTTTAGTAATGCGTGTGTCCCTTTTGAGGATACGTAAGGCATAATCCGCCATGTGGGCCAAACTTCCAGTTGTCAAATCAGCGGTTGTGCTTGGTTGAGGGGCAGTTTCAGGCAAATCTACGTCACTTGTGTCCCTCAAAAAACCAGAACCCGGCCTTGCCACGCCACCAATTTCCAGTGGCCCCGGAAAAGCTTCCTCATTAAAAATATACTCATCCCCATCATCCTCCTCATCCTCCTCCTCTTCGCCCGCTACCTCGTCCTGTACACTGCCCTGACCAGGCAATGGCTGACTGTCATCAAGGCTTTCCTCTTCCTCTGCTGCAGACGCCTGATCCTTTATGTGCGTCAAACTTTGCATCAGCAGACGCATTAGGGGGATGCTCATGCTTATTATGGCGTTGTCTGCACTAACCAGCCGTGTGCATTCCTCAAAACACTGAAGGACTTGACACATGTCTTGTATCTTCGACCACTGCACACCTGACAACTCCATGTCTGCCATCCTACTGCCTGCCCGTGTATGCGTATCCTCCCACAAAAACATTACAGCCCGCCTCTGTTCGCACAGTCTCTGAAGCATGTGCAGTGTTGAGTTCCACCTTGTTGCAACGTCTATGATTAGGTGATGCTGGGGAAGGTTCAAAGACCGCTGATAGGTCTGCATACGGCTGGAGTGTACGGGCGAACGGCGGATATGTGAGCAAAGTCCGCGCACTTTGAGGAGCAGGTCGGATAACCCCGGATAACTTTTCAGGAAGCACTGCACCACCAGGTTTAAGGTGTGAGCCAGGCAAGGAATGTGTTTCAGTTGGGAAAGGGAGATGGCAGCCATGAAATTCCTTCCGTTATCACTCACTACCTTGCCTGCCTCAAGATCTACTGTGCCCAGCCACGACTGCGTTTCTTTCTGCAAGAACTCGGACAGAACTTCTGCGGTGTGTCTGTTGTCGCCCAAACACTTCATAGCCAATACAGCCTGCTGACGCTTGCCAGTAGCTGCCCCATAATGGGACAACTGGTGTGCAACAGTGGCAGCTGCGGATGGAGTGATTGGGCGACTGCGATCTGTGGACGAGCTCTCGCTTCTGCAGGAGGACGAGGAGGAGGAGGAGGGGGTGTGAACGCCTACAGCCAACTGTTTCCTAGACCGTGGGCTAGGCAGAACTGTCCCGAAATTGCTGTCCCCTGTGGACCCTGCATCCACCATATTCACCCAGTGTGTCGTGATGGACACGTAACGTCCATGGCCATGCCTACTGGTCCATGCATCTGTTGTCAGGTGCACCTTTGTACTCACAGATTGCCTGAGTGCATGGACGATGCGCTCTTTAACATGCTGGTGGAGGGCTGGGATGGCTTTTCTCGAAAAGTGTCGACTGGGTAGCTCGTAGCGTGGTACAGCGTAGTCCATCAGGGCTTTGAAAGCTTCACTTTCAACTAACCGGTAGGGCATCATCTCTAACGAGATTAGTCTAGCTATGTGGGCGTTCAAACCCTGTGTACGCGGATGCGAGGATAAGTACTTCCTTTTTCTAACCAGAGTCTCATGTAGGGTGAGCTGGACTGGAGAGCTGGAGATCGTGGAACTAGCGGGTGTGCCGGTGGACATGGCAGACTGAGAGACGGTTGGAGATGGTATTGTTTCCGCCTGTGCCCTAGATGCAGTGTTTCCTACTACGAAACTGGTGATTCCCTGACCCTGACTGCTTTGGCCTGGCAAAGAAACCTGCACAGATACTGCAGGTGGTGCGGAAAATGGTGGCCTTACAGTGACGGCAGGGATGCAGCATTGGTGAGTAGCTTCATTGGCCGAGGGTGCTACAACCTTAAGGGACGTTTGGTAGTTAGTCCAGGCTTGCAAATGCATGGTGGTTAAATGTCTATGCATGCAACTTGTATTCAGACTTTTCAGATTCTGACCTCTGCTTAAGGTAGTTGAACATTTTTGACAGATGACTTTGTGCGTATCAATTGGATGTTGTTTAAAAAAATGCCAGACTGCACTCTTTCGAGCCTCGGATCCCTTTTCAGGCATTGCAGACTGAGCTTTAACCGGATGGACACGCTGTCCTCCAACAGTTTTTGGCTTTGCCACGCGTTTTGTCCCATCTACGGGCCCGGCAGATGGAACCTGTTGCGATGTTGATGCCTGCTGCGGCCCCTCCTCCTCCGCTTCAGAACTACTGCCGCCTGCACCCTGTTCCCCCAATGGCTGCCAATCGGGGTCAACAACTGGGTCATCTATAACCTCCTCTTCTAGCTCGTGCGCAACTTCGTCTGTGTCACCGTGTAAGTCGGTGGTAGAGCATTCGTGACGGGGCAACATAGTCTCATCAGGGTCTGATTCTGGATCAGTACCCTGCGAGGGCAATGTTGTGGTCTGAGTCAAAGGACCAGCATAGTAGTCTGGCTGTGGCTGTGCATCAGTGCACTCCATGTCAGATTCAACTTGTAATGGGCATGGCCTGTTAACTGCTTCACATTCTAAGCCAGGGACGGTATGTGTAAAGAGCTCCATGGAGTAACCCGTTGTGTCGCCTGCTGCATCCTTCTCTGTTGTTGTTTTTGCTGAAGAGGACAAGGAAGCGACTTGTCCCTGACCGTGAACATCCACTAACGACGCACTGCTTTTACATTTACCAGTTTCAAAAGAGGAGGCAAAAGAGCTAGAGGCTGAGTCAGCAAGGTAAGCCAAAACTTGCTCTTGCTGCTCCGGCTTTAAAAGCGGTTTTCCTACTCCCAGAAAAGGGAGCGTTCGAGGCCTTCTGTAGCCAGACGACGAACCTGGCTCCACAGCTCCAGGCTTAGGTGCAATATTTTTTTTCCCACGACCACCTGATGCTCCACTACTACTACCATCATTACCAGCTGACAATGAACGCCCACGGCCACGACCTCTTCCACCAGACTTCCTCATTGTTTTAAAAACGTAACCAAAGTAACGGTATTTGTTGCTGTCAAACAACTTACACGGTGAGCTATAACTTCAGTATGATTTAGATATCCCTTTACAGGTGGGTGAGACCGCAAGGAAAATCAGGCACAATGTTACACACTCTGTTTTCGGTGGCACCAAATGAGAGAGATGCCACACACGCAGGACTGTCACTCAAGCAGAAATGTCAATATTGATCTCCCACTTTTTTTTTTGATTTGTTCAGAGAGAATTTAGAAACCAAAAAAAAAAATAGGCTTTCTATGGCCCACTATTTGAGAGAGAGAGATGGCACACCCAGGAGTCAAGACTGGCACACAAGCAGAAAGGGCAATATTAATCTCCCACTGATTTTTTTTTTTTTTTTCAGGGAGACTTTAGAAACAAAATAAAATAAAATGATTTTTTCAGGAAGAATTTAGAAACCAAATAAAATAAAATGATTTTTTCAGGGAGAATTTAGAAACCAAATAAAAAAAAAATAGCCTTTCTATGGCCCAGTGCCCACTATTTGAGAGAGAGAGATGGCACACCCAGGAGTCAAGAATGGCACACAAACAGAAAGGGCAATATTAATCTCCCACTGATTTTTTTATATTTTTTCAGGGAGAATTTAGAAACACAATAAAAAAAAAAAAATAGGCTTTCTATGGCCCACTATTTGAGAGAGAGAGATGGCACACCCAGGAGTCAGGAGTGGCACACAAGCAGAAAGGGCAATATTAATCTGCCACTGATTTCTTTTTGATTTTTTCAGGGAGAATTTAGAAACACAATGAAAAAAAATAGGCTTTCTATGGCCCAGTGCCCACTATTTGAAAGAGAGAGATGGCACACCCAGGAGTCAGGAGTGGCACACAAGCAGAAAGGGCAATATTAATCTCCCACTGATTTCTTTTTGATTTTTTCAGGGAGAATTTAGAAACACAATTAAAAAAAATAGGCTTTCTATGGCCCACTAGTTGAGAGAGAGAGAGAGATGGCACACCCAGGAGTCAGGAGTGGCACACAAGCAGAAAGGGCAATATTAATCTCCCACTGATTTTTTTTTTATTTTTTCTGGGAGTATTTAGAATCCCAATAAAAAAAAAAATTAATAGGCTTTCTATGGCCCACTATTTGAGAGAGAGATGGGACACTCAGGACTGGCACAGAAGCCCAAAGGCCAATATTAATCTCCCACTGTATTTTTTTTTATCAGGGAGAATTTATAAACCCCACAAAAAAAAAACTGAAAAATGAAAAGGCTTTCTATGGCCCACTATGTGAGAGAGATGGCACACACAGGGATGGCACTCTAGCAGAAATGCCAATCTTAATCTCCCACAAAAAAAAAAAAAAAAACAGGGACTGTCCTACAATTACTATCTCCCTGCATAGTGGATGCTACATTTAGCCCAACTTGGGTCTCTCCCTGAGGTGGCTAGCATATATGTATCTCCCTGCAGTAATCTCAGCCAGGTATGGCAGGCAGCAATAAGGAGTGGACTGATGCACAAATGAAATAAAAAGTGTGGACAAACAAACAAGATAGCTGTGCAGAAAGGAAGGAACAACAGGATTTGTGCTTTGAAAAAAGCAGTTGGTTTGCACAGCGGCGTACACACAGCAATGCAGCTATCAGGGAGCCTTCTAGGGCAGTCCAATGAGCTACAGCGCTGAGGAAAAAAAAAAGTAGCTTCCACTGTCCCTGCAAACAAAAGGTGGTGTTGGACAGTGGAAATCGCTACAGCACAAGCGGTTTGGTGGTTAATGGACCCTGCCTAACGCTATCCCTGCTTCTGACGAAGCGGCAGCAACCTCTCCCTAGGCTCAGATCAGCAGCAGTAAGATGGCGGTCGGCGGGAACGCCCCTTTATAGCCCCTGTAACGCTGCAGACAGCAAGCCAATCACTGCAATGCCCTTCTCTAAGATGGTGGGGACCAGGACCTATGTCATCACGCTGCCCACACTCTGCGTCCACCTTCATTGGCTGAGAAATGGCGCTTTTCGCGTCATTGAAATGCGACTTTGGCGCGAAAGTCGCGTACCGCATGGCCGACCCCACACAAGGGTTGGATCGGATTTCATGAAACCCGACTTTGCCAAAAGTCGGCGACTTTTAAAAATGAACGATCCGTTTCGCTCAACCCTACTGGCCACCTTAGAAGTCTCCAGTGCTTTCTCTCAAATCATTTTCTAGTGCTTTTTGAAGTGTGTTTTGGGTCATTGTCCTGCTGGAAGACCCATGCCCTTTGAGGGAGACCCAGCTTTCTCACACTGGGCCCTACATTATGCTGCAAAATTTGTTGGTAGTCTTCAGACTTCATAATGCCATGCACACAGTCAAGCAGTCCAGTGCCAGAGGCAGCAAAGCAACCCCAAAACATCAGGGAACCTCCACCATGTTTGACTGTAGTTCTTTTCTTTGAATGCCTCTTTTTTTCTCCTGTAAACTCTATGTTGATGCCTTTGGCCAAAAAGCTCTACTTTTGTCTCATCTGACCAGAGAACATTCTTCCAAAACGTTTTAGGCTTTTTTAGGTAAGTTTTGGCAAACTCCAGCCTGGCTTTTTTATGTCTCGGGGTAAGAAGTGGGGTCTTCCTGGGTCTCCTACCATACAGTTCCTTTTCATTCAGACGCCGACGGATAGTACGGGTTGACACTGTTGTACCCTCGGACTGCAGGGCAGCTTGAACTTGTTTGGATGTTAGTCAAGGTTCTTTATCCAACATCCGCACAATCTTGCGTTGAAATTTCTTGTCAATTTTTCTTTTCCATCCACATCTAGGGAGGTCAGCCACAGTGCCATGGGCTTTAAACTTCTTGATGACACTGCGCACGGTAGACACAGGAACATTCAGGTCTTTGGAGATGGACTTGTAGCCTTGGGATTGCTCATGCTTCCTCACAATTTGGTTTCTCAAGTCCTCAGACAGTTCTTTGGTCTTCTTTCTTTTCTCCATGCTCCATGTGGTACACACAAGGACACAGGACAGAGGTTGAATCAACTTTAATCCATGTCAACTGGCTGCAAGTGTGATTTAGTTATTGCCAACACCTGTTAGGTGCCACAGGTAAGTTACAGGTGCTGTTAATTACACAAATTAGAGAAGCATCACATGATTTTTCGAACAGTGCCAATACTTATGTCCACCCCCTTTTTTATGTTTGGTGTGGAATTATATCCAATTTGGCTTTAGGACAATTATTTTTGTGTTTTTTTCATTTAAGACAAATTAAATGAAGATAATGACAACAAAGAATTTGTGTTTGCAATCATTTTCAGGAAGAAACTGAGTATTATCTGACAGAATTGCAGGGGTGTCAATACTTTTGGCCATGACTGTATGTTGTGTGACATAACTCTCTGATTTAAGGGCATCAAAGGTAAGTTTGTAAATTGCAAAATGTTCTAAAGTTTCACCAAAATTCTGATATTTTCACAATTAATTGCAAAAATGTTGGCCTAAATTAACTACTAAAATGATGTACAATGTGTCGCAAAAAAAAACAGCATCAGAATCACTGGGATAAATTGAAGTGCTTGCCCCAAGATCTCATCTCCCCCGAGATCTCAATCTGAGCATGTGGAGCGCTTCCAGACACAGGGCCGCAGGGTACTCAGTACCGGTCCTCTCTGTCTTGGTTCTGGGGTTGTCACGGTGGCTGGACCCGGTCCGTGACCCTGCTAAGGGGCGTCCAATGAAAGGTGATGAAAGTCTGCCAAGGGTTCGTGACGCCACCTGTGGTATTCGGTCAGGGTGACCGACGCTGCTTGGGGCCCACTGGGGTGGTGTTATGGCAGCTAGATGGTATACCTTCCCACAGGTGAAGTGTATCCCCAGGGCTTCCCAGTAGTATAGGTGGTGATGATGCGAGGTGCGGTTAATAACGAGGACACAGGATTGCAGTCTCTTTACCTTTTTACTGAAGGCTTCGGGATCCGTGGAGAGCATTGTTAGCAGGGCTGGCTGAGACCGGCCGGTCCGAAGGGACATCCAGAGTTCCCTTTGCAGGTGGAAATCGTTGCCTACCAACTAGCGCCTGTGTGTTGTTGTCCTTCCCTGCTGAGCACCACGGGATAGTCCTCACAACTCTTGTATCAGTTCTTTCTCTTCTTCGTCCCCCAAGTTTATCTGGTTAGGACGCACCCGTATGACGGGTAGGCTCGGAGCTATTCTGGGACCCTAGAGACGCCCCTCTCCATGTTTTCCCCCTATGTCTGCTTAGGTGATTTAAGGTAGACAGCCAACCTGTAATCAACTGTCCTGCCGCTGTTTGAAGTAATGCTTGGAGTCAGTTACTTCCTCGGCGTTCCGGCCACCGGCTACGTGCCTCAGTAAGATGTTGCTGTTCTTGGGGCACGACTCATACTGGTTCTATCTCCTTGTGCTGTGATCTCGTTTCTCACTTCTCCACAATATACTTCGCTTCGTGTCCTTTCTTAGGATGCCCCGCTAGGTAGTGCAGGCGCGGCTCCATCATGTTCTGTCCTTTCTGCTAGGTACCTGCCAGGAACCAACCCCTGACAGGTCCTCCCTGGAGGTCTCCCAGGCTGCGTTCTGTCTAACTTCCTATCCAACCTTCAGTTTTACCAGAGTGTGAGGAGTGGCCTAATACATAGTGCCTTTTGCTCCTCCTGGTGGCCGGAGTGTGAAGTGTAATGTGTGACTGTGATACCTGGTCAGGTGAACTCCTTTAGTGCAATCAGACATAACATCACTCCCCTTAGTGGCAGAGCGACATTACTGCAACGACCAGGACTCTGGGGCGCTGCACTCCCCCCCCCCCCCCGGTTAAATCCAGTACTCCCGGACTGGGAAAAGAACAACAATAGATAATTTAACTTTTCCTTTAAGGGCATATAAGATGAACCCACTAAAGGCTTACTATAAAACGCTATAGTACAACTCTGACTTCACATATGCAGGACCGCCTAGCTACTTGTCTGGGCCTACTGCATCTCTTCTCTAGGTTCACAGCATGAGACCTATCAACCATCTCTCTATGGTTTTCAGGAGGACTCACTAACCCCTATGGGTTCACTTACTAGCTTTCTAGCTACATGAGTAAACATTATTGCTATCTTACTACTTAAGGCCCCAACTCCATGCCTCGAGGGCCGCCAACAGTGCAGGTTTTCTGGATTTCTTTAGTATTGCATCGGTGGTAATGTGATCATCTGCACAGGTGATGATTCCAACCCCTGTGCAATACTAAGGAAATCCTGAAAACCTGCACTGTTGGCGGCCCTCGAGGCCTGGAGTTGGGGACCACTGACTTAAGGCAACATTATCAAAAGGCAACAAGCAACATTCCCTTTAAGAGGAAAAATCAGTCTTCTTTGAGGTAGTGCAGACTCTCTATCTGCAAGTCCGTTTAAAGCAAAAACTTCTGTGCTGTATTCAGGAACAGTCTCTTCAAAAAGCTCTCCTTTTTGTAAAACTAGTAGAGGGCACCTTTAAGAAGGTGCGAACTATTTACAGGACCAGTTTGTGAATCATTCACCGTCCATGATTCGGCAGTCTCTTGAAACAATGATAAACTTGTGCAAAAACATAAAACAATAGGGATCCCGGGTCAACAAAGGGATCCCTTTAAGAATTAACCCTAAACGGGTTTTAAGCAGCAATGAGCAGGAAACAGTTAACTATGTACATATTTGGGGTTTCGAGGTTTACTCCTGCTCCGGTGGTCTCCAGCAGGGCCTGACCGGGCAGGTAGGCCTCTGTGGCTTGAGAAAGCTTGCATCCAAGTCTGCTCCCGGCGCCAGGTGCGCCTGATGAGTCCAGTGAACGATTCCAGGGATGGCAGTGGTGGCTGCTGCCGCTTCAGCAAGTTCCTCCTTTAATGTCTTGGAGACGGCTAAGACAGTGGTACATCATTGGATATCTCGGGCCCACCAGCCGTGGCCCCTTTGGTATCGACGATAACTTACTGCATCCCTCGGCGTCAGGACGGGACCTTTACTGTCGCCACTCAGGCAGGACTCTACCTCCTCCTGGGTAATGTGGACTCTCACCAATGACCCGATCTCCTGGACAAAACCTTTTCCTCTCTGGGGCTGGTAAACAATCACCACTCCCCATTTCGGTAGGGAACCATCCAGCAACTCACCGTGGGCCTCTCGCTCCAGCTCTCTAGCATATTCCGCAATTAGGTGCCTCCGATAGTCCCCCCAGGGGAAGGGTCCAAGATTCCGCCCACATGATTCTGGGACCGATAGTGGGGACTCCGGAGCTCCGTCAGCGATGGTGAAGGTCGGGTCCAAGGTCGGAGGAATACCGAATCCCGGTCTGTCGGGACACCGAGCTCTCTCACAGGTGGGGGCTCTGCTGGCGCCATGCCACTCCTCTGGGGCTGCCACCAGAGCTGATGCCGGCAGCGGAGTCTCTGCGGATAGCTCCCAGGGATCGATTCTTTCCAACGGTGGCATGCCGGTGTAATCCCCCGGTGATGGGGATCTATGCAGTGCCATTCTCTTTCGTAGACCTTCTCTGCTCTCCAGTTCCACTCCATCTGAGTCATAGTTTCGTTTCTTCGGCCTCTGCCCGCCATAGAGAATTAGGAGGCGGACCTCGGCTGCTGACGGACACGTCCTCAAGACACAGAAACATTTAGACTGGGTGGCCTGTTGTGAATTCTGCTCTTGGGCTCCCTCCGGTGGTTGTTGATGGTAATGCAGTTGTGCCTGGGCGGCAGTCCTGGACAGGTGTTTCTGCTAATTGCAATTCGGACTGGGGTATTTAGCTTTGCAGGACTCATTAGTCCTTGCCAGTTGTCAATGTTCTTTTGGAAGTATTGGTTCTCTGCCTGGCCTCTCCTGCTTGCTGCCATTTCAGCAAAAGATAAGTGTTTGCTTCATTTTCTTAGGCACACAGTCTGTGTGTCTATTTTCTGTGCTGTTCATAGTTTCTATTTTGTTCCAGCTTAGACTGTCCTGTTGTTTTCTCAGTCTGGTTGGATTCGCTGGAGTCGCAGATATACTCTCCACATCTTTAGTTAGGTGGTGGAGTTTTTGTATTTTTCTGCTGTGGATATTTTGTAGTTTTTGTGCTGACCGCTTAGTATCCTGTACTATACTTTCCTATCTAGGTAGAAGTGGCCTCCTTTGCTAATCCTGTTTTCCGCCTGCGTGTGTCTTTTCCTCTCCTACTCACTGTCATTATTTGTGAGGGGCTGCCTATCCTTTGGGGGTCTACTCTGAGGCAAGTCAGTTTTCCTATTTTCTATCTTTAGGAATATTTAGTCCTCCGGCTGTGTCGAGGTGTCTAGGTCTGGTTAGGCACACCCCACAGCTACTTCTAGTCTCTGTGATAAGATCAGGGTTTGCGGTCTGTATAGTTACCACTACTCCAGTGAAGGTTTTCATGCTGTTCCAAGGCCGCCTGATCATAACAGTACAACTGGCCTACAATGAGTTAAATGTATCTCAGAAGAAGGGAGGAAAGGTTTTGAGCCATTTTTTTTCTTCAGCCTGTTTTGTCTTCTCCTCCCTCTTAATCTCTGGGTGGCTGAGGAACCTAGTACTAGCATGAATGTTCAGGAATTAGCTTCTCGTGTAGACCAGCTTGCTGCTAGGGTACAGGGTATTTCAGATTATATTTTCAGACTACTGCTTTAGAACCTAAGATTCCCACTCCTGATTTATTTTTTGGTGACAGGTCCAAATTTTTGAGTTTCAAAAATAACTGTAAACTGTTTTTTGCATTGAGAACCCCGGTCCTCTGGTGATCCCATTCAGCAGGTTAAAATCATCATCTCCCTGCTGCGTGGTGATCCACAGGATTGGGCATTTTCCCTGGAATCTGGCAATCCTGCTTTGCTTAATATTGATTCTTTCTTTCAAGCATTGGGATTATTGTATGATGAACCTAATTCGGTGGATCAGGCTGAGAAGACCTTGTTGGCTCTATCTCAGGGGCAAGAGGAGGCTGAATTGTATTGTCAGAAATTCAGAAAATGGTCTGTGCTGACTAAATGGAATAATGATGCTTTGGTGGCAATTTTCAGAAAGGGTCTTTCTGAATCCGTTAAGGATGTTATGGTGGGGTTTCCCACACCCTCCAATCTGAGTGATTCTATGTCTTTGGCCATTCAGATTGACCGGCGCTTGCGGGAGCGCAGGGCTGTGCGCGATATGTCTTTATCTTCAGGACAAGTTCCTGAGCCTATGCAGTGTGATAGGATTCTGTCTAAAACGGAACGACAAGGTTTCAGACGGCTCAATAGGTTGTGTTTTTATTGTGACGACGCTTCTCATGTCATTTCTGTCTGCCCTAAGCGGACAAAAAGGATCGCCAGTTCTTTTACCATCAGTACTGTACAACCTAAATTTCTGTTATCTGTGTCCTTGATCTGTTCATTGTCATCATTTTCTGTCATGGCGTTTGTGGATTCAGGCGCCGCCTTGAATTTGATGGACTTTGACTTTGCTAGGTGTTGTGGTTTTCCCTTGCAGCCTTTGCAGAATCCTATTCCTTTAAGGGGCATTGATGCTACACCCTTGGCTAAAAATAAGCTCCAGTTTTGGATACAGGTGACCATGCGCATGGCGCCAGCCCACCAGGAAGATTGTCGATTTCTGGTGTTGCATAATTTGCATGATGCTATCGTGATGGGTTTCCCGTGGTTACAGGTCCATAATCCTGTTTTGGATTGGAAGTCCATGTCTGTAACTAGTTGGGGTTGTCAGGGGGTTCATGAGGATGTTCCTCTGATGTCAATCGCCCCTTCTTCCTCTTCTGAAGTTCTGGAGTTTTTGTCTGATTTTCAGGATGTATTCGATGAGCCCAAGTCCAGTTTTCTTCCACCACATAGGGATTGCGATTGTGCTATTGATTTGATTCCAGGCTGTAAGTTTCCTAAGGGTCAACGTTTCAACCTTTCTGTACCTGAACATACCGCCATGCGGAGCTATATTAAGGAGTCT
The DNA here is from genome assembly GCF_032444005.1 of Ranitomeya imitator. Lineage (NCBI taxonomy): Eukaryota > Metazoa > Chordata > Amphibia > Anura > Dendrobatidae > Ranitomeya > Ranitomeya imitator. The sequence goes on along the minus strand of NC_091282.1, from coordinate 639,672,726 downwards.
TTGGAGAAGGGGCATATTCGTCCATCGTCTTCACCGTTGGGAGCGGGGTTCTTTTTTGTTGCTAAAAAGGATGGTTCCTTGAGACCCTGTATTGATTATCGCCTCTTAAATAAGATCACGGTCAAGTTTCAATACCCTTTGCCTTTGCTTTCTGATTTGTTTGCTAGGATTAAGGGAGCTAGTTGGTTTACTAAGATTGACCTTCGGGGGGCTTATCATCTTGTTCGTATAAAGCAGGGTGATGAATGGAAAACTGCGTTTAACACGCCCGAAGGCCATTTTGAATACCTTGTGATGCCATTCGGACTCTCTAATGCTCCATCTGTTTTTCAGTCCTTCATGCATGATATCTTCCGGAGTTATCTTGATAAATTCTTGATCATATATTTGGACGATATTTTGATTTTTTCCGATGATTGGGAGTCTCATGTGCAGCAGGTCAGGATGGTATTTCAGATCCTTCGTGACAATGCCTTGGTTGTGAAAGGGTCTAAGTGTCTTTTTGGGGTGCAGAAGGTTTCCTTTTTGGGCTTTATTTTTTCTCCCTCATCTATAGAGATGGATCCGGTTAAGGTTCAGGCCATTCATGATTGGATTCAGCCCACATCCGTGAAGAGCCTTCAGAAATTTTTGGGTTTCGCTAATTTTTATCGCCGTTTCATTGCTAATTTTTCCAGCGTGGTTAAACCCTTGACTGATTTGACTAAGAAGGGCGCTGATGTGGCGAATTGGCCCTCTGCGGCTGTCTCTGCCTTTCAAGAACTTAAACGTCGTTTTTCTTCTGCTCCAGTGTTGCACCAACCGGATGTTTCTCTTCCGTTTCAGGTTGAGGTTGATGCTTCTGAGATTGGGGCAGGGGCCGTTTTGTCTCAGAGGGATCCTGTTGGTTCCCTGATGAAACCGTGTGCCTTCTTTTCCCGTAAATTTTCGCCTGCGGAACGCAATTATGACGTCGGTAATTGGGAGTTGTTTGCTATGAAGTGGGCGTTTGAGGAGTGGCGACATTGGCTTGAGGGAGCTAAGCACCGTATTGTGGTCTTGACCGACCATAAGAATTTGATTTACCTCGAGTCTGCCAAACGGTTGAATCCTAGACAGGCTCAATGGTCCTTGTTTTTTTCTCGTTTTGATTTTGTGGTCTCGTACCTTCCGGGTACTAAGAATGTTAAGGCTGATGCCCTCTCTAGGAGTTTTTTGCCTGATTCTCCTGAGGTCTTGGAACCAGTCGGTATTTTGAAGGAAGGGGTGGTCCTTTCTGCCATTTCTCCTGATTTACGACGGGTTCTTCAGAAATTTCAGGCTGACAAACCTGACCGTTGCCCTGTGGGGAAACTGTTTGTTCCTGACAGATGGACTAGTAGAGTGATTTCTGAGGTTCATTGTTCTGTGTTGGCTGGTCATCCTGGTATTTTTGGTACCAGAGACTTGGTTGGTAGGTCCTTTTGGTGGCCTTCTTTGTCGCGTGATGTGCGGTCTTTTGTGCTGTCCTGTGGGACTTGTGCGCGGGCCAAGCCTTGTTGCTCCCGTGCTAGTGGGTTGCTTTTGCCATTGCCGATCCCTGAGAGGCCCTGGACGCATATTTCTATGGATTTTATTTCTGATCTTCCTGTTTCCCAGAGGATGTCGGTTATCTGGGTTGTTTGTGACCGATTCTCTAAGATGGTTCATTTGGTGCCTTTGCCTAAATTGCCTTCTTCTTCTGATTTGGTTCCGTTGTGTTTTCAGCATGTGGTCCGTTTGCATGGTATTCCGGAGAATATTGTGTCCGACAGAGGTTCCCAGTTTGTTTCTAGGTTTTGGTGGGCCTTTTGTGCCAAGCTGGGCATTGATTTGTCTTTTTCTTCTGCATTTCATCCTCAGACAAATGGCCAGACTGAGCGAACTAATCAGACCTTGGAGACCTATTTGAGATGCTTTGTGTCTGCTGATCAGGATGATTGGGTGGCTTTTTGCCATTGGCCGAGTTTGCCCTTAATAATCGGGCTAGTTCGGCTACTTTGGTTTCGCTTTTTTTTTGTAATTTTGGTTTTCATCCTCGTTTTTCTTCTGGGCAGGTTGAGCCTTCTGACTGTCCTGGTGTGGATTCTGTGGTTGACAGGTTGCAGCAGATTTGGGCTCATGTGGTGGACAATTTGATGTTGTCTCAGGAGGAGGCTCAACGTTTTGCTAACCGTCGTCGGTGTATTGGTTCCCGGCTTCGGGTTGGGGATCTGGTTTGGTTGTCTTCCCGTCATGTTCCTATGAAGGTTTCTTCCCCTAAGTTTAAGGCTCGGTTTATTGGTCCTTATAGGATTTCTGAGATTATTAATCCGGTGTCCTTTCGCCTGGTGCTTCCGGCCTCTTTTGCTATCCATAATGTCTTCCATAGATCTTTATTGCGGAAATATGTGGAGCCCGTTGTTCCCTCTGTTGATCCTCCGGCCCCTGTGTTGGTCGATGGGGAGTTGGAATATGTTGTTGAGAAGATTTTGGATTCTCGTTTTTCGAGGCGGAAGCTTCAGTACCTTGTCAAATGGAAGGGTTATGGCCACGAGGATAATTCTTGGGTTTCAGCCTCTGATGTCCATGCCGCTGATTTGGTTTGTGCCTTTCATTTGGCTCATCCTGATCGGCCTGGGGTCTCTGGTGAGGGTTCAGTGACCCCTCCTCAAGGGGGGGTACTGTTGTGAATTCTGCTCTTGGGCTCCCTCCGGTGGTTGTTGATGGTAATGCAGTTGTGCCTGGGTGGCAGTCCTGGACAGGTGTTTCTGCTAATTGCAATTCGAACTGGGGTATTTAGCTTTGCAGGACTCATTAGTCCTTGCCGGTTGTCAATGTTCTTTTGGAAGTATTGGTTCTCTGCCTGGCCTCTCCTGCTTGCTGCCATTTCAGCAAAAGATAAGTGTCTGCTTCATGTTCTTAGGCACACAGGCTGTGTGTCTATTTTCTGTGCTGTTCATAGTTTCTATTTTGTTCCAGCTTAGACTGTCCTGTTGTTTTCTCAGTCTGGTTGGATTCGCTGGAGTCGCAGATATACTCTCCACATCTTTAGTTAGGTGGTGGAGTTTTTGTATTTTTCTGCTGTGGATATTTTGTAGTTTTTGTGCTGACCGCTTAGTATCCTGTACTATACTTTCCTATCTAGGTAGAAGTGGCCTCCTTTGCTAATCCTGTTTTCCGCCTGCGTGTGTCTTTTCCTCTCCTACTCACTGTCATTATTTGTGAGGGGCTGCCTATCCTTTGGGGGTCTACTCTGAGGCAAGTCAGTTTTCCTATTTTCTATCTTTAGGAATATTTAGTCCTCCGGCTGTGTCGAGGTGTCTAGGTCTGGTTAGGCACACCCCACAGCTACTTCTAGTCTCTGTGATAAGATCAGGGTTTGCGGTCTGTATAGTTACCACTACTCCAGTGAAGGTTTTCATGCTGTTCCAAGGCCGCCTGATCATAACAGTACAACTGGCCTACAATGAGTTAAATGTATCTCAGAAGAAGGGAGGAAAGGTTTTGAGCCATTTTTTTTCTTCAGCCTGTTTTGTCTTCTCCTCCCTCTTAATCTCTGGGTGGCTGAGGAACCTAGTACTAGCATGAATGTTCAGGAATTAGCTTCTCGTGTAGACCAGCTTGCTGCTAGGGTACAGGGTATTTCAGATTATATTTTCAGACTACTGCTTTAGAACCTAAGATTCCCACTCCTGATTTATTTTTTGGTGACAGGTCCAAATTTTTGAGTTTCAAAAATAACTGTAAACTGTTTTTTGCATTGAGAACCCCGGTCCTCTGGTGATCCCATTCAGCAGGTTAAAATCATCATCTCCCTGCTGCGTGGTGATCCACAGGATTGGGCATTTTCCCTGGAATCTGGCAATCCTGCTTTGCTTAATATTGATTCTTTCTTTCAAGCATTGGGATTATTGTATGATGAACCTAATTCGGTGGATCAGGCTGAGAAGACCTTGTTGGCTCTATCTCAGGGGCAAGAGGAGGCTGAATTGTATTGTCAGAAATTCAGAAAATGGTCTGTGCTGACTAAATGGAATAATGATGCTTTGGTGGCAATTTTCAGAAAGGGTCTTTCTGAATCCGTTAAGGATGTTATGGTGGGGTTTCCCACACCCTCCAATCTGAGTGATTCTATGTCTTTGGCCATTCAGATTGACCGGCGCTTGCGGGAGCGCAGGGCTGTGCGCGATATGTCTTTATCTTCAGGACAAGTTCCTGAGCCTATGCAGTGTGATAGGATTCTGTCTAAAACGGAACGACAAGGTTTCAGACGGCTCAATAGGTTGTGTTTTTATTGTGACGACGCTTCTCATGTCATTTCTGTCTGCCCTAAGCGGACAAAAAGGATCGCCAGTTCTTTTACCATCAGTACTGTACAACCTAAATTTCTGTTATCTGTGTCCTTGATCTGTTCATTGTCATCATTTTCTGTCATGGCGTTTGTGGATTCAGGCGCCGCCTTGAATTTGATGGACTTTGACTTTGCTAGGTGTTGTGGTTTTCCCTTGCAGCCTTTGCAGAATCCTATTCCTTTAAGGGGCATTGATGCTACACCCTTGGCTAAAAATAAGCTCCAGTTTTGGATACAGGTGACCATGCGCATGGCGCCAGCCCACCAGGAAGATTGTCGATTTCTGGTGTTGCATAATTTGCATGATGCTATCGTGATGGGTTTCCCGTGGTTACAGGTCCATAATCCTGTTTTGGATTGGAAGTCCATGTCTGTAACTAGTTGGGGTTGTCAGGGGGTTCATGAGGATGTTCCTCTGATGTCAATCGCCCCTTCTTCCTCTTCTGAAGTTCTGGAGTTTTTGCCTGATTTTCAGGATGTATTCGATGAGCCCAAGTCCAGTTTTCTTCCACCACATAGGGATTGCGATTGTGCTATTGATTTGATTCCAGGCTGTAAGTTTCCTAAGGGTCAACGTTTCAACCTTTCTGTACCTGAACATACCGCCATGCGGAGCTATATTAAGGAGTCTTTGGAGAAGGGGCATATTCGTCCATCGTCTTCACCGTTGGGAGCGGGGTTCTTTTTTGTTGCTAAAAAGGATGGTTCCTTGAGACCCTGTATTGATTATCGCCTCTTAAATAAGATCACGGTCAAGTTTCAATACCCTTTGCCTTTGCTTTCTGATTTGTTTGCTAGGATTAAGGGAGCTAGTTGGTTTACTAAGATTGACCTTCGGGGGGCTTATCATCTTGTTCGTATAAAGCAGGGTGATGAATGGAAAACTGCGTTTAACACGCCCGAAGGCCATTTTGAATACCTTGTGATGCCATTCGGACTCTCTAATGCTCCATCTGTTTTTCAGTCCTTCATGCATGATATCTTCCGGAGTTATCTTGATAAATTCTTGATCATATATTTGGACGATATTTTGATTTTTTCCGATGATTGGGAGTCTCATGTGCAGCAGGTCAGGATGGTATTTCAGATCCTTCGTGACAATGCCTTGGTTGTGAAAGGGTCTAAGTGTCTTTTTGGGGTGCAGAAGGTTTCCTTTTTGGGCTTTATTTTTTCTCCCTCATCTATAGAGATGGATCCGGTTAAGGTTCAGGCCATTCATGATTGGATTCAGCCCACATCCGTGAAGAGCCTTCAGAAATTTTTGGGTTTCGCTAATTTTTATCGCCGTTTCATTGCTAATTTTTCCAGCGTGGTTAAACCCTTGACTGATTTGACTAAGAAGGGCGCTGATGTGGCGAATTGGCCCTCTGCGGCTGTCTCTGCCTTTCAAGAACTTAAACGTCGTTTTTCTTCTGCTCCAGTGTTGCACCAACCGGATGTTTCTCTTCCGTTTCAGGTTGAGGTTGATGCTTCTGAGATTGGGGCAGGGGCCGTTTTGTCTCAGAGGGATCCTGTTGGTTCCCTGATGAAACCGTGTGCCTTCTTTTCCCGTAAATTTTCGCCTGCGGAACGCAATTATGACGTCGGTAATTGGGAGTTGTTTGCTATGAAGTGGGCGTTTGAGGAGTGGCGACATTGGCTTGAGGGAGCTAAGCACCGTATTGTGGTCTTGACCGACCATAAGAATTTGATTTACCTCGAGTCTGCCAAACGGTTGAATCCTAGACAGGCTCAATGGTCCTTGTTTTTTTCTCGTTTTGATTTTGTGGTCTCGTACCTTCCGGGTACTAAGAATGTTAAGGCTGATGCCCTCTCTAGGAGTTTTTTGCCTGATTCTCCTGAGGTCTTGGAACCAGTCGGTATTTTGAAGGAAGGGGTGGTCCTTTCTGCCATTTCTCCTGATTTACGACGGGTTCTTCAGAAATTTCAGGCTGACAAACCTGACCGTTGCCCTGTGGGGAAACTGTTTGTTCCTGACAGATGGACTAGTAGAGTGATTTCTGAGGTTCATTGTTCTGTGTTGGCTGGTCATCCTGGTATTTTTGGTACCAGAGACTTGGTTGGTAGGTCCTTTTGGTGGCCTTCTTTGTCGCGTGATGTGCGGTCTTTTGTGCTGTCCTGTGGGACTTGTGCGCGGGCCAAGCCTTGTTGCTCCCGTGCTAGTGGGTTGCTTTTGCCATTGCCGATCCCTGAGAGGCCCTGGACGCATATTTCTATGGATTTTATTTCTGATCTTCCTGTTTCCCAGAGGATGTCGGTTATCTGGGTTGTTTGTGACCGATTCTCTAAGATGGTTCATTTGGTGCCTTTGCCTAAATTGCCTTCTTCTTCTGATTTGGTTCCGTTGTGTTTTCAGCATGTGGTCCGTTTGCATGGTATTCCGGAGAATATTGTGTCCGACAGAGGTTCCCAGTTTGTTTCTAGGTTTTGGTGGGCCTTTTGTGCCAAGCTGGGCATTGATTTGTCTTTTTCTTCTGCATTTCATCCTCAGACAAATGGCCAGACTGAGCGAACTAATCAGACCTTGGAGACCTATTTGAGATGCTTTGTGTCTGCTGATCAGGATGATTGGGTGGCTTTTTGCCATTGGCCGAGTTTGCCCTTAATAATCGGGCTAGTTCGGCTACTTTGGTTTCGCTTTTTTTTTGTAATTTTGGTTTTCATCCTCGTTTTTCTTCTGGGCAGGTTGAGCCTTCTGACTGTCCTGGTGTGGATTCTGTGGTTGACAGGTTGCAGCAGATTTGGGCTCATGTGGTGGACAATTTGATGTTGTCTCAGGAGGAGGCTCAACGTTTTGCTAACCGTCGTCGGTGTATTGGTTCCCGGCTTCGGGTTGGGGATCTGGTTTGGTTGTCTTCCCGTCATGTTCCTATGAAGGTTTCTTCCCCTAAGTTTAAGGCTCGGTTTATTGGTCCTTATAGGATTTCTGAGATTATTAATCCGGTGTCCTTTCGCCTGGTGCTTCCGGCCTCTTTTGCTATCCATAATGTCTTCCATAGATCTTTATTGCGGAAATATGTGGAGCCCGTTGTTCCCTCTGTTGATCCTCCGGCCCCTGTGTTGGTCGATGGGGAGTTGGAATATGTTGTTGAGAAGATTTTGGATTCTCGTTTTTCGAGGCGGAAGCTTCAGTACCTTGTCAAATGGAAGGGTTATGGCCACGAGGATAATTCTTGGGTTTCAGCCTCTGATGTCCATGCCGCTGATTTGGTTTGTGCCTTTCATTTGGCTCATCCTGATCGGCCTGGGGTCTCTGGTGAGGGTTCAGTGACCCCTCCTCAAGGGGGGGTACTGTTGTGAATTCTGCTCTTGGGCTCCCTCCGGTGGTTGTTGATGGTAATGCAGTTGTGCCTGGGTGGCAGTCCTGGACAGGTGTTTCTGCTAATTGCAATTCGAACTGGGGTATTTAGCTTTGCAGGACTCATTAGTCCTTGCCGGTTGTCAATGTTCTTTTGGAAGTATTGGTTCTCTGCCTGGCCTCTCCTGCTTGCTGCCATTTCAGCAAAAGATAAGTGTCTGCTTCATGTTCTTAGGCACACAGGCTGTGTGTCTATTTTCTGTGCTGTTCATAGTTTCTATTTTGTTCCAGCTTAGACTGTCCTGTTGTTTACTCAGTCTGGTTGGATTCGCTGGAGTCGCAGATATACTCTCCACATCTTTAGTTAGGTGGTGGAGTTTTTGTATTTTTCTGCTGTGGATATTTTGTAGTTTTTGTGCTGACCGCTTAGTATCCTGTACTATACTTTCCTATCTAGGTAGAAGTGGCCTCCTTTGCTAATCCTGTTTTCCGCCTGCGTGTGTCTTTTCCTCTCCTACTCACCGTCATTATTTGTGAGGGGCTGCCTATCCTTTGGGGGTCTACTCTGAGGCAAGTCAGTTTTCCTATTTTCTATCTTTAGGAATATTTAGTCCTCCGGCTGTGTCGAGGTGTCTAGGTCTGGTTAGGCACACCCCACGGCTACTTCTAGTGTCTGTGATAAGATCAGGGTTTGCGGTCTGTATAGTTACCACTACTCCAGCGAAGGTTTTTTTCATGCTGTTCCAAGGCCGCCTGATCATAACAGCGGCTATTGTATTTCACGCTTCTCAGTTCGTTCACGCCTACAACTCCACACCCTTCTTCTCCTGCGCTCCTCGTGGCGCTATAATGGCGGCAGTTTTGGCGGAAATCTTTGTGGCAGTTAGCAACACACAGTCTTTGCAATAAATCACAGTTCCAAGGCACACATGACCTGATTCTTCAGGCTTAAGTAGATCCTGTTCGTGATGCCAAGTTGGAGCGCCCCCAGACACAGGGCTGTGGTGTACTTGGTACTGCTCCTCTCTGTCTCAGTTCTGGGGTCGTCACAGTGGCTGGACCCGGTCCGTGACCCTGCTAAGGGGCGTCCAATGAAAGGTGATGAAAGTCTGTCAAGGGTTCGTGACGCCACCTGTGGTATTCGGTCAGGGTGACCGACGCTGCTTGGGGCCCACTGGGGTGGTGTTATGGCAGCTAGATGGTATACCTTCCCACAGGTGAAGTGTATCCCCAGGGCTTCCCAGTAGTATAGGTGGTGATGATGCGAGGTGCGGTTAATAACGAGGACACAGGGTTGCATTCTCTTTACCTTTTTACTGAAGGCTTCGGGATCCGTGGAGAGCACTGTTAGCAGGGCTGGCTGAGACCGGCCGGTCCGAAGGCACATCCAGAGTTCCCTTTGCAGGTGGAAATCGTTGCCTACCAACTAGCGCCTGTGTGTTGTAGTCCTTCCCTGCTGAGCACCACGGGATAGTCCTCACAAGTCTCGTATCAGTTCTTTCTCTTCTCCGTCCCCCAAGTTTATCTGGCTAGGACGCACCCGTATGACGGGTAGGCTCGGAGCTATTCTGGGACCCTAGAGACGCCCCTCTCCACGTTTGCCCCTTGTGTCTGCTTAGGTGATTTAAGGTAGACAGCCAACCTGTAATCAACTGTCCTGCCGCTGTTTGAAGTAATGCTTGGAGTCAGTTACTTCCTCGGCGTTCCGGCCACCGGCTACGTGCCTCAGTAAGATGTTGCTGTTCTTGGGGCACGACTCATACTGGTTCTATCTCCTTGTGCTGTGATCTCGTTTCTCACTTCTCCACAATATACTTCGCTTCGTGTCCTTTCTTAGGATGCCCCGCAAGGTAGTGCAGGCGCGGCTCCATCATGTTCTGTGATTTCTGCTAGGTACCTGCCAGGAACCAACCCCTGACAGGTCCTCCCTGGAGGTCTCCCAGGCTGCGTTCTGTCTAACTTCCTATCCAACCTTCAGTTTTACCAGAGTGTGAGGAGTGGCCTAATACATAGTGCCTTTTGCTCCCCCTGGTGGCCGGAGTGTGAAGTGTAATGTGTGACTGTGATACCTGGTCAGGTGAACTCCTTTAGTGCAATCAGACATAACATCACTCCCCTTAGTGGCAGAGCGACATTACTGCAATGACCAGGACTCTGGGGCGCTGCACATGTGCTGCCCAAGGGGCCATTTTCACGGAGGCCACTGCATCATAGCAGATTGAGATCTTGATAATGAGATCTCATCCCGAGATCTTAGGAGTCAATATCTCAGTACAAGACTTTGCTGCCGAGATCTCAATCTGAGCTTGCACCGCCCCCCAGCAGCAATTTTCTTGGAGGCCACCGCATCGCAGCAATAGATGTGTGTGTGCCTCCGGGCTTTCACAAAATGACAGCGGAGTCCCCCGAACCACAGCAGAACCTACCGAACCTGCTGCACCAGCCGCACATGGGATTTCCCGTAGGCTTTCGCACCAGCCTGAGATGGGAGTCATTGCTGGACCACCAAACACCCCCTTCTCCAGCGCTGCTGATCCTCCCACTACTCTGAATTCGGACTGTAAGATGGACCCCCATTTGTCACATTAATCTTTTTCCTTATTTTCCTTCTGGAAATTTGTGGTGCATCTTATGGTCTGGTACGTCTTATAGTCCAAAGAAAAAATACGGTAAAACTTGTCCCACAAAAAGCTTAGTTTTCCACAAACAACACACGGAAGTTCACACATTATTTACACCAGCTTTTAATAAAAGTAGTGAAGAAAGGGTAACCTTTTGTCCTTTTTGTGAGTTTGTTTTTGTTTTGATTTTTTTCTGTCACTGTGTTGATCTTACATACGTTCTTCATTAGGCCACCATTACAGAAAGATTGCCCCACTGACCTAAAAGGAAGAGGGAAAAAAGACAGAGGTTTAAAGCTCCGCCTTTTACTCCCTTTCCCAATTGTTATTCTGAATACATTAGAGACACCAAAGAACATCATTAAACCAAATAAATGTTTATTAATAAAGGTGATATAAATTGTAAATGCAAAACAATTTCAACTTAAATTTCCTGAAAGACCACATGTCCCGCTGAATTCGAGCAATGAGACATTTGATTCCCGCTATTTGCCAAAAAATGTCCATCAACATTTTACAGTACACATTGCATAAGAGAGCATGGGCTTCTCTAAAATGTCGTGCAGCCATCATATGACATAGAGCAACCAGTCATGTGAGACTACGGTACCCTGTGTCTCTCATGCTGATAATAAAGCAGCTAACATCACTTGATGTGTGCAAATTTGAAAATTGGAAGTAACACTTGGAGTGTGAACATTATTCTAGATCTATCTCCGCCCCTTTTTTCCTTTTTGTTGTGACAACTCACTTCAAAGTTACTAAGACTACCTTTCCGTTAAATACTTTAAAATGAATTACATACACTCCTAGGAGACCTCAGAGTGTTAGATACTTTTCAGGACTACCTTCAATTCATGGCAAAATTATTCACTGAAAATGGAATTTTTGGGAAAAATTGTTGATTTTTAATTTTAAAACGTTTGATCTCTTTCCATTAATTATTAACCAGTAAATGGATTATATCAGTGCTGTCATGGTTGACTTAGAAAACCACCACTATGACAGCACGCAGATATGAAAAGCAGTAATTTAGGGAGGTAAAATAGTATACAATACTTTTCTTCCAAAAGCTAAAATTCTTGAGGATTAGATCCACAAGCAGGACTGGGGAGCAGAAAAGCTTATGTATAAAATTTCAGAGTTGATTTACATGATCTGCAGGAGATGTTTGGCAATGTGCCAATGCATCACTGCAACAAAGCAAGATGCTACTGACGCCTCCAAGTTTAAACCAGTTTCACATGTCAGTGGCTCCGGTACGTGAGGTGACAGTTTCCTCACGTACCGGAGACACTGACTCACGTAGACACATTAAAATCAATTTGTCTCTGCACATGTCAGCATGTTTTCACAGACCGTGTGTCCGTTTGGAAAAGACGGAGACATGTCAGTGTTCGTGGGAGCGCACGGATCACACGGACTCATTAAAGTCAATGGGTCCGTGTAAAACACGTACCGCACACGGATGCTGTCCGTGTGCAGTCCGTGTGCTGTGCAGGAGACAGCGCTACTGTAAGCGCTGTCCCCCCCGCATGTGGTGCTGAAGCCGGTATTCATCCCATCTTCCCAGCAGCGTTCGCTGGAAAGAAGGAATGAATAATCTTTTTTTTTTCTTTCCCCTTAAAAATAAAGTTTGTGTGTCCCCTCCCGCCTCCCATCCCCTGTGCGGCCCCCCGCTTGCCAGGAAATACTCACCGACACCCAGCTCCAGCGATGTCTCCTCTCAGCGGCTGCAGCCTGTGCTGTGTGAGCGGTCGCGTGGTCCCGCTCATTAACCCCTTTCTGCCATATGACGTACTATCCCGTCAAGGTGGGGTGGGCCCATATGACTACCGACGGGATAGTACGTCACACGCGATCGGCCGCACTCACGGGGGGAGCGCGGCCGATCGCGGCCGGGTGTCAGCTGCCTATCGCAGCCAGCTGACATCCGGCACTATGTGCCAGGAGCGGTCACGGACCGCCCCCTGGCACATTAACCCCCGGCAAACATGATGGCGGGCGGTGCAGGGAAGCATCGCGCAGGGGGGGCTCCCTGCGGGCTTCCCTGAGACCCCCGCAGCAACGCGATGTGATCGCATTGCTGCGAGGGTCTCCTACCTCCCTCCCTGCAGCAGGCCCGGATCCAATATGGCCGCGGCATCCGGGTCCTGCAGGGAGGGAGGTGGCTTACCAAGTGCCTGCTCAGAGAAGGCGCTTGGTAAGGCTGCAGTGCTCTGAGACAGATCGGTGATCTGACAGAGTGCTGTGCAAACTGTCAGATCACCGATCTGTGATGTGCCCCCTGGGACAAAGTAAAAAAGTTTAAAAAAAAAATTCCAAATGTGTAAAAAAAAATTTTAAAAAATTTCCTAAATAATGAAAAAAAAATATATACAGTATATAATTTCCATAAATACATTTCTTTATCTAAATAAAAAAAATAAAAATAAAAGTACACATATTTAGTATCGCCGCGTCCGTAACAACCCGACCTATAAAACTGGCTCACTAGTTAACCCCTTCAGTAAACACCGTAAGAAAAAAAAAAAACGAGGGAAAAAACAACGCTTTATTATCATACCGCCGAACAAAAAGTGGAATAACACGCGATCAAAAAGACAGATATAAATAACCATGGTACCGCTGAAAACGTCATCTTGTCCTGCAAAAAACAAGCTGCCATACAGCATCATTAGCAAAAAATTAAAAAAGTTAAAGTCCTCAGAATAAAGCGATGCAAAAATAATTATTTTTTTCTATAAAATAGTTTTTATCGTATAAAAGTGCCAAAACATAAAAAAATGATATAAATGAGGTATCGCTCTAATCGTACTGACCCGAAGAATAAAACTGCTTCATCAATTTTACCAAACGCGGAACGGTATAAACGCCTCCCCCAAAAGAAATTCATGAATAGCTGGTTTTTGGTCATTCTGCCTCACAAAAATCAGAATAAAAAGCGATCAAAAAATGTCACGTGCCCGAAAATGTTACCAATAAAAACGTAATCTCGTCCCGCAAAAAACAAGACCTCACATGACTCTGTGGACCAAAATATGGAAAAATTATAGCTCTCAAAATGTGGTAACGCAAAAAATATTTTTTGCAATAAAAATCGTCTTTCAGTGTGCGACGGCTGCCAATCATAAAAATCCGCTAAAAAACCCGCTATAAAAGTAAATCAAACCCCCCTTCATCACCCCCTTAGTTAGGGAAAAATTAAAAAAATGAATTTATTTCCATTTTCCCATTAGGGCTAGGGTTAGGGTTAGGGCTAGGGTTAAAGCTAGGGTTAGGGTTAGGATTAGGGCTAGGGTTAGGGCTAGGGTTAGGGTTAGGGCTAGGGTTAGTGCTAGGGCTAGGGTTAGGGCTAGGGTTAGGGCTAGGGTTAGGGCTAGGGTTGGGGCTAGGGTTAAGTCTACAGTTAGGGTTGGGGCTAAAGTTAGGGTTAGGGTTGGGGCTAAAGTTACGGTTAGGGTTTAGATTACATTTACGGTTGGGAATAGGGTTGGGATTAGGGTTAGGGGTGTGTCAGGGTTAGAGGTGTGGTTAGGGTTACTGTTGGGATTAGGGTTAGGGGTGTGTTTGGATTAGGGTTTCAGTTATAATTGGGGTTTTTCCACTGTTTAGGGACATCAGGGGCTCTGCGTTGAAAAAGTAAAACAGTGCTCCTTCCCTTCCGAGCTCTCCCGTATGCCCAAAAAGGGGTTTACCCCAACATATGGGGTATCAGCGTACTCAGGACAAATAGGACAACAACTTTTGGGGTCCAATTTCTCCTGTTACCCTTGGGAAAATACAAAACTGGGGGCTAAAATATAATTTTTGTGGGAAAAAAAAGATTTTTTATTTTCACGGTTCTGCGTTATAAACTGTAGTGAAACACTTGGTGGTTCAAAGTTCTCACAACATATCTAGATAAGTTCCTTGCGGGGTCTAGTTTCCAATATGGGGTCACTTGTGGGGGGTTTCTACTGTTTAGGTACATTAGGGGCTCTGCAAACGCAATGTGACGCCTGCAGACCATTCCATCTAAGTCTGCATTTCAAATGGCGCTCCTTCCCTTCCGAGCCCTACCATGCGCTTAAACGGTGGTTCCCCCCCCACATATGGGGTATCAGCGTACTCAGGACAAATTGGACAACAACTTTTGGGGTTGAATTTCTCCTGTTACTCTCGGGAAAATACAAAACTGGGGGCTAAAAAATAATTTTTTGGGGAAAGTTTTTTATTTTTATTTTCACGGCTCTGCGTTATAAACTGTAGTGAAACACTTTTGGGTTCAAAGCTCTCACAACACATCTAGATGAGTTCCTTAGGGGGTCTACTTCCCAAAATGGTGTCACTTGTGGAGGGTTTCTACTGTTTAGGTACATTAGGGGCACTGCAAACGCAATGTGATGCCTGCAGACCATTCCATCTAAGTCTGCATTCCAAATGGCACTCCTTCCCTTCCGAGCCCTCCCATGCATCCAAACGGTGGTTCTCCCCCACATATGGGGTATCAGCGCACTCAGAACAAATTGGACAACAACTTTTAGAGTCCAATTTCTCCTGTTACCTTCGGGAAAATACAATACTGGGGGCTAAAAAATAATTTTTGTGGGAAAAATTTTTGTTTTGTTTTTACGGCTCTGCATTGTAAACTTCTGTGAAGCCCTTGGTGGGTCAAAGTGCTCACCACACATCTAGATAAGTTCCTTAGGGGGTCTACTTTCCAAAATGGTGTCACTTGTGGGGGGTTTCAATGTTTAGGCACATCAGTGGCTTTCCAAACGCAATATGGCGTCCCCAGGGCCGCCATCAGGGCATTACAGCCGTTACTGCTGTATGGGGCCCGGTCAGCAGCAGTACACAGAGGGGCCCGCAGATCCGGGGCCCCACTGTTGTGCTTCTACTGATCGGGCCCCATCATGCACTAAAATACTGTGCACTGCAGCGCACAGGTCGGCGCTGGGGCCCGGGAGCCTTCTTGGAGCTGTGCACGGCCATCTTACCTAGTCGGCTGCGCAGTTCCTGCTCGACTGTAGCTAGAATGTATGGGCTCCCTGCAGGTCCTGACTACTGCCCATACATTCTAGCCGTCTCAATAGTGAATGTGCTAGAATGTATGGGCTCCTGTCAGGTCCTCTCAGCAGCCCATACATTCTAGCTGCTGCTTCACTGCTGGAAACACTAGACGCCCCGGGAACGACTGAGGTAAGTATAAAAATTTTTTTTGTTTTAAATAGGTGAGGTGAGGTGGGGGGGGAGTGAGGCTGCAGATGATGAAGTGTGTTTTAGAGAGTACTGCACATGATGAAATAATAGGGGGCTGCAAATGATGAAGTGTATTTGAGGGGGTACTGCACATGAAATGATAGGGGACTGCAGATGAAGTGAAGGGGGGATAGGGGACTGCAAATGATGTGGGGGGACTGCAAATGATGATGTGGGGGTGATGGGAACTGCAAATGATGTGGGGGTGATGGGGACTGCAAATGATGTGGGGGTGATGGGGACTGCAAATGATGTGGGGGTGATGGGGACTGCAAATGATGATGTGGGGGTGATGGGGACTGCAAATGATGTGGGGGGACTGCAAATGATGATGTGGGGGTGATGGGGACTGCAACTGATGTGGGGGTGATGGGGACTGCAAATGATGTCGGCGTGATGGGGACTGCAAATGATGTGGGGGTGATGGGGACTGCAAATGATGTGGGGTTGATGGGGACTGCAAATGATGATGTGGGGGTGATGGGGACTGCAAATGATGTGGGGGGACTGCAAATGATGATGTGGGGGTGATGGGGACTGCAAATGATGTGGGGGTGATGGGGACTGCAAATGATGTGGGGGTGATGGGGACTGCAAATGATGTGGGGGTGATGGGGACTGCAAATTATGTGGGGGTGATGGGGACTGCAAATGATGATGTGGGGGTGATGGGGACTGCAAATGATGTGGGGGGACTGCAAATGATGATGTGGGGGTGATGGGGACTGCAAATGATGTGGGGGTGATGGGGACTGCAAATGATGTCGGCGTGATGGGGACTGCAAATGATGTGGGGGTGATGGGGACTGCAAATGATATGGGGGTGATGGGGACTGCAAATGATGATGTGGGGGTGATTGGGACTGCAAATGATGTGGGGGGACTGCAAATGATGATGTGGGGGTGATGGGGACTGCAAATGATGTGGGGGTGATGGGGACTGCAAATGATGTGGGGGTGATGGGGACTGCAAATGATGTGGGGGTGATGGGGACTGCAAATGATGTGGGGGTGATGGGGACTGCAAATGATGTGGGGGTGATGGGGACTGCAAATGATGTGGGGGGACTGCAAATGATGATGTGGGGGTGATGGGGACTGCAAATGATGTGGGGGGACTGCAAATGATGATGTGGGGGTGATGGGGACTGCAAATGATGTGGGGATGATGGGGACTGCAAATGATGATGTTGGGGTGATGGGGACTGCAAATGATGTGGGGGTGATGTGGACTGCAAATGATGATGTGGGGGTGATGGGGACTGCAAATGATGTGGGGGTGATGGGGACTGCAAATGATGTGGGGGACTGCAAATGATGATGTGGGGTGATCGGGACTGCAAATGATGATGTGGGGGTGATGGGGACTGCAAATGATGTGGGGGTGATGGGGACTGCAAATGATGATGTGGGGGTGATGGGGACTGCAAATGATGATGTGGGGGTGATGGGGACAGGTAATGATGTGGGAGTGATAGGGACTGCAGATGATGAAGTGTGTTTGAGGGGGTTCTGCACATGATAAAATGATAGGGGGCTGCAAATGATGAAGTAAGGTGGATTGCAGATGAAGTGACGGGGGGATAGGGGACTAAATGATGATAGGGAACTAAATGATGAAGTGGGGGTGATGGGGACTGCACATGAAGTGAGTGTGAGGGACGTGGACAGCAATTGAATTGAAGGTGGGGGTGGGAAGAGCAAATGGTGTATTGAAGGTGGGGGGGAGCAAATAATGAAATTTAAGGGTGGGGAAGAGCAATTGATAATGAATAGAGGGTGGGAGAGAGAGAAGACATGGCAATGAATTGAGGCAGAAGGGTCATGTAACTATAATGAATTGGGGTAAGGGTTAGAGCGGGAGGTAAATAGTGGGGGTCGTTGAGGATAAAGTGACTGGTAATAAATTGGAAGAAAGAATACAGGTGCTAATTAATTTATATGTATTAAATGGGGAAAGTGGCTATATACAGATAGTGGGGGCACAGTGGTGGATTATAATTTATATTTGGAATGGTGGGTTGCATAATAACCAATTATATATTAATGGTGGGTGAACGTCTGTAGTCAGATGTGTAGTGTAGAAGGAAGGAAAAAAATGGGGAATGTGCTCTGGAAGCGGTGCTCTAGATAAATGTGTTATTTTATGCAGAGACGAGTCCTGGCAGAAAGAAGTGATAGCGGTCTGCGCTGGATTAAAAAGAAACGCAAAGATGAAGGACTTTAGCTAGAGACGTCACTGGTGAGTATGTTACCTGTACACTGACACCATACACTGTATACTGTATACAGAGCTCCTGTGTATAATGTCACTGGTGATCACTATATTATCTGTACACCATACACTATATACAGAGCTCCTGTGTATAATGTCACTAGTGATCGCTGTATTACATGTACACTGTACCCTATATACAGAGCTCCTGTGTATAATGTCACTGGTGATCCCTATATTACCTGCACACTGACACTATATAAACAGCTCCTGTGTATAATAGCATCGGTGACCACTGTATTACCTGTACACACACTGCATACTAAGTACAGATCTCCTGTGTATAATGGCACTTATGGTGATAGTATTTTTTTTAAAATTAATGATCAGTATTGTACTATTCAGTCACAATGTGGTGGTAATATGTTGTCTGGCCATGGTGTAGCGGTATTTGTTCCATATATGTGCTATTATTCGGTCACTGTGTGGTGGTAATATGTGGTCTGTTCATGTTGTGTTGGTATTTGTTCCTTGTATGTAGTTGGTCACCATGTGATGGTAATATGTGGTCTGGACATGCTGAGGTGGTATTTGTCCCTTGTATGTGGTATTGTTCAGTCACTGTGGTGGTAATATGTGGTCTGCACATGGTGTGGCGGTATTTGTTCCTTGTAGACAGTATTATAGGTCACTATGTGGTGATAATATGGTGTCTGGTCATGGTGTTGTGGTATTTGTCCAATTGAAAAATAAATAAAAATACATCTAAATTGTATTGCATATTTTAACAAATGTTTAATAGGTTAGAGTAGAGTAGGGCCCGGCCAAAAGAGTCTACCTTGTTGTCATCTCAGATTAAAAAAAACCTTTTGGCCAAAACAAAAGCTGCTGGCTATGTGTTTGATCTGGTGATGGGAACTGTTAATGTGTGATTTGTGAGAAGTGGAGTTTTGCCAAGAGACAGCAGTGGGGCTGTGGACAGTTTGAGGGGTGGAGGCGGGGCTGGGGTGGAGCCTGGGTGGAGTCTTAAGAGGGCCCTGAAAATTTTGCCAGTATGGGGCCCTGAAATTCCTAGTGGCAGCCCTGGGTGTCCCATCTCAATTCCTGTCAATTTTGCATTGAATTGTCAAACGGCACTCCTTCCCTTCCAAGCTCTCCCATGCGCCCAAACAGTGGTTTACCCCCACATATGGGGTATCAGCGTACTCAGGACAAATTGTACAACAACTTTTGGGGTTCAATTTCTTCTCTTACCCTTGGGAAAATAAAAAATTGGGGGAAAAAATATAATTTTTGTGAAAAAATATGATTTTTTATTTTTACGGTTCTGCATTATAAACTTCTGTGAAGCACTTGGTGGGTCAAAGTGCTCACCACACATCTAGATAAGTTCCTTAGGGGGTCTACTTTCCAAAATGGTGTCACTTGTGGGGGGTTTCAATGTTTAGGCACATCAGTGGCTCTCCAAATGCAACATGGCGTCCCATCTAGGGTTGAGCGAAACGGGTCGGCCATTTTCAGAAGGTGCCGACTTTTGGCAAAGTCGGGTTTAATGAAACCCGACCCGACCCCTGTGTGGGGTCGTCCATGAAGTCGGCGATCTTCTGAATCTGGTATCGGAATTCCGATCCCGAATTCCGATATGTTTGCAATATCGGAAATCAGTATCGGAATCCATATTTAAGTGTAAAATAAAGAATTAAAATAAAAAATATCGCTATACTTACCCTCTGACGCGCCCTGGTACTAACCGGCAGCCTTTCTTCCTTCGAATCAGTGCTTGCGGGACCTTGCGGTGACGTCGCGGCTTGTGATTGGTCGCGCGACCGCCCATGTGACCGCTCGCGCGACCAATCACAAGCCGCGACGTCACCGCAAGGTCCTGCAAGCGCTGATTCTTAGGAAGGAAGGCTGCTGGAAAGAAGCAGGACGCGTCCGAGGGTGAGTATATACCTAATAGGAATATACTCACCCTCGGACGCGCCCTGCTTCTTTCCGGCAGCCTTCCTTCCTAAGAATCAGCGCTTGCAGGACCTTGCGGTGACGTCGCGGCTTGTGATTGGTCGCGCGAGCGGTCACATGGGCGGTCGCGCGACCAATCACAAGCCGCGACGTCACCGCAAGGTCCTGCAAGCGCTGATTCGAAGGAAGGAAGGTTCCCGGTTAGTACCAGGGCGCGTCCGAGGGTGAGTATAGCGATATTTTTTATTTTAATTCTTTATTTTACACTTAAATATGGATCGCAGGGTCTGAAGGAGAGTTTCCCTTCCTTCAGACCCTGGGAACCATTGGAAACCCAATGCACTGCATTGGGTTTCGAGTTTCGGCCGACCCCGACCCCGACTTTTTTATAGGATCGGCCGATTTCACTCGACCCGACTTTTGAAAAAGTCGGGTTTCGTGAAACCCGACCCGATCCTATAAAATTATAAGTCGCTCAACCCTAGTCCCATCTCAATTCCTGTCAATTTTGCATTGAATTGTCAAACGGCGCTCCTTCCCTTCCGAGCTCTCCCATGCGCCCAAATAGTGGTTTACCCCACATATGGGGTATCAGCGTACTCAGGACAAATTGTACAACAACTTTTGGGGTCCAATTTCTTCTCTTACCCTTGGGAAAAAAAAATTGGGGACGAAAAGGTAATTTTTGTGAAAAAATATGATTTTTTATTTTTAAGGTTCTGCATTATAAACTTCTGTGAAGCACTTGGTGGGTCAAAGTGCTCACCTCACCTCTAGATAAGTTCCTTAGGGGGTCTACTTTCCAAAATGGTGTCACTTGAGGGGGGTTTCAATGTTTAGGCACATCAGTGGCTCTCCAAACGCAACATGGTGTCCCATCTCGATTCCAGTCAATTTTGCATTGAAAAGTCAAATGGCGCTCCTTCGCTTCCGAGCTCTGTCATGCACCTAAACAGTGGTTTACCCCCACATATGGGGTATCAGCGTACTCAGGACAAATTGTACAACAACTTTTGGGGTCCAATTTCTTCTCTTACCCTTGGGAAAATAAAAAATTGGGGGCAAAAAATAATTTTTGTGAAAAAATATGATTTTTTATTTTTACGGTTCTGCATTATAAACTTCTGTGAAGCACTTGGTGGGTCAAAGTGCTCACCACACCTCTAGATAAGTTCCATAGGGGGTCTACTTTCCAAAATGGTGTCAGACATGTGGGAAATGTTACTAATTAAGTATTTTGTGTGACATATCTCTGTGATTTAATTGCATAAAAATTCAAAGTTGGAAAATTGCGAAATTTTCATAATTTTCGCCAAATTTCCATTTTTTTCACAAATAAACACAGGTACTATCAAAGAATTTTTACTACTATCATGAAGTACAATTTGTCACGAGAAAACAGTGTCAGAATCCCTGGGATCCGTTGAAGCGTTCCAGAGTTATAACCTCATAAAGGGACAGTGGTCAGAATTGTAAAAATTGGCGAGGTCATTAACGTGCAAACCACCCTTGGGGATAAAGGGGTTAAATCACCCCCCTTTCGCCCCATTCAAAATAAAACAATAAAAAAATCAAACATACACATATTTGGTATTGCCGCGTTCAGAATTGCCCGGTACATCAATAAAAAAATGGATTCACCTGATTGCTAAACGGCGTAGCGAGAAAAAAATTTGAAACGCCAGAATTATGTTTTTTTGGTCAGCACGACATTGCATTAAAATGCAATAACAGGTGATCAACAGAACTTATCTGCACCAAAATGGTATCATTAAAAACATCAGCACAGGGTGCAAAACATAAGCCCTCACTCGACTCCAGATGACAAAAAATGGAGACGCTACGGGTATTGGAAAATGGCGCAATTTATTTTTTTTTGCAAAGTTTGGATTTTTTTTTCACCACTTAGATAAAAAATAACTTAGACATGTTTGGTGTCTATGAACTTGTAATGACCTGTAGAATCACAATGGCCGTTCAGTTTTAGCATTTAGTGAATCTATCAAAAAAGCCAGGCAAAAAACAAGTGTGGGATTGCACTTTTTTTGCAAATTCACCGCTCTTGGAATTTTTTTCCTGTTTTCTAGTACATGACATGCTAAATCCAATTATGTCGTTCAAAAGTACAGTTTGGCCCGCAAAAAATAAGCCCTCGCATAGCCATATTGACAGAGAAATAAAAAAGTTATGGCGCTTTGAAGGATGAGAGTGAAAAACGAAAACGAAAAACAAAACTACCGCTGACTTCACTGAGACTGCGCAGACTCCCCGCCTTACGCGGTGTACTTGACAGCATGGGAAAATGTTCAGAAACTTTCCCATGCTACAGAGTTCATGTCCGGTCAGGCGGGGAGGCTGCGCAGGCAGCTTTTCATTCATTCCTTCGTGGTTTACAGCCCGGCCGGTAACATTAGCACAGTTCCCAGTTGTAAACTATTTAACCCCTTGAGATGGATTGCAGCGTGGGACTTGACTGTATGGCGGACAGGTATGGGATATTGTTGCTTTTTTATTTTGTATTTTTTTTACAGAAGAACGAGGGCTTCGCTTGGATTGAGAGCGTAATACAGATGGTAAACCTGTGTGTTTAATTATTTCATTAAAATACTTTATTCTTAATGTGTGTGTTGATTTTACCCTTTATTTACTATAGGATTAATGATGGATAGGTGTCTTAATGACACCTTTCCATTATTATCCAGGGTTAATGTCACCTTACAATAGCAAGGTAATAATAATCTTTATTTTTATATAGCGCTAATATATTCCGCAGTGCTAAACAGACATTATCATCGCTGTCCCAATGGGGCTCACAATCTAAATTCCCTATCAGTATGTCTTTGTAATGTGGGAGGAAACTGGAGTGCCCGGAGGTAACCCACGCACACACGGATAGAACATACAAACTCTTTGCAGATGTTTTCCTTGGTGGGATTTGAATCCAGGACTCCAGGCTGCAGTGCTAACCACTATGCCACCTTGCTGCCCATGTATTAAAGTATAAAACTTTAACAAGTTGAACCTTGAATGTTCAAAAAGAATCCATAGCGTAAGATGTGTGAGCCTTATGAGTGATAAACATTATTAGTATTAATATTTCCGGGACTCATCGCCCGTGTATTCGGTGAGTGGTGGCAGCGTGTATGAGCGGGTGTGTGGCCTGGGTCCATGTGTGATTTATGCTCCCATTACAGCATAGGACAGAGATTGAATGCTGGACTGAGAGAGGGGAGATAGATTTACCCTTGCAGGCACAACCCAAGTCACGTGCTGAAAGCGGGCACGTGACGAATTAGTTACACCACGGAGTAGGGATCCGTGACAAGTGACATTAACCCCTCATTAGCCCATATGCCACCTCTACAGGGCACTGGGAAGAGAGAAGCTAAGTGCTGGAATAGGCGCATCTAACAGCACCTTTTCTGGGGTGACTGTGGGCAGATATTTTTAGCCAGGGGGAGCGCAATAACAATGGTCTATCTCTAGGCTATTAATATCTACCCTCAGTCTCTGGCATTCCCTCTTTGCCGGAGAAAATTGTGCAGAAGCCCAAGCCAGTTTTTTCCGTGAATTAATCCTTTAATTTAACACCTACAGTGCAGCTCCAAAACACCTACTACTAACATTATTAGTGAGGGACATATAAAAATCTAACTGTTCTGCAATGGTTTGCTGTATGTAAACCATGTCTAATATCCTGTCGGCTTCGGCAATGATTATGCAGAAGATGACGAATTATCGGCTATTCTGCTATGTATCTCTCTATGAAATATTAAGATATATACTGTATACACTGCTCAAAAAATAAAGAGAACACTAAAATCCCACATCCTATGTCACAGCCGCTACCGCTACTCACCGCTCCATTTCCGGGTCTCGCCGCGCTGTCCCCGCTTCTTCTCCTGCTGTCGCCGCTGCTCTCGTTCCCCTTGGCCGCTCGTCCTCCAGGTCACGGCGCGCTGGTCTGTCTTCCTCCATCGCTGCTCGTCCCTGCAGTCCGGCTTCCGGTGGGCGGTACGCTCGTCCTCGGCGGGCCCCTCCTCCACGTCTTAGAGGTGCTGCTCCTGCGCAGGCGCAAAGGATCCTGCGTTAGGCACTCCTATCCTTCCTGGTTTCCTGATACCGGATGTGAGTCTCCGGTGTGCTGCAGCCAATCCAGGTAGTGTGCCTACTATTTCAGGCCGCCTCCTTTGCTAGGAGGTGCCTGAGTGTCTTTAGCTTCTGCTTTTGCCTCCGGTCACCTTGCTTCTGTGTCTCAGTGTTTCGTGCTGGTTTCCCTCTTAACCTATAGCTCCGTCTCTGCTCTCCTACTGTTCCAGTCCGTCGTTCCCATCTTCGCTCATCATCTCTCCTCTCTCCCTACAGCTCCGTCTCTGGTATTCCACTGTTCCAGTCTGTCATTTCATCCCCGAGTCCTCAGCTTCTGGTCCCGTAGTCCTCGTTTCTAGTTTTCTGTTTTGCCCTCGTCCTCTGTTTTCTCTCTCTCCTGAGCCGTCCCTCTTGGTATCTGCTACCGTGGATAGGAGACCTCTGGGCCTGCTCCTGACAGCGCCTGTATAGGGGTTGGTTAACATCTGGTCTACTCGCCCAGGGGTAGGTCTACCACGGTCCAGAGGGTCCACTCTCGTTCTTGCCTCTGAAATGTTATAGTACACTCAGGCCATGGACCCCGCAGGCGCCGCGTTCTCTGCTCAGAAAGAGCTAGCACATTTGCGCGATAATCAACAGCGCATTATGTCCTTCTTAAAAAACATGGAGTCCCACCTGACTTCTTTGCAAACTTCCGACCCAGTTATCGCTACTCAGATTGCAGGCCTGCAGCAAGAGCTTTCTCAGCAGCGAGATACGCAGGCACGTATGCTGTCTTATATGGCTTCCATAGACGACCGCTTATTTAATTTGCAGTCTGTTTCCGCGGCTTCTGCTCAAGGTACGCAAGACTCTAATCTTGCTCCTTCGTCCCATCCGCCACCTCGTCTTGGCAAACCTCCTAGGTTTGGCGGTGACCCCAAGCTTTGTAGGGGATTTCTTAACCAATGCCGCCTCAACTTTGAACTCCTCCCTCAACAATACCCTACCGATCGGGCCAAGGTGGCCTTCATGGTTTCGCATTTAGAGGGTGAGGCTTTGGCTTGGGTCAATCCCCTGTGGGAGCGGGATGATCCCGTAGTCTCCCAATTAGCCTTTTTCCTTGAGACCTTCCGCCGGGTTTTTGATGAGCCCGGGCGCCTAGCCTCCACGACCGAGTCGCTTTTCAACCTGCAACAGGGCTCTCTTACTGTCGCTCAGTACGCCATCCGCTTTCGCACCCTAGCCTCTGAGTTAGGGTGGAAAAATGAGGCTCTGGTTGGCGCTTTCTGGAGAGGTCTGTCTAGTCGGATAAAGGATGAGTTGGCAGGACGGGATACTCCAACCTCCTTGGAGGATCTCATATCCCTGTCAACACGCATTGACCTGCGCTTCCAGGAGCGAACTCGTGAGTCCACTAGAGAGAGGAGGTTCGTTCGCTCTTCACCATCTGTCCGCAGGTCGGGGAGTCCGCGGTCTTTGTTGTCCTCTTCAGCATCTGTACCAGAACCTATGCAGGTAGATCGGGTCAAGCTGGCTGAGCAGCGTCGTCGGGAGAGACGTTCCCAAGGACTCTGCTTTTATTGTGGTAGTGCTTCCCATCTACTGCGTGCATGCCCCCAGAGACCGGAAAACTCCTCCGCCTAGGACAGGTAAGAGAGGCCTCCCTAGGTGTAGATTGTAAGCTCTCACGAGCAGGGTCGTCTTATTTTGCTTTAATTATTGTATTGTTAACGTTGTTACTTATGACTTTTGTGTTTGAAACTGTTAAACTGTAAAGCGCTGCGGAATATGTTGGCGCTATATAAATAAAGATTATTATTATTATTATTATTATTATTAGGTGTTTCTGATTCCTCTCAACCCTTGTGCCTGTCTGTCCTGTTTGTTCTTAATCAGAGACGATTTTCTGAGGTAGCGTATGTGGATTCGGGCGCAGCAGGCAATTTTATCAGTCTTGAGGCAGTTCGGAGGCTTCGCGTTCCAGTTCTCTCATTGGACTGTCCTCGTCTGATCGCTTCTGTGGATGGAAGACCCTTGCAGGATGCCATTACCTTGGTTACGGAAGAGATTGAATTATGGATCGGGGCCCTACATCGTGAGAAGATCACTTTCTATGTTCTCCCTAACCTCGCTCATGCTTTGCTTCTAGGATTGCCTTGGCTCCGAATGCATGAACCCACTCTTGACTGGCGGTCTGGTGACGTACTCCGTTGGGGATCTACGTGTCAAAAACAGTGTCTATTGTCTGTTAGTCCTGTGGCTCCGCCCTCTGCAGTTTCCGTTCCCTCTGGTTTACCCTCTCCATACTGGTCCTTCATTGACGTTTTTGATAAGAAAGAGGCTGAGACTCTTCCTCCGCATCATGCCTACGACTGTCCGATCGAACTCCTTTCCGGTTCCACTCCGCCTAGAGGTAGAATTTACCCACTCTCTCCGGCTGAGACTTAGGCCATGTCCGAGTATATCCAAGAAAATTTGTCCAGAGGATTTATCTGAAAGTCTTCTTCTCCCACAGGTGCGGGATTCTTCTTCGTCAAGAAGAAAGACGGGTCACTTCGTCCTTGTATCGACTACAGAGGTCTGAACAACATTACGATCAAGAACAAGTATCCTCTGCCGCTCATTCCGGAACTCTTTGATAGACTTAGAGGAGCACGAATTTTCCAGAGGCGTAGCTAGAGCTTTTGCCGCCCGGGGCTGTTCCCGAGTTTGGCGCCCCCCCCCCCCAGCTCAATACACACAAAGGTTACCAAAAATGGTTTTCCTGTTTTGTAGAACTTAAACTGGGCCTAATGGTGTCACCCCCACATGCCACACCTGTGACTTAATACCACCACACCATGACCAGGCCACATAGTGACCGAATAATACTACATGCAAGGGACAAATACCACCGCACCATTTCCAGACCACATATTACCACCACATAGTGACTGAATACTACAATACTGATCAGTAATAAAAAAAAAAACCACAATACTATCACCATAAGTGCCAGTATTCACAGGAGATCTGTACTTAGTATGCAGTGTCTGTGTAGAGGTAATACAGAGATCACTGGTGACATTATACACAGGACCTCTATATAGTATACAGTGTATAGTGTCAGTGTATAGGTAACACTGACTCACCAGTGACGTCTCTAGGTGAAGTCCTTCATCTTTTATCCAGCACAGACCGCCATCATTCCTTCCAGCCAGGACTCGTTTCTGCAGGAAATAACACAGTTATCTCGAGCTCCACTTGCAGAACACATTACTTAATTTTTCACAACTTCTACATTACATCACATGAAGAAAAAAAGGCGACATAGTGTCACTCTGCACAGTAACAGGACCGCCCCCCCATTTAAAACAGTATACTCAAAAAATAAAATAAATACATCACTGCAGTAACAATATCCCTTAATTAGCCCCTATGGTAATAATATTCCCCACCCTGGCCCCGTTTCTCATTCCTGGCTCCAGCCATATGTTGTCGTATCCTGCCCTCATGAGTATCCATTCTACCCCATATGATCTCCACATCCTGCCCCACCAGCCTCCATCGTATCCGTCCTGCCCCATGATCCAATCCTGCCCCGTGTCTCCAATCATGCCCCGTATCTACATTCTGCCCAT
This sequence comes from Ranitomeya imitator, assembly GCF_032444005.1. Classification (NCBI taxonomy): domain Eukaryota; kingdom Metazoa; phylum Chordata; class Amphibia; order Anura; family Dendrobatidae; genus Ranitomeya; species Ranitomeya imitator. Next base: position 639,645,365 of record NC_091282.1, on the reverse strand, counting down.
GCCTCAAGTCCTGCCCCCAGTGTGTCCAGCATATTACCCCCATGTTGTCCAGCAATCTGCCACAGTGTGTCCAGCATATTACCCCCATGTTGTCCAGCAATCTGCCCCAGTGTGTCCAGCATATTACCCCCAGTGTGTCCAGCAATCTGCCCTCAGTGTGTCCAGCAATCTGCCCCAGTGTCCAGCCTTTCCCCAGTGTGTCCAGCAGTCTGCCCCAGTGTGTCCAGCATATTACCCCCAGTGTCCAGCATTGCCCCAGTGTGTCCAGTATATTACCCCCAGTGTGTCCAGCAATCTGCCCCAGTGTCCAGCATTGCCCCAGTGTGTCCAGAAGTCTGCCCCAGGGTCTCCAGCATTGCCTCAATGTGTCCAGAAATCTGCCCCAGGGTCTCCAGTATTGCCCCAGTGTGTCCAGCAATCTGCCCCAGGGTCTCCAGTATTGCCCCAGTGTGTCCAGCATTCTGCCCCATAGTCTCCTGTACTGCCCCAGTGTGTCCAGCATTCTGCCCCATGGTCTCCAGTATTGCCCCAGTGTGTCCAGCAATCTGCCCCATGGTCTCCTGTATTGCCCCAGTGTGTCCAGCATTCTGCCCCATGGTCTCCAGTATTGCCCCGGTGTGTCCAGCAATCTGCCCCATGGTCTCCAGTATTGCCCCAGTATGTCCAGAAGTCTGCCCCAGGGTCTCCAGCATTGCCTCAATGTGTCCTGAGATCTGCCCCATGGTCTCCAGTATTCAGAGTGTCCAGCATTCTGCCCCATAGTCTCCTGTACTGCCCCAGTGTGTCCAGCATTCTGCCCCATGGTCTCCAGTATTGCCCCAGTGTGTCCAGCATTCTGCCCCATGGTCTCCAGTATTGCCCCAGTGTGTCCAGCATTCTGCCCCATGGTCTCCAGTATTGCCCCAGTGTGTCCAGCATTCTGCCCCATGGTCTCCAGTATTGCCCCAGTGTGTCCAGCAATCTGCCCCATAGTCTCCTGTATTGCCCCAGTGTGTCCAGCAATCTGCCCCATGGTCTCCTGTATTGCCCCAGTGTGTCCAGCAATCTGCCCCATGGTCTCCTGTATTGCCCCAGTGTGTCCAGCAATCTGCCCCATGGTCTCCTGTATTGCCCCAGTGTGTCCAGCAATCTGCCCCATAGTCTCCTGTATTGCCCCAGTGTGTCCAGCAATCTGCCCCATGGTCTCCAGTATTGCCCCAGTGTGTCCAGCAATCTGCCCCATGGTCTCCAGTATTGCCCCAGTGTGTCCAGCAATCTGCCCCATAGTCTCCTGTATTGCCCCAGTGTGTCCAGCAATCTGCCCCATGGTCTCCTGTATTGCCCCAGTGTGTCCAGCAATCTGCCCCATGGTCTCCTGTATTGCCCCAGTGTGTCCAGCAATCTGCCCCATAGTCTCCTGTATTGCCCCAGTGTGTCCAGCAATCTGCCCCATGGTCTCCTGTATTGCCCCAGTGTGTCCAGCAATCTGCCCCATAGTCTCCTGTATTGCCCCAGTGTGTCCAGCAATCTGCCCCATGGCCTCCTGTATTATTGCCCCAGTGTGTCCAGCATTCTGCCCCATGGTCTCCAGCATTGCCCCAGCCCCAGACAGTCAGAAATAAAGAAAAAAAAAAAAAAGTAAAATCCTCACCTCTCCCGTTCCCAGCGCAGGTCCGGTGCAGTCAGCGTCTCTCCGGCTCTGCGACGCTCAGGACAGAGAGGCAGAGCGGCGCGCACAGTAGTGACGTCATCGCGCCCTCTGCTCTGAGACGTCGCAGAGTCAGAGGAGGCTGCAGCTGCCGGCGCCGCAGGAACCAGGAGAGGTGAGTATTAGAGCGGGGGGCGGGGGCGGGGGCGGGACCCGGGGGTGGGGGGAGCTGGCCCTGGTCGTGGCGGCGGACGGCGCCGCCCGAAGATTTAAAGGGGCGTCTTTTTTTTTTTTTTATCTTCTTCTGCAGCGCCGGCCGCCCCCAGCATTGTGCCGCCCGGGGCGGACCGCCCCCCCCGCACCCCCCTTCCTACGCCACTGGAATTTTCACTAAATTAGATCTTCGGGGTGCTTACAACCTTGTCCGAATTCGAGCCGGTGATGAATGGAAGACCGCATTTAACACTCGAGACGGTCATTATGAATACCTAGTCATGCCGTTCGGTCTCTGCAACGCTCCTGCAGTTTTCCAAGAATTCGTTAACGACATCTTCCGTGACCTTCTCTACTCCTGTGTTGTGGTGTATCTAGATGACATCCTGGTCTTTTCTGTAGACTTACCGTCCCACAGAAGAAGTGTCCGTTTGGTTTTGCAACGTTTAAGAGAGAATCGCCTTTATGCCAAGTATGAGAAGTGTCTCTTCAAACAAACTTCTTTGCCTTTTCTCGGATACATAATTTCGGATGCCGGTCTCAAGATGGATCCTGAAAAGGTGAATAACATTCTCCAATGGCCACGTCCCTATGGAATAAAAGCCATTCAACGGTTTCTTGGATTCGCTAACTACTACAGGCAATTCATATCCCATTTCTCCTCCATAATTCGGCCTCTCTCTGCTCTCACCCGCAAAGGTTCCAACCCGAAGACTTGGACCTCGGAGGTCGAGAATGCCTTTGTACTCCTGAAGAAGTCCTTTTCTTCCGCTCCAGTACTTCACCATCCAGAGGTTAATAAACCATTCGTTCTCGAGGTGGATGCCTCTTCCACGGGTGCCGGAGCAGTACTCTCCCAAAGGTCTCAAATGGGTCGATTAGTTCCGTGTGGTTTCTTTTCTAAAACGTTCTCTTCTTCTGAACGTAATTATACCATTGGGGACCGTGAACTTTTGGCCATAAAACTTGCTTTGGAGGAATGGAGGCATCTTCTTGAAGGAGCTGTTCATCCTTTTGTGATTTTCTCTGACCACAAGAATTTGGCTTACCTTCAAACTGCGCACAGACTTAATCCACGGCAGGCTCGATGGTCCCTGTTCTTTGCTCGCTTCGATTTCGAGCTCCGTTTTCGGCCTGGTGACAAAAATGTCAAGGCAGATGCACGGTCCAGACTTTCACAGCCAGAAGACATTGACGAGGAACCTGCGCATATCCTGGATCCCTGCAAAGTCGTCACTGTGGCTCCTGTTATGACCTGGTGGTCAGGACAATAATGGACCTGGTGGTTAAGAGCACACGGAATGACCTGATAGTTTCTGATAATAAGGACGAGCTCTGGGACGTGGGAACTCTGCTGACCGCAATCCCTAATCCTATCAAACACACTAGAAATAGCCGTGGATTGCGCCTAACGCTCCCTATGCAACTCGGCACAGCCTAAGAAACTAGCTAGCCCTGAAGATAGAAAAATAAAGCCTACCTTGCCTCAGAGAAATTCCCCAAAGGAAAAGGCAGCCCCCCACATATAATGACTGTGAGTAAAGATGAAAATACAAACACAGAGATGAAATAGATTTAGCAAAGTGAGGCCCGACTTACTAAACAGACCGAGGATAGGAAAGGTTACTTTGCGGTCAGCACAAAAACCTACAAAAAGACCACGCAGAGGGCGCAAAAAAGACCCTCCGCACCGACTCACAGTGCGGAGGCGCTCCCTCTGCGTCCCAGAGCTTCCAGCAAGCAAGACAACAATAAAAATAGCGAGCTGGACAGAAAAATAGCAAACCCAAGAAATACAAGCTGGAACTTAGCTTTTGCTGGGAAGACAGGTCACAAGAACGATCCAGGAGTGAACTAGACCAATACTGGAACATTGACAGGTGGCATGGAGCAAAGATCTAAGTGGAGTTAAATAGAGCAGCCAGCTAACGAATTAACCTCGTCACCTGAGGAAGGAAACTCAGAAACACCCACCAGAGGAAGTCCATGGACAGAACCAGCCGAAGTACCATTCATGACCACAGGAGGGAGCCCGACAACAGAATTCACAACAGTACCCCCCCGCTTGAGGAGGGGGTCACCGAACCCTCACCAGGGCCCCCAGGCCGACCAGGATGAGCCAAATGAAAGGCACGAACCAGATCGGCAGCATGAACATCAAAGGCAAAAACCCAGGAATTATCTTCCTGACCATAATCTAAAATCTTCTCCACCACATACTCCAACTCCCCCTCCACCAACACCGGGGCAGGAGGATCAACCACAGGTGCCACGTATCTCCGCAATAACGACCTATGGAACACATTATGGATGGCAAAAGCAGGAAGGGCCAAACGAAATGACACAGGATTGATAACCTCAGAAATCTTATATGGACCAATGAAACGAGGCTTAAACTTAGGAGAGGAAACCTTCATAGGAACATAACGAGACGACAACCAAACCAAATCCCCAACACGAAGTCGGGGACCCACACAGCGCCGGCGGTTAGCGAAACGTTGAGCCTTCTCCTGGGATAATGTCAAATTGTCCACCACATGAGTCCAAATCTGCTGCAACCTATCCACCACAGTATCTACACTAGGACAGTCCGAAGACTCAACCTGCCCTGAAGAGAAACGAGGATGGAAACCAGAATTGCAGAAAAACGGCAAAACCAAAGTAGCCGAGCTGGCCCGATTATTAAGGGCGAACTCAGACAATGGCAAAAAGGACACCCAATCATCCTGATCAGCAGAAACAAAGCATCTCAGATATGTTTCCAAAGTTTGATTAGTTCGTTCGGTTTGGCCATTTGTCTGAGGATGGAAAGCCGAGGAGAAAGACAAATCAATGCCCATCCTAGCACAAAAGGATCGCCAAAACCTCGAAACAAACTGGGAACCTCTGTCAGAAATGATGTTCTCTGGGATACCATGTAAACGAACCACATGCTGGAAAAATAATAGCACCAAATCAGAGGAGGAAGGCAATTTAGACAAAGGTACCAAATGGACCATCTTAGAAAAGCGATCACAAACCACCCAAATGACCGACATCTTTTGAGAGACGGGGAGATCCGAAATAAAATCCATAGAAATATGCGTCCAGGGCCTCTTCGGGACCGGCAAGGGCAAAATCAACCCACTGGCACGAGAACAGCAGGGCTTAGCCCGAGCACAAGTCCCACAGGACTGCACAAAAGAACGCACATCCCGTGACAAAGACGGCCACCAGAAGGATCTAGCCACCAAATCTCTGGTACCAAAGATTCCAGGATGCCCAGCCAACACTGAACAATGAATCTCAGAGATAACTCTACTAGTCCATCTATCAGGGACAAACAGTTTCTCCGCTGGGCAACGGTCAGGTCTATCAGCCTGAAATTTTTGCAGCACCCGCCGCAAATCAGGGGAGATGGCAGACAAAATTACCCCCTCTTTGAGAATACCCGCCGGCTCAGGAACACCCGGAGAGTCAGGCACAAAACTCCTTGACAGGGCATCAGCCTTCACATTCTTAGAGCCCGGAAGGTACGAAACCACAAAATCAAAACGGGAGAAAAATAACGACCATCGAGCCTGTCTCGGATTCAACCGTTTGGCAGACTCAAGATAAGTCAAATTCTTGTGATCTGTCAAGACCACCACGCGATGCTTGGCTCCTTCCAGCCATTCCTCGAATGCCCACTTCATGGCCAACAACTCACGATTACCAACATCATAGTTACGCTCAGCAGGCGAAAACGTTCTAGAACAGAAAGCACATGGCTTCATCACCGAGCCATCAGAACTTCTTTGCGACAAAACAGCCCCTGCTCCAATCTCAGAAGCATCAACCTCAACCTGAAACGGAAGCGAAACATCTGGCTGGCACAACACAGGGGCAGAAGAAAAACGACGCTTCAACTCCTGAAAAGCCTCTACAGCTGCAGAAGACCAATTGACCACATCAGCACCCTTCTTGGTCAAATCAGTCAACGGTTTAGCAACAGTAGAAAAATTAGCGATGAAGCGCCGATAAAAATTAGCAATGCCCAGGAACTTTTGCAGGCTCTTCACAGATGTCGGCTGAGTCCAATCGTAAATGGCCTGGACTTTAACAGGGTCCATCTCGATAGTAGAAGGGGAAAAAATGAACCCCAAAAATGAAACCTTCTGAACTCCAAAGAGACACTTTGACCCCTTCACAAACAAGGAATTCACACGAAGGACCTGGAACACCATTCTGACCTGCTTCACATGAGACTCCCAATCATCCGAAAAGACCAAAATATCATCCAAATACACAATCAGGAATTTATCCAGGTACTCTCGGAAGATATCATGCATAAAGGACTGAAATACTGATGGAGCATTGGAAAGCCCGAATGGCATAACCAGGTACTCAAAATGGCCCTCGGGCGTATTAAATGCTGTTTTCCATTCATCGCCTTGTTTAATACGCACAACATTATACGCCCCTCGAAGATCTATCTTGGTGAACCAACTAGCCCCTTTAATACGAGCAAACAAATCAGACAGCAACGGCAAAGGATACTGAAATTTGACTGTAATTTTATTAAGAAGGCGGTAATCAATACAAGGTCTCAAAGAACCATCCTTCTTGGCCACAAAAAAGAACCCTGCTCCTAACGGTGATGACGACGGGCGAATCTGGCCTTTCTCCAAGGATTCCTTTATATAACTCCGCATAGCGGCGTGTTCTGGCACAGATAAATTGAACAATCGGCCCTTAGGAAACTTACTACCAGGAATCAAATTAATTGCACAATCGCAATCCCTATGAGGAGGTAGGGCACTGGCTTTGGGCTCATCAAATACATTCCGATAATCCGACAAAAACTCTGGAACTTCAGAAGGAGTGGAAGACGAAATAAACAAAAATGGAACATCACCATGTACCCCCTGGCAACCCCAGCTGGACACAGTCATAGATTTCCAGTCCAATACTGGATTATGAACCTGTAGCCATAGCAACCCCAAAACGACCACATCATGCAGATTATGCAACACCAGAAAGCGGATATCCTCCTGATGTGCAGGAGCCATGCACATGGTCAATTGGGTCCAGTACTGAGGCTTATTCTTGGCCAAAGGCGTAGCATCAATTCCTCTCAATGGAATAGGATACTGCAAGTGCTCCAAGAAAAAACCACAGCGCCTAGCATACTCCAAGTCCATCAAATTCAGGGCAGCGCCTGAATCCACAAATGCCATAACAGAATAGGATGACAAAGAGCAAATCAGAGTAACAGACAATAGAAATTTAGACTGTACCATACCAATGGTGGCAGACCTAGCGAACCGCTTAGTGCACTTAGGACAATCGGAGATAGCATGAGTGGAATCACCACAGTAAAAACATAGCCCATTCCGACGTCTGTGTTCTTGCCGTTCAGCTCTGGTCAAAGTCCTATCACATTGCATAGGCTCAGGCCCATGCTCAGATAGTACCGCCAAATGGTGCACAGCTTTACGCTCACACAAGCGTTGATCGATCTGAATGGCCAAGGACATAGACTCATTCAGACCAGCAGGCATGGGAAACCCCACCATGACATCCTTAAGGGCTTCAGAGAGACCTTTTCTGAAGATTGCTGCCAGGGCACATTCATTCCACTGAGTGAGCACAGACCACTTTCTAAACTTCTGACAATATATCTCCGCTTCATCCTGACCCTGACACAGAGCCAGCAAGATTTTCTCTGCCTGATCCACTGAATTAGGTTCGTCATAAAGTAATCCAAGCGCCAGGAAAAACGCATCAACATCACGCAATGTCGGATCTCCTGGCGCAAGGGAAAATGCCCAGTCTTGAGGGTCACCACGTAACAAAGAAATAATGATCTTTACTTGTTGAACAGGGTCACCTGAGGAGCGAGGTTTCAAGGCAAGAAACAATTTACAATTATTTTTGAAATTCAAGAACTTAGATCTATCACCAAAAAACAAATCAGGAATTGGAATCCTAGGCTCTGACATCGGATTCTGAACCACAAAATCTTGAATGTTTTGTATCCTTGTAGTGAGATTATCCATCCAAGAGGACAGACCTTGAATGTCCATGTTTACACCAGTGTCCTGAACCACCCAGAGGTAAAGGGGAAGAGAGAGACAAAACACAGTGCACAGAGAGTCGGTGCGGAGGGTCTTTTTTGCGCCCTCTGCGTGGTCTTTTTGTAGGTTTTTGTGCTGACCGCAAAGTAACCTTTCCTATCCTCGGTCTGTTTAGTAAGTCTGCAACAGGCTCCTCTAAGGATGATCCGCCCTCCTCCGGGTAAGACACTAGTGACGGAGGATGACAAAATGAGCGTGCTTCGTTGGGGTCATTCCTCTAAATTGGCAGGTCATGCCGGAATAAAGAAGACCTTCCTTCTCATCTCTCGCTACTATTGGTGGCCTTCGTTACGTCAGGATATCAAAGACTTTGTCGCCTCTTGTCCCTCCTGTGCTAAGTACAAGGTGCCAAGACAGTTACCTCGTGGGAGTCTGCTTCCCCTTCCCGTACCTTCTTGTCCGTGGCAACATATCGCCATGGACTTCATTACCGATTTACCAAAATCCTCTGGTTGTACTGTCATCCTTACGGTTGTAGATCGGTTTTCTAAAATGGCTCATTTTGTTCCTCTGCCTGGATTACCCTCGGCTCCAGAGTTGGCGAAAACTTTTATTTCCAATATTTTCAAACTTCATGGTTTTCCTCAAAACATCGTGTCTGACCGAGGAGTTCAATTTACGTCACATTTTTGGAGGGCGTTATGCAAACTCTTGAAGGTGTCTCTGGATTTTTCGTCTGCTTATCACCCACAGACTAACGGTCAAGCGGAACGTACGAATCAGATTGTGGCTTCCTATCTTCCTCATTTCGTCAACGTCCACCAAGATGATTGGGTCAGCCTTTTGCCTTGGGCCGAGTTTGCCTATAATAATCACTCTAACGAGTCCTCTGCTAAATCTCCTTTTTTCATTTTCTTCGGTCAGCATCCGAATATGCCCCTCCCAATTTCTTCCGTGTCTAGAGTTCCGGCAGCAGATTCTTTATCTTCTAAATTCTCTGCTATCTGGGGTGAAGTTGAAGAGGCACTCAACACAATCAACAGAGCCAGCGAAGAGTGAACAATCCCAAGACCTTTATTTAGGCAAAAATACGAAAGGTCTATATACAATCCACCACACAAAGGGTAAAATAGTCCAGAACACGAATGCAGTTCAGTAACAGGATAAAAGTCCAACAATCCAGCAGACAGAGGATAGCATAGTCCATACACTCTTCTTTCTGAGATGCTGTGGTCACATCATCATTCCACACAGGACTGATCTGTGTCTCACCTCCCTGATATTTACAAGTCCCTCTCCTCATTCACAGGTTAGGGGGGTGGGTTGCAGGGGCGCATTGTTTCAACAAGCTAGGTCAATATGTCATTAGCATATTAGCAAACAACATTATCCACTGACCCTGTGGAGAGATAACAGTACAGTACTGTGGGGGGAATATCAGATGGCAAATAACAACTCATCCTACAAGAGAACACCATGATAATCAGTAAAATATAAATATACACAAAATGATACCCACATAATATATCCCACCATCATAACCTCTCCCCCTCATAATAAGTGAGCACGCTATTAGGCCTACACAGACCTCTGGCCTGCTCACTTTAGTCCACATTGTTCAATTGTTTATAGTTCCTTGTACAGTGGCAGGGGTAGGTCGGCCTAGTGAGCCTATGGTTCTTCTTGTCAAGACAGTCCAACGGCTTTCTGGTGTTGGCTTCCCCGCTTGTATTGGATGGAGAAGCTGTAGGGTTGTAAGGACAAGCTCCATCGCAGCAATCTTCCATTGTCCCCTGATATGCGGTTCAGCCATGTGAGGGGGTTGTGGTCTGTAACAATTGTAAAGTCTCTGCCATACAAGTATGGCTGCAACTTTTTCAGCCCCCATACGATGGCAAGGCACTCCTTTTCAATATTGGCATAGGCAACGTCCCGGTCTAGTAGTTTCCGACTGGCAAAAGCAACAGCATGTTCTTCTCCGGCGGTACTGCCGGTACTGCCCCAATCCCAAAGGTGGATGCATCTGTCTGCACGAGGAGCCTGCGCTTATAATCAGGGGCAGCCAAGACAGGAGCAGTGATAAGGGTGGTCTTTAACGCTGAAAAGGCATCCTCGCATGCAGTCGTCCACGTCACATTCCTAGGCATGTTCTTGCGGGTTAGGGGTTTGGCAAAGGTACTGAAGTTAGAAGCAAATTTTCAATAGTAACCAGCAGTTCCTAAAAATGCAATTACCTGATTTTTAGTCTGGGGTCTACACCAGTTGCTCATGGCTTCCACCTTGGCAGGCTCAGGCCTTAGGGTCCCACCCCCTACTATATGCTCGAGGTACTGCACCTCAGCCATCCCTATTTGGCATTTATCAGGGCGAATGGTCAGTCCTGCAGGAAGGATGCAGTCTAGCACTATGCCCAAGTGTTTAAGATGTTCCTCCCAGGTGGTGCTAAAAATAGCAATGCCATCTAAGTAAGCACAGGCAAAGTCCTGACATTGTTCTAACAGTTGATCTACCAGTCTCTGGAAAGTATCAGGGGCATTTTTCATCCCAAACGGCATTCCCAGGAACTCAAAAAGCCCAAATGGCGTAATGAAGGCCAAGCACTCCCGAGCGTCCTGCGTTAGGGGTATCTGCCAGTACTCCTTGCTCAAGTCTAACGTGGTCACAAATTGGGCACTGGCCAGACTATCAAATAGATCATCAATCCTGGGCATGGGGTAAGCATTACTCTTGGTGGCATCATTTAATCATCTGCAATCAACACAGAATCGTGTTGTACCATCCTTCTTGGGGACCAGGATGACAGGAGAGGCCCAAGAACTGTGAGATGGCTGAACAACTCCCAGTCATTTCATCTCCTCCAGTTCGTTCTTTATCATACCTTGAACAGCCTCTGGAACCTGGTAGGCAGCCTGCTGGATGGGGCGTTGTCCGGGGGTTTCCACATGGTGGCTGGTGATATTAGTCTTCCCCGCCTTTGAGGAGAAAGCAGCAGCCCTCGGCCTTAGTACAGCGAAAATATCGTCCTTTTGTATAGCCGATAAATGGGAACCCAGGGGCACTTGTTCCAGTGATTCTCCTGCTTGGGCGACCTGGAGAAGATCGGGGAGATACTCGTCGTTGGCGGTATCACTAGGGGGATGGCAGATAGCTAGAACAGGCTGAGATTGGTCGTGGTAGTCTTTCAGCATGTTAATGTGGACGGTTTTCTGTCGTCGACCACTAGATTCTAGGGCAATAATGTAGTTAGTGTAATTAATTTTCTTGACAACCTGATAAAAGCCTTCCCACACTGCTTGAAGCTTGTTGGCAGGGGAAGCAGTAATCAAGAGCACTTGTTGTCCTTCCATAAATTCCCGAGTCCTTGTATTACGGTCATACCAGATTTTTTGTTTGGACTAGGCCATTCGCTGATGTTCTTTAGCCAAGGTAGCTAGCTGGGTGAGACAGTTTCCGAACTCTAGAACATAGAGAATGATTGGCATTCTGGTGTCTGAGATAATCTCCCTCCAAATGTTCTTTCAGAAGAGTGAGAGGTCCACGGACCTTCCGGCTAAACAGTAGTTCAAAGGGAGAGAACCCTGTGGACTCTTGGGGAACCTCCTGATAGGCGAAGAGGAGATGTGGCAGGTATTTTTCCCAGTCTTTTTCAACTTCAAAAAAAGCCATCAGCATATTTTTTAGGGTTCCATTAAAGCGTTCACATAGTCCATTGGTCTGCAGGTGGTATGGGGTAGTGCGAATGGCTAGAACACCACAGGTATGCCATAGGAACTGGACCAGATCTGACATGAACTGAGTGCCTTAATCCGATAATATTTCACTAGGAAACCCTACCCGGGTAAAGATGGTAACAAGGGCCTCGGCTACCTATACTGCTGTAATACTGGATAGGGCCAGAGCTTCAGGATACCTAGTGGCATAGTCCACCACTGTCAGGATATATTTTTTCCCCAACCGGCTGGAGTGGGCCAGAGGACCTATGATGTCGACAGCTACATATTGAAATGGTTCTTAAATTATGGGCAGGGATTGCAGGGGTACCTTATGTCGAGCTCCTGGATGCCGCATTTGCTGGCACACATCGTAGGTGCGGCAATAACAGGCTAACGACTGCGAGATGCCAGGCCAGTAAAAACTTTGGGTGAGTCTCTTTTTAGTCCTTTTCCTCCCTTGATGCCCAGCCAAGGGAATGTCATGGGCCAGTTGGAGTAGCTGTGCCCTGTACTTCTGAAGGACAATGAGTTGCCTGGTCGTTGCGTCAGGGTTTCCCCTGTCACTGACCTGTGTTACGCAATAATACAGTCTGTTTCCTCGAGTGAAGCCATCCCCATTATCTCCCATGTGCCCAGTTTCTGCCCTTAGCCTAAGGGATGCTAAAATAGTGTCCCCCTCTATTTCTCTCCTAAACTCCTCTCTATCCCAAGACTCTCCCAATGTACTAGCAGCGAACGCATTGCTTACTAACTCTGATGCGGTTCGTGGTGGTTGCTCCTCGGTGAGGTCTGGATGACGTAGTGCTTGGAGGGCCTGTAGTCGGGTGACTGCTCCCACAAATTGGCACTGTAACTCCCCAATGTCGTTCCCAAGGAGGATATCTGCAGGAAGTCCTCCCATAACTCCAATCCAACACAGTTTTTCTCCACAACCATAATCCAATCGCACAGAAGCTTGCTGTATATATTTGTGGGCACCCCCTGCCAAGACAATGGGAATTCCCGGACCCTGGTAAATTGCCTTGGGTCGAACCACATAGGGGTCAGTGATAGTCAGGAATGCCCCCGTGTCTCTAAATTCTGACACTTTGTATCCATCAATTAAGACATCATGCAGGTGGCGTTGCCGTTGCTCTGGGTAGCTAAAGGACAAAGGCCAGAGTCCGTACATTCCAGGAGGGGTATCCATGGTGCCGTGGTCGGTGGTCCACTCTGGTGGGGGTGGTGGAAGCTCTTCCTCAGGCGGGATGGAGTGTACAGGATGCACTGGACGAGGTGGGGCTTCCTCCGAATCCTTGAGGGACAGCCAGACTGCTAATGTCCAGATTGCCCACACCCATAACATCTCATCTCTGTGACACCCCCAGGTCGTGGTAGGAACTGTTGTGGCCCAGGATTGTGAGGCATCATTGTCATCGGCTTGCGACTAGGTGGAAGGGCAGATATAATTGGAGGGGGACAGGGCACGGGAAAAGGCCATGGTTCATTGTCCAGAAGCCTCCTCCATTGTGGTTGGATAGTAAGGGCTTCATCCATGGTACACGGCTTGCGCTCCCAGTCCCATTCCCATTCCTCTGCGGGGTACTTGGCAAGAAATTGTTCTATAAGGAACACCTGTATAACATCTTCCACAGTAAAGGCGTTTTCTGCTTCCAGCCATCTCCGACATGCCTGGGACATCTTATGTGTATACATCCTAAACGATCCCCCCAAAGTTCATGGGAGGTCTCGGAACTTGGTCCTATATGAGTCTGGGGTGATAGCATGGTAATCCAGGATAGTCTGCTTTACAATGTTATAATCCCAATTCCGCTGTGAGTCAGTGGTTCAGTAAGCCTCTGCCAGGCTTCCGTTCAGGAGTCCCACTAACAACCGCATCCAGCCAGAGTGGGACACCTCCATCACAGCACACTGCTGCTCAAAGTCCTTGAAGAACCCCTCCACATCTCCAGAAGCCTCATCAAATGGCTTAAATTCTGTCCGGGTGATCCGTACAGGCTCCCAGATCGTTGGGTTTACACTCCACATTGCATTACTCCCTCTTTCAAGCTCCATTGCTTCTTGTCTCCGCTGTGCCCAGTGGGCAGCCTGCTCCTTGTACTCCTGAGAGACGCCTGGGCCCAGAACCGCCATCTAGTCTTCATACCACACCAACCACTGGCTTTTTGGGGTGGGGATCCCTGTCTCCAGTGCTCGTCATTCAGACATCTGGGAGGAGGTGGCCGTGCTAGCACCCACCAGTAGGTCAATTAAGGCTTCTTTAGTCAGTCCCTGGTAGTTCAGGCTCAGGTCTCTGGCTCTCTCCTGTAAACTGGATACAGTCCAATTTCTGTACTCACTCTGTGTGTGGTTTTCTATTAGGTTGATCCCTATGCTTGCCACCAGTTGTTACGGGGTCCTTCTCTGATACCACACAATCAACAGAGCCAGCGAACAGTGAACAATCCTAAGACCTTTATTTAGGCAAAAATACGAAAGGTCCATATACGATCCACCACACAAATGATAAAATAGTCTAGAACACGAATGCAGTTCAGTAACAGGATAAAAGTCCAACAATCTAGCAGACAGAGGATAGCATAGTCCATATATTCTTCTTTCTCTCTGAGATGCTGTGATCACATCATCATTCCACACAGGACTGATCTGTGTCTAACCTCCCTGATATTTACAAGTCCCTCTCCTCATTCACAGGTTAGGCTAGGTTCACATTTGCGTTGTGCAGTCCGTCTAGCGCATACGCTAACGGACTGCGTTAACGCAATGTCTAAAAAGGGATCGCGTTTAGCAATCGCGCTAGCGCAGATTCCCGATTTGCGCTAGCGAGAACGGACCCAAAAACGCTGCAATCAGCGTTCGAGGTCCGTCACAAATTAACAGAACATCGCTAACGCATGCCAAAAATGGCATGTGTTAGGGATGCGTTAGTTACATTGCGGTCAATGGGTGCGCTAATGGATCCGTTACATTGCGTTAGTGGCTCTGTGTAATGGATTCCATTAGCGGATACCCACTAACGCAATGTGAACCTAGCCTTAAGGCCCCTTCACATTAAGCGACGCTGCAGCGATACCGACAACGATCCGGATCGCTGCAGCGTCGCTGTTTGGTCGCTGGAGAGCTGTCACACAGACCGCTCTCCAGCGACCAACGATGCCGGTAACCAGGGTAAACATCAGGTAACTAAGCGCAGGGCCGCGCTTAGTAACCCGATGTTTACCCTGGTTACCATCCTAAAAGTAAAAAAAAACAAACAGTACATACTTACCTACAGCCCTCTGTCCTCCAGCGCTGTGCTCTGCTCTCCTCCTGTACTGTCTGTGTGAGCACAGCGGCCGGAAAGCAGAGCGGTGACGCTGTCACACATAACGATTTCATTAACGATATCGTTGCTACGTCACAAAATGCAACGATATCGTTAACAATATCGTTATGTGTGAAGTTACCTTTAGGGGGGTGGGTCACAGGGGCTCATTGTTTCAACAAGCTAGGTCAATATGTCATTAGCATATTAGCAAACAACATTATTCACTGACCCTGAGAGATAACAGTAAAGTACTGTGGGGAGAATATCAGATGGCAAATAACAACTCATCCTACAAGAGAACACCATGATAATCAGTAAAATATAAATATACAAAATATAAATATACACAAAATGCTACCCACATAACATATCCTACCATCACACATGTGCTCAGCATGAACCTGTTTTCATCTGTGAAGAGCACATGGCGCCAGTGGCGAATTTGCCAATCCTGGTGTTCTGTGGCAAATGCCAAGCATTCTGCAAAGTGTTTTGCTGTGAGCACAACCCCCATCTGGGGACGTCGGGCACTCAGACCATCCTCATATGTTAAACATAGGGGCGCATGACGCATGCGTCGCCGCAGCGTTTCCCGACGCTGCGTCGGGAAACGCTAATGTGAACGTAGCCATAGTCAGTTTCTATCCATTTGTTCAGACACATGCACATTTGAGGCTTGGTGGAGGTCCTTTTGCAGGGCTCTGGCAGTGCTCCTCCGGTTTCTCCTTGCATAAAGGCTGGGGCAGCAGTCCTGCTGCAGGGTTGTCGCTCTCCTACGGCCCCCTCCACGTCTCCTGGTGTACTGACCTGTCTCCTGGTAGTGCCTCCAGCCTCTAGACACTACGCTGACAGACAGCAAACCTTCTTGCCACAGCTCACATTGATGTGCCATCCTGGATGAGCTGTACTACCTGAGCCACTTATGTGGGTTGTAGAGTCCGTCTCATGCTACCATGAGTGTGAAAGCACAACCAACATTCAAAAGTGACCAAAACATCAGCCAGAAAATATTGGTACTGAGATGTGGTCTGTGGCCCCCCACCTGCAGAATCACTCCTTTATTGAGTGTGTCTTGATAATTGCCAATAATTTCCATCTGTTGTCTATTCCATTTGCACAACAGCATGTGAAATTGATTGTCAAACAGTGTTGCAGTGTTGTCCTAAGTGGACAGTTTGATTTCACAGAAGTTTGAATTACTTGGAGTTATGTTCTGTTGTTTAAGTGTTCCCTTTATTTTTTGAGCAGTGTATATATATGTTTTGAAGATTATTTGGCTTTGAAACAATGTGTACAGATGTATTTTACAATGTGATTTTAACATGAGCTTTTACATACAGAGAACTGCTGTATGTAAAACCTCATGTTAAAATCGCATTGCATGCGGATTGCATATGCATGTCATACAGATGTTCCGAGGAAAAATCGCACAGAAATCGCATTACATTTGCATGACACTCGCATGGCACTCGCATAGCACTCGTCCGTTTGTTCAGTCCAGAAATCGGACCGTTTCTTTTCTTGCAAATGGGTATGAGCCCTAAAGATCTAAATGGTATTCTTCTTCTTTACTGGGATTATTGTACAGACATAATGAAAATTTACAGGCATAATGCACATACTATATGGGTAAAAATAGCTGTAAAGTCAAAGTTATAATTTTTTCCCATATAGTTACTAAAAAATGGCACACTATACACTTATACACTTGTTTTTCAATGAACGTCATGTATCGGTAAATATCATGGACATATTTGGTATTCTTATTCCCCTAATTGTAACAACCCTTACAATAGTCAACATAATATATATGGTGAATAGTAAATGGCCTAGATAAAAATGGCTCAATATATTGTTTCCTCTATTTTATGCTGTTCTGCCCATTTACAACCCTTAGAGGTCATTAGTTAGCTATTTATCCTGTTTCTACATACACAAGTGTTTTCTCCTTTAAGTTACCAGTGTATTCTGGTTAGAATCTTCCCCTCAGCTCTCTTATGAGAAAGAAATTAGCAGACATATTTTCCCAAGCTTTCTGAAGAGATACATGAATGTTCCAGGCTCCTTCTCTCTTCATTACAATCACCCCCTTACCATTGGTTCCCGCTGAGAGTCTAATGCATTTATGTTTGTGTTAGAATCTGTACATGCTAGCCATTATACAGCCACCATGTAGTGTATATTGTGCTCTGTATCCTTATACTGCTCATTGCACTGCATACAGATAGATGCATTTCTGTATAGTGTAGAACAGTATTGCAGCATGTACCTTGCCTTAGATAGATATTATAACTGCATTCCAGTGTTGTAATCAGGGCCGGCTCCAGGTTTTCGAGGGCCCCGGGCGAAAGAGTCTCAGTGGGCCCCCCCCTTTAACACATACCCCAATTTATGATGCCCAGACACGGCAGAGAAATGTATAGTACAATGCCAGATTTCACTCTTACATGAGTGACAGCTATTGTAGATTCTGCAGTGTATATATACAGGAGGAAAGGTGCTGTGCAGTGTATATATACAGGAGAGGTGCTTTTCTGTTTTGAGTTTTTCTATGAAACAAAGACTTTTCTACATAAACAACGTTGTTTGGTTTTGCGGCCCCAACAGATCTGTGCTACAAAGTAACAGGCGGCTCGGGTATTAATGAGGGACCTGATGCTGAATCCTTTCCACAAACCCTAATGACCCAATTAGTGCCCCGTCATTAGAAGCTCATTAAACGCCTCCCTGTCCCGAGCAGTCATGTACAGTATGGGGGGATCCTGCAGCCCACCCCCTGACTGCTCCATACCATACACTGCCCTCTGTCGCGCTCACTATTATCCTGTGCATTTCTCCTTCATCGTTACCCCATGTTACACTTGTCACCCCCCACTACAGAGTAGCAGGGCAGCCAATGTCATCCCCTCCCGGACCCTAATGGCAGCAGGAAATGTCTGCTCCTCTATTGGGTTGGAACCTGATTTAATCAAGGAATAATGTGGATTCGTTGCCGGTGGCTGCAGGGGAAGGGTTAAGTGATGCCATGTCCTTGGTGGGAGCAGTGGCAGCTGCTGGGACCTGGACAGAGACAACCAATGTTGCTGTGACTGCACAGTGTGACCTGGAGGAGAGAAGCTGAGACTCCGGAGCAGAAATCACCCACATGCCAGCACTGGGCAGAGTCCCTCCAGACACCAGCCAGGGGCCACGGGGCCCCAATGTACAGCCCACAGCTCAGTGTTATCCATGGCAGCAGCTCCCCTTCCTCCTGGCATCAAGTTAACCCCATTTATGCGGGTCGGATTGTTATCTTTAAGGTTTAGCAATAACCTTCATACATATGGGAAGGGGTTAAGCTTCTTCCTACTCCACTGGTGCAGGTTTGGTGCAGCATGCATGTATTCTGGGTGAGCTGGGCGGCTACAGGCTGCACCCCACCAGCTGCTCCTCCAGACATCACCCACATTTTTAGGCAGCGGAGAATGAGGGACACTGCGGCATAGCCCGCTGTCACCTGACTGCGGGGCCTCTGTATGGCTCCTCCCCGGTCTCCCACGGGGTGACGGCGCTTTGATTGGAGGCCACGCCGCCGGGGGGCGGGGCCTCATTTGAAAAGGGGGTTGGCGCCGATTTGAGCTTCTGGATCCTCTCACTTGGACCCGGACCTGTTTGGGGCTGCCGGCGCTATGGACCCGCTCCAGGAGGCGGTGAGACAAAAAATCAGCAGGGAGGGTAGCGACTGGCTAGCGGCACTACTGGCTGCGAGCGGCTCCCTCCCTGCAGCGAGCCAGGCGATGCCGTCGGGCGGGCGGCGTTCTGGCAGAGCCTCCCGGCCGCCGGCTCGCCTGAGCCCGCCATTAGTAGCAAAGAGGAGCGCGCGCGGCGCGAGTGCGCGCGCTTCCTCACACGTGGGCAGGAGACAGCGCGGCTCAGCAGCTGCAGTCGGGCAGGTGCGGGAGGGGGATTTGGGACACTATTCCAGCGCCGCTCCTTCAGCGGTTAGTATTGTGTGGGAAGGGGCTTCACAGCAGCAGACGCTGAGCACAATAGCCGGGTCAGGTCCCACAACTGCGATTAACATGGGAGGCGCACAGGGGTCATCCGCATCGTCACAAGAGGTGGAAGAGGTGGAAGGGGTAGAAGGCTCACAGGAGCTAATTTCCCCGACACCACAGCCAATGGGGGAAAGCAGCAATGACACGGGGAGAGGATGGGGGACATTAATAACAGCCCAGCAACAGATACGTTCTGCGTCAATACTAGGGCAGCAAATAGTAGGAGGGCACGCAGGAGCTAGAGTGGATTCCCCCTTTCCCTCTTGCCCAGTGATTTTCACAACACCACCTTCTTTAACCCCCGGGGGACAAGTAGTGACACCGCATTTATCTGTAGGAGCAGGAGAACATCAGAACGCTTCAGGAGCTATACCGCTGGTGGCAACCGGTGTTGGACCTCCCACGCAGGGTGCTGGCACCTCGGCTCTGGTTGGCGTTCAGAGTGCGGGTAACCGCCCCGCGCGCAGCGTATCCTCCTCCTCCTCATCAGGACACTATAGACGACGCAGAAAAAGATGTAGGGAACACTACGTTAGCAGGGGGCATTCCCACAGGTCCAAATCCAGTCGCCGAAGCAGGCGGTCTAGGTCATCGAGGTGGCGATCTCCATCATCGTCGGATAGTTCTTCCAGCAGATCTCGCCGACATGTTTCATCACGACGCAGGTCCGCATCCCGGGGGGATCGGCGAAATGCAGATACCCAAGGAGTTCAGGAGCAGAGTCGCCCGGAACCTAGCATGCAACCCGGTGAGTACGCTTTTACGGGGGCCTGGGGTGGCGACAGGGGTACGACCTTGAATTTAACGGACGCAATCCCGCTTGGCTCAGGCAGTGGGAGGATTTTTGTAAATCCCAGGTTACTGCAAACGGCACTGCCTAGACCATCTATCCCCCCTCCCCGCCCGGACATTTACAAGGATGGACTTTTTTGCGGTGTTCCACCCTTAGGGTCACACTTAGATATCAGTGTGAAGGAACAGATTTGGGCTAACGAATTCATCGACATTTGGTCCCTTGTATCCACCGAACAGCATTCGGTGGACAAGGAGAGAAGGGTAGGCGAAAAGTGTACGACAGGAAACCGAAAGTAGCCAAAACTATTAACAATTGGCTTCAGGCTTTTGCAGTTCTAGGGTGTGTTATGGGGGAGAAGCATCCAGAACGTTGTTCCGAGCTTTTCATTTATCTAGACAGTATATACAATTCCTACAAGTCACACGGCGGCTCGGCGTGGTGGAAATATGACGAAGATTTCCGCCGCCGGCTAGCCATTAACCCACAATTGGGGTGGGGGGTCAAAGCCACCGATTCATGGTTGCGTTTGATGATGGCGCAAAAAACTCTGCAGCCCTTTCCCGGGTCCCCCGCCGGCCCGCCCAATAGTTCAGGGTCATCGGTGGTTCGAAGACCAGGCACCTGTTGGCTCTTCAACGAGGGTCACTGCAAATTCTACGGATTATGCAAATATAAACACGAATGTTCTGCGTGCGGGGGAACCCATTCGGCTTCAAAATGCTCCAGACCCCCTCAAAAAACGGGAAACAATAAGACTCCCGCGGGGGGTGAACCATCTGACACCGGTGAACGCAAAAAACATGGAACCATGGCTGGCCAGATACCCCAATAAACCGGCGGCGGCCCAACTCAGTTTTGGTTTTTCTTTTGGTTTTTTCATTCCCTTTGTTTTCTCGAGTAAACCCCAGTCGTCCCCTAATTTAAAATCTGCTAGGGACTCTCCAGCCATTCTTTATGAAAAATTGAATAAGGAAATTCAAGCAGGACGTTTTCGGGGGCCATTCGACGCCCTCCCATTTTATAACTTGAGGGTTTCCCCATTGGGCATAGTTCCAAAGAAAGAACCGGGAAAATACAGGCTGATTCACCATTTGTCTTACCCCAAAGGCAGCTCGGTGAATGACGGTATCCCGGGTGACGACACTGCGGTAACATATATTCCTTTTGACAGAGCTGTCGAAATGGTCAAAAAAGCGGGCCCGGGCGCCCTTATGGCTAAGTCCGATATTGAATCCCCTTTCCGGCTGCTTCCGGTTCACCCAGATTGCTACCACCTGTTGGGAGCCATGTTCGAGGGGCGATACTACTACGACACATGCCTCCCGATGGGATGCTCAATTTCCTGCCATTATTTTGAAATGTTTAGCACATTTCTGGAATGGGTCGCTCGTAAGGTCACGCGTTTGCCATCAATTACGCACTACCTTGAAGACTTTTTGATGGTAGGCCCGGCCAATTCGGAATCTTGTTCCCAGGCCCTGGCACAGTTTAAGGAGATCATGTCCCTATTCGGCGTTCCCCTGTCTCCGGAAAAAACGATTGGCCCGGTTCCTGTAATCTCTTTCTTGGGGATTGAAATTGACTCGGTCGCCATGGAGCTCAGGCTGCCCCAAGATAAGATTGTAAAGCTTTTTGATCTAATCGACGGTTTTTTATCGGTCGGTAAGGTCTCCTTAGTCCAAATGCAATCTCTCCTCGGTTCACTGAATTTTGCCTGTAAGATAATGCCAATGGGCAGAATTTTTTCTCGCAGGTTGATATTGGCTACGAGAGGCGTGAGGCAACCTCACCACAGGATTAGAATCACTGCTCAGCTGCGCAGAGATCTGATCATATGGCAGCGTTTCCTCATTTCTTACAATGGCAAAACATGTTTTCAGGAAGAGGAATGCATTAGCGACAGCTTGGGGCTTAAGTTTGGGCTGGCGGACTCGGCAGGCTTCAGCGTTAGTTTTGGGGAGCAGACGTGCCCGGGTTCGTGGCCTGATTCCTGGGTTTCCAGAGCATGGCATCAGGATCCGGTTCTAGTTGAGTTGTTCCCTCTGGCAGCGGCCATGGAATTGTGGGGACGGTCTTTATGCAACAAGCGTATCAGAATTCAGCTCAGATCAGCGAAGGCTATACATGCCATTAATTGTCTGTCATCTTCCTCCTTACCCGCGGTAAAGGTCATAGGCTTCACGGTGTTAAAATGTTTGGAGTACAATGCTTGGATAAAGGCGAGCGCCTATGCCTCTATGAATGATGAATTTACGGATGTTGCACATCGGTTTGATCCACAGGTGCGGTATGGCCGGCAGCCGAAGGAGCTACAGCGAATCCTGGAATGCCCTCCTTTGGTCTGGGATGTCCCGGAGAATTGATTCCCCTGATAAGGTCTTCCATCGCTCCCTCAACCTGGAGAGCATACGGTAAGGCATGGGATGAGTGGTGCAGCTTGGCAGCGGAGAAACCGGTAGGTGCTCCAAGCTCTATGAGACTTCAGGTTACGATGGCTTTCCTGGCTCGGTTACAGGCCTCGGGGGTTTCGGGAGTGGTAGCTCGTAATCGTCTATCCGGGGTTGCTTTTCATTTTAAGCTACGTGGGTGGCCCGATTCGACCAAACATTTTTTGATTGGGCAGGTACTGAAGGGCTGGCGTAGGGAACGTGTGCAGAACGACCAAAGGAGGCCCATTTCTTTTCAATTGCTATCTAATTTGATCAAGGTTTCAGTTGATGTTTGCGACTCTGTTTACGAAGCCACTCTGATATCGGCGGCTTTTGGCCTGGCGTTTTTCGGGGCCATGCGGGTTAGCGAAATAGTTCCCTCGTCCCGTTGCAGGGCTGGCGGCCTGCAGCTGGACGACTTGGTGATTTGCGACGACGGATTGAGGGTGAGGGTGCGCAAATCCAAAACTGATCGGGAAGGCAGGGGCACTTGGTTCCCTCTTTTTGCTATCGGAGGGGCGGTCTGCCCTTTAGCACTGGTTAAAAACTTCATGCAGGTCAGGAGTAGTGGGTCGCAACTGTTCATTCACGAAAACGGTTCCCCTTTTTTGTCATGTCAGTTTTTGGCGGTCCTCAGGCACGCTCTGTCTTGTCTGGGATTGCCTGCGGCAGACTTTGGTACCCATTCATTTAGAATCGGCGCAGCGACCGAAGCCTCTAGGGCGGGGTTTTTCGAAGCGGACATTCAGAGGGTTGGTAGATGGAGGTCCCGCTGTTTTACCAGGTACATAAGGCCTGAACTTGTCATGTAAGATTTTTGTGGCTAAAATAACACTTTTGAGGATGTCGCGTATGTTTTTATCGCCGCTTACCCTAGCTAACAAAGCTTGTATGTGACATTAATGTTGTTCTGTTTGTTTTAGATGGTATGCGGCCCAGCATATGGCTGGTGGGCCATTCGTTCATCTATTGGGCAGCACGGCGTGCAGAGCTGCGACCAGGAGGTCGATCGTTGGGTCTTGCAGGAATGGACGTTATCTGGCGCGGTACAAGGGGACTTACCTGGTCTCAAGTCCTTCCGGAAGTTGTGCGTATTGCAAGAGTCGCGTCTTCGCCGACAGTGGTGGTTATTCACGCCGGAGGGAATGACCTGGCTTCTTTTCCTCTTGCGGAGCTGTTGACCCTGATGAGAGCCGACTTGGACAAATTTCCTGGTTTCTTTTCAGCAATGCGTCTAGTGTGGTCGGAGGTGGTTCCCAGATTGGTCTGGCGTGGTGCCAGGGAGCTGAGCGCCATGGAAAGATCTCGACGCACATTAAACCAGCGGATATCCCGATTCATTAGGTTCAAGAATGGTGTGGTGGTGAGGCACCACTGGCTAGAAGGGGATAATTCAGGTTTTCTCCTGCCAGATGGGGTCCATCTGAATGACGCCGGCCTGGATATATTCCTGGATGGTCTTCGAGAAGGGGTGGATCAGGCGCTCCATTCTTTGGGTGGGTCGTAGCTCGTGGTACGGGCTACTCCGTGGCGGAATGGGTGGAGATTATGGTGGTGAGGATACCTGCACCGGGAGTCCGGAAGGCAGTCAATCTCCCTACACCCGACTGGTTGGCAAATTTTGCCGGTTTTAAGCTGCGACCCAAATCTTAAGCCAAAAGAAAAGATGCAAGTTACAGGAACAAAATTATTTCATAAAATAAACAAGTTATTAGTTTGAATTTTCTGGTGTGGCGTCACTTTGTGGGAGAATATTATCGCGGGTCTCGGCAGTCAGACAGCAGCAGACTGAGCCACAACTGCAACCACTGCTGGATACCTTTGCACTCACTGGGGCACGGGTAGGACGGAGCTCCTCGGAATCTGCCTGATAAACTTCAGCACTGTCTGCAGCCACCCAAGGGGGAGAGCAGAGAAAGTGCTCTCTCCGCCCACAATGTCACACTGGCTGCCTTCTGTTAACCCCTATGTGTGCCTGCCTGGCTGCACTGACTGAGTGAGAAGATCCTTGTGTCAGAGCTGGCACATAGGGGTTAAGAGAATGCTCTCCCAGCTGTATCTATGACAGCATGAGTGGGCCCCCCCTCTCCCCAGGGCCCCGGCATTTGCCCGGTGTGCCGGGTGCTGACGCCGACCCTGGTTGTAATGTTACTGTGCAGCCTCTGTAATGTGAGTTACTGATGTAATTGCACTCTGTATCATGCTGTTGTCTCTTTTATCTGCCAGTGCCCAGTACTGATACACTGTTTATTTTCTTTGTAGTTTTTAGCATTATCAATACCATCCACTTCAATTGTCATCCATTATCATTCATTATCGTTCACATTATCATCTCAATAAATAGAGACTTAAGAATCCATACAGTCTGTTTACTGAGAAGTGGATGAAAGGTTTATCTGTATGCTGGAATCCACAAAGCATCATACATGGAGGAAGGCAGAACAAATGCATTGTAGTTTAATGGTTGCCCATCAAGTGTACCATTGTCCTCGTGCTGTGGGAAAGCTTCCTACACAGTATGTGTTAAGGTATTGCCAAGTCACTATAAATCTAGAGAAAGATGCAAGTGAGAAATGTTTGAAGGCCTGGGCAAAAAAGTAAGAGTGTGAAGCCTCCCTGCAATGCGAGTGGAGAGCGAATCTTGCCATGGCATGGAGAATTAAGATCTGATGACAGAGTGATTACGACGAGTTTGAAAAACTATTTGAAAAAGTTGTTTGAACCCACAGAATCAGAAGGACCGTCTGGTGTACTGGCGCCTCCTGACTATCCATCCGACAGATTAGGCATTAGTAAGTAAGGATTGGATGGTGGAAATGAAATTGCTTGATACTTTAGTTCTTTGAGAGACAAACCAAGCATTTATGTGGCTGAGGAAGTTGGGGGAGATGGCTGTCATCTGAATGGTTAACAGCTATCTAATGTATATGAGTTTTAGGCTGTCAGGTCACGTGTGTACCACAAAGACAGTTGTTTGTATCTAGCAGTATACGTTTGTCTGAGGAACGTTGATAGGAATATTGTTGGCCTTATTGTGCACATTGAGAACCATGACTAGTAGAATCGATTCACATGAACCTGGTCGAGTGGCAAGTTCAGTATTCCATAGGGCTGCTGTACGGGAGCCCTTCAAACTGCCTCCTACCCATTGGCATCTCTGGTTCTTCTTTAAATTAGCCAGCCTGGCATGACTAATCTAAAGAGGAGCTGGAGATGCCAGCAAATAGGAGGCAGTATGCAGGACACCCAATCATCGGCCAAGGAATACCGACCTGGCAACTGAACCAGAGTTCTGTGTATCAATTCACTCCTATCTATGCCACTAGGGATGATTGAAAGTGCTTGGTGATACTCGGATATCACTCGAGTATCTGGGTGCTCACATGTGGTCAGCACTCGACAATCGTTTGCTCGGATTTGAAGCTTGAATTACCACCCTCCATGTTTAGCACCTGTTAGGCTGGTTTCACATTTGCGTTTGTGTCCGCAGCATTTCTGATGCATATATCCGCATGCGTCTTGATTTTCTATCTTTAACGTTGCAGACGCAGGTACATGCATTTGCATGTGTTTGCCCATGTTTGCTTACGCATGCGTTTTTTTCGTAGTGTGCAGCGGGGCGCGGCTAACAAACCATGTTACAATTTTAAGGCTGCTAATTTCCATCAAATATGCACAGGCATGCGGATGAGTGCATTAAAAAAACACATTAATGTCTATGGGAACTCATGCATACGCATGCGTTAGATGCACTTGCGTACGTCGGACTGCGCTTGTCCAGGAACTGATTTAGAGACACCCATTGAGACACACCATCCTGGAAATATCAAAGGCATGTGCATAAAAAGCACAAATGCATGTAAAAATGCATGCAAACACTGCATTTTTTTGCCTTCATGCGTAAGCTGATGCGAATAAAAAACGCTGCATTATCATGGGCTTGCATGCGGTTGCGGATGATAAGCTGCAGACTCAACCGCAAATGTGAACCTAGCCTTACAAAGCCAATAAACATGTGGGTATTGCCTGACAGTCACTATAATGCCATAGCCATTTTGGTAGTGGCATTACTGGGATTAGCTAGCCCCATTACCTCATCAGAGGTTATAAAAGAACCTGTGCCGCCATGCTCGGCACACTGACGCCATTGAAGATCTCAGGGACAATTCTTATTGGAGGGAGAGAGTGCCAGCGACCATTTCCTCAAGTCAGCTACAGCTGCCGTTGCTCAGGCAGTGCTGCAGCAGCATATGCAAGTGCCAGCTCACCGACTGGTGTGCAATGTCTCCAGACTCTGGAACTCCACACTACACATGCTGGCAAGGCTTTCTGAGCAGAAGAGGCCAGTGATGGAATACCAGCTCCAACACAATCGTCGATATTCTGGTCAGCCTCTGAACATAAGAACTGAAGTGTGGGCATGGATGTGTGACGTTTGTGCAGTTCTCCAAGATTTTAAGGATGCCACAGAGATGGTTAGTTGAGATGATGCAATCATCAATGCAACAATCTCACTTCTGTTCCTACTTAAACAGTTGATGCTGACAATTAAACATGAAGCTTTGCATGCGGACCAGGTGGAGATGGATGAAGACATGAGATAGGGAGATACTACCCAGCCCAGCCTCATTTCATCTGCTAAGTGCAAATTGAGTAACAATGAGGGGGTGGGGGATGAGGAAGAGGAGGAGGAGGAATAGAAGCTGGCTGACAGCCAACAGAGGCTAGTACCCACACAAGCTTCGTCCCAGCTCTCCTACATGGATGGGCTGAGGAGGGGAATGAGGAAGAAATAAAGGAGGAGGACATGGAGAGTAGTCATCATGGTGTAGACAGGGAAGAGTTGGCTGTTGGTACCTTGGCGCATATGGCAGACATTATTTACCACTGCTTTTCCAGTGATCTTCGCGCTACATTCATCATGGCCAAAAAAGAGTACTGGCACTTCACCCTGCTAGACCCACGCTAAAAGGAGAACCTGGCATCTCTATTTCTTGAGGTGGAGAGTTCTATTACAATGGTGCTATACCAGAAGGCGATTGTGGAAAATATGTTGAAAAAATTCCCATCAGAAAACGGTAGAGGCAGGTGGCAAGCTTCTTTTCCCAACCAAGGAGGAGAGGAGAGGGAGACACATACCAGATACAGAAGAGGCAGAGGAACACAGTCAAACTCCTTGGCGTCAATTTCATGATACCTGCGTAGAGTCCAGGCCCTGATGACCGGGTATTTTTGACTAGGAGGAAAAAAATTTAAAGACGGTCAAGCAATACCTGGCCGACAAAACCAGCGCACTTCCTAATTCCTCTGCAACCTTCAGCTAATGGGTCTCAAAGATGGACACCTGGCATGAGCTGTCCCTCTATGCCTTGGAGGTGTTGTTCTGCACTGCTGCTAATGTCTTCTCTGAGTGGGTTTTTAGTGCCGTCGAGGGAAGTCATTACAGACAGGTGCTTTTGCTAGTCAACAGAAAGTGCTGACAGGCTCACTCTGAAAAAAATGAACAAAGCCTGGATTAGCCCTGACTTTTCCACGCCACCAGATGACAGCATGACAGCATGACAGCAGCACATTGTCATGGTTAGGACATGGTTAATGTCCTGTTCTCTCAGGGTTAATGTTGGCTTCTCTTATTCTGGGAGGGGTATTTATACTCACTCCAAATTGGTTTTGCTGTCAGCTGTACGTTCTGTTTTAGTCTGTGTGCCTGACCCCTGGAGTGTGTGCTCGGTTTGCATAGTGTTTCCCTTGCTCTCTGTGCATTACTCTGTTTGTTTGTTCTTCTGGATTACTGACCTCTGGCTTCACTTCTGACAATCCCGTCTCTCCCCTTTGGTACTTCGTGATCTCCTGGCTCTATTCTTTGTTTATTTGACAACTCTCTTGCATTTATCCTTTCTCTGCACCCCGGCGTCTGGCTCCGCCCCTGACCACCTCTCACTCTGTCCCGTTTCAGGTCCTGCTTGTAACCAGTTTAGTAACCTGGCGTTTTGCTCAGCTACCCTTGCTGCTGTGTGCAGTGTTCCCCAAAGCAATATTACCTGGGAGTCGTGACATTATAGCTGACCTTACAGTCTTTTCCCTGGTGGGGGGTGTTGCTATGCCATGGATCCTGTACAGGCTCTCACGGGGCAGATTAATGAACTTTCCCAGCTTATGCAGAAGCTGTCCATGGTGCAGCAAGCCCTGGTCCACTCGCACCAACAGGAGCAGAGAGATGTGGAAGGTGCTTTACAGAGGTCTGCTCCGTTGGAGTTCCGGGATGGGAACCCCATTGATGTATCCCTAGCGGACCCCGAACCACCGGTAAAGTTACCCGACAGTTTTTCCGGAGATAAAAATTGTTTAGGGTCTTTAAGAAGGGATGCAAGTTGTTCTTTGAGTTGCATCCCCGTGCCTCTGGAAATGAAAAGCAGGGGATGGGGGTAGTAATGTCCTTGTTAAGGGGGCTCCACAGACATGGGCTTTCTCTCTCTTCCTCTGCTTCTGAAAGCATGTTTGTGAACCTGTTCTTTGAGGCTCTGGGGCACATTTATGATGAACCTAATAGAGTGCATCTGGCAGAGGATATGGTGATGAGTGTGACACAGGGGAGGCACTCCACTGAATGGTTCTGCTCAGAGTTTAGGCATTGGGCAGCCGAAGTTTCTTGGATAGACACAGCCCTGAGGGGATTGTTCCGCAAGGGTCTGTCTGACCATCTGAAAGACACTCTGGCACTTCATCCTCCTCCTGATACCCTGGAGGACACCATGACACAGGCGGTCCGAATGGACCAGAGACTCCATACTAGAGGAATGATGCAACAAGAGACTTCCTTGTACCCCAAATTGTGTGACTCTGCACCTGTATCTGAGCCCATGAAGATTGGGTCAGTCTCGGTTATGGAGAAAGAGAGAAGGTATCGTAGAGACAACCAACTATGCTTTTACGGTGGAGCCTCTGGACATTGGAAAAAGAAATGCCCCTCCTGCCCTTCTTCTGTGAAACAACTGAGTCTGGGTGACAATTGAGGTGGTTGTCCAGACTCCCAGGAAAATTTTTTCTTGCTTGCATAAATTGTGCTCCAAGTGGAATTGGGACTTGCTGGAGGTCCTGTGGTGACCACCGCAATTGTTGACTGTGATTCTTCAATTAATTTGATTGATGCCCAAGTTGTGACTCGTAATAAGATAGGGACAGTCAGGCTGAAAGACCCTGTTAAGATTGTGGCTGTTGATTCATCCTCTCTTACCCGGGATGGACTGATGTCTTTTCTCTGAAAGTGGGTTCCACTCACGTGGAAAAATTAAGTTGTTTCGTTATGATCTGTCTGCAGGACTGGTACTGGGAATGCCCTGGCTGCAACTCCACAATCCTGTCATAGATTGGTTGACAGGAGAGATCACTCAATGGGGATGTAAGGGTAATTGTCCATATTGTAACCTGGGACATTTCGTTAACCCAGTAAAGTCTGTATCTGTGTCGTCTGTCAGTCTGGAGGGTATTCCGGAGTACCTGAAAGACTTCAAAGATGTGTTTTCCGAAAGCGAGGCTGAGGCGCTTCCAATAATTCGACCCGGTGATGGTGCTAATGATTTAGTCCCAAGAGCCAAATTACCCAAGGCTCATCTGTACAATTTGTCTGGACCTGAGCGCCAAGCGATGAAAGAGTACATCACAGAGAGTCTCTGCAAGGGGCATATCCGGCCCTCTGTCTCACCCATGGCAGCAGGGTTTGCGATCGGGCCTCGACTTTCGGGAACTCAATAAGATTACTGTGAAGAACATGTATCCTCTTCCTCTGATTTCTGATTTATGTAATCAACTCAGTGGGGCCAAATGGTTTTTTAAGCGTGGTGACTTACGAGGGGCTTATAACCTTATAAGGATCCAAGAGGGGGATGAATGGAAAACAGCGTTTCTGACGACCGAGGGCTTATTTGAAAATTTGGTTATGGCCTTCGGTCTCACTAATGCCTCTGCTGGTTTCCAGAATTTCATTAAAGTTGTTTTTTCTGACCTGATTGGGCGCTATGTGGTCATTTACCTGGATAACATCTTGATATACTCAGAGGACAGTCATTCACACTTACACCATCTACATACGGTTCTTCTGAGATTCAGGGAGAACCATTTATATGCTAAGCTGGAGAAGTGTTCATTTTTTATGCAAGAACTGTCTTTTCTTTGTTTAATTGTATCAGGGGAGGGATTCCGCATGGATTCGGGGAAGGTTCAGGCCATTTCTGATTGGGTACAACCTCATTACCTGAAGGGGTTGCAACGATTTCTTGGCTTCGCTAATTATTATAGGAAGTTCAATAAAGGTTTTTCGCAGGTGGTGAAACCCTTGACGGACCATACACTCAGAGGGGCGGATGTAAAAAAAATTGGCCCATGGCTGCAAAATATTCCTTCCAGACACTGAAGAAATGTTTCACTTCAGCCCCCGTGTTGATACCACCCGATCCGTCAAGATCTTTTATCGTGGTTGTCGACGCTATGGAGGTGGGGGAGGGAGCAGTGCTGTCTCATGGTCCACTCACCCTTACTAACCTTAAACCCTGTGCATTTTTCTCTAAAAAATTCTCTTCGGCTGAGAGAAATTATGATGTCGGCAATAGGGAATTGCTGGTGGTTAAATTGGCCTTCGAAGAATGGAGGCATTTTCTGGAGGGGGCTGTTCATCCCGTTACAGTCATCACTGATCATAAAAATTTGACCTATATCAAGTCCGCTAAGAGATTGACCCCCAGACAGGCTCGGTGGGCACTTTTTTTTTCTCGGTTTCATTTTACCATTACGTTCTGACCAGGGACTAAAAATGTAAAGGTGGATGCCTTATCCCGAAGTCTTGATTCTGTGTCCCCTCCAGAACCTCCTTCCTCCATTCTTCAACAGGGAGTGGTTGTGGCAGAAGTCTCATCTGAGTTACAGAGAGAGATTTTGGAAGCACAAGCACAAGTCCTCAGGAATAAACCCCCAGGTAAATAGTTTGTACTCGATCATTTCCATCTCATACTCTTGCAAAAATGTAATGATTCTGTGTTGAGTGCACACCCTGGGATTGCAGCTACCCGGGGGGCAGTAGCTCGGATTTTTTGGTGGCCCTCTATGGGTACTGATATCAATAATAATAATAATAATAATCTTTATTTTTATAGCGCCAACCTATTCCGCAGCGCTTTACAGTTTAACAGTTTCAAACACAAAAGTCATAAATAACAACGTTAACAATACAATAATTAAAGCGAAATAAGACGACCCTGCTCATGAGAGCTTACAATCTACAATGAGGTGGGGGAGATACAAAGTACAGGTGTGTATTTACAATGCTGTATTTACACTGATGATACAGCCATCTTCAGGGGTTGGGTAATAGACAGGGATAGTGAATGGGCTACATACACACACAAACATAATATCAAAAAGTTTGATCCCTGTGTGGCCTATTTAAAAAAAAAAAAAAAAAAAAAAGGTTCCTCGCATCATGTTCTCATACACTTTATGCAGTATTAGCCCTCTGTGTCTGTACTGCTACATACTTAGGCAGATAACTGGTTCATGCAGCTTTACATGAACACCTGAGCCTTACACTATGGCTGGTCCGAATAACTAAAGCAATTATTACCATCCACCTCTCGTGTCTCCCCTTTTCCTCATAGTTTGTAAGCTTGCGAGCAGGGCCCTCACTCCTCCTGGTATCTGTATTGAACTATATTTCTGCTATGCTGTAATGTCTATTGTCTGTACAATTCCCGTCTATAATTTGTAAAGCGCTGCAGAATATGTTGGCGCTATATAAATAAAAATTATTATTATTATTATTATAAATACTTGTGGGGTTTGTGCTCGCTCTTAGAGCTCTCTGGTCTGGCCGGTCTGGGAATTGGTACCTTTGCCAATTCCGGATAAACCTTGGACACACCTGTCCCTTGACTTTATCACCAATCTTCCATCTTCCAAGGGTAACTCAGTAGTATCGGTAGTGGTTGAGGTTTTCGAAGCAAGCCCATTTTCTGCCGTTACCTGCGTTACCTTCTGCTGAAACCTTGGCTTGCTTGTTTATACAGCACAAAGTTCGGTTGCATGGGGTACCTGTGAATGTGGTGTCTGACAGGGGTGTGCAATTTGTGGCCAGGTTTTGGAGGGCATTTTGTAAGATGTTGGGGGTTACTCTGCTTATCACCTGGAATCTAACGGACAGACTGAACGCACCAACCAATTGTTGGAACAAATTTTGAGATGATAGGCCTCTTCCAGACAGGAGGACTGGTTTGAGGTATTACCCATGGCAGAATTTGCATTCAATTATCGTATTAATCAGTCTCCTGGCAAATCTCCCTTACAGGTCAATTATGGGTTTGTTCCACAGCTTGGGGAATTTTCCTTCATGGATTCTGGTTGCTCTGGTGCCGAGGGTTTGGTGCAACGGTTAAGAATCCTTTGGAAGGAGGATCAGAGGAACATCTTCAAAGCCCAGAAGAGGTACAAACATTTTGCAGACAGGAGGAAGGGGCCAGCTCCTACATTGACTGTGAAGGAGAAGGTGTGGTTGTCTACCTGTAACATCAAACTTAAGATACCCTCTCTGAAGTTGGGCCCCGGGTTTATAGGTCCATACAAGATTATAGAGGTGATCAACACTGTGGCCTGTAGATTACAGTTGCCCACTTCCTTCAAAATATCTAATGTCTTCCACAGGTTCCTATTAAAACATGTGGGGACGGTTAGAGAAGATTCCTCATCCAATGTTCTTCCAGTGTTGGTAGAGGGTCAGCTGGAGTATGAGGTAGGGCGCATAATTTATTCACGGTGGGTGCGTCAAAGGCTTCAGTACTTAATACATTGGAAGGGATATTCTATTGAGGCTTGGTCATGGGTTCCAGCCAGTTCTGTGCATGCTGATCGACTGGTGCGGGCTTCTCATGCCAGATACCCTGAGAAGCCTGGGGGTCCAGTGGCCCTCCATTGGTTGGGACATGGTTAATGTCTTGTTCTCTCAGGGTTAATGTTGTTGGCCTCTTTTTCAATCTGGGAGGGGTATTTATACTCACTCCAAACTAGGTTTCGCTGTCAGCTATACGTTCTGTGTTAGTCTGTGTGCCTGACCCCTGGAGTGTGTGCTCAGTTTGCATAGTGTTTCCCTTGCTCTCTGTGCATTACTATGTTTGTTCTTCTGGATTACTGACCTCTGGCTTCATTTCTGACAATCCCCTGTCTCTCCCCTTTGGTACTTCGTGATCTCTTGGCTCTGTTCTTTTTTGTTTGACAACTCTCTTGTGTTTATCCTTTCTCTGCACCCCGGCATCTGGCTTCACCCCTGACCACCTCCCACTCGGTCACGTTTCAGGTCCTGTTTGTAACCAGGTTAGTAACCTGGCGTTTTTCTCAGCTCCCTTGCTGCTGTGTGCAGTGTTTCCCACAGCAGTATTACCCGGGAGTCGTGACATACATAAAGTGTTTTTACTTTTCAATATTCAATATTTGAATGAGGCTTGCCAGTTGTTGCGTTCTAGGGTCTATGGATAACTGGATGAGCCGCCTTATAATTTTTTCCTGGCTTTGCTCTTTGTGCGAAGTTTTAGTGAGTGTACGAGTACATCAACCACGCTTTAAAAATAGTTTAATTAATGAGGCCCACCAGTTGTTGCTTTCAAGGGTCTATGGATGACTGGATGACCCTGCTTACAAATTATTCCTGGATTTGCATTGTGTGCAAAGCCTTTATGAGAGTGGGAGCACCACAACTACACTTTCTTAATTTTTTTATGAGGCACTCCTGTTGGTGCCTTCAAAGGTATATTGATGACCCCCTTTATATAATTCTTTCCTGGCTTTGCACTGTGTACAGATCTTTTATGAATGTATGAGTACCACAATAACAATATTGTTCACAATATTTGAATGAGGTACTACAGTAGGTGCCTTGAAGGGTGCATGATTACCATGATTGTAATTTTTGACAGTCTTTGGTAGCCTTTATGAGTCTAGGAGTACCGCTACATGATAATTTGAATTGAATGTGTATGAGGCCTCCTTTATGCCTAATACAGGGTGTATCTAAACCCCTCTGAGTCCATAATTTTTGGCACTTCCTGCTTCTTTCATAAATTACAATCAAGTTTCCATTTTTAATTAAAAAAATAGTGCAATGCTGCCGCAGCGCAGTATCATGCATCCTATCCCAGGGGGTGCTAGAGAGGGAAGATAGGTTGCAATTACATTGTAAACTTAAGTGCGGCAGCTCAGGTGAAACTAGGTGGTGAGAGAGAAGTCAGACAAGACAGGCCAGGAATGGATGGGAAACACAGTAGCAGGGGAAACAACAATACATGTGGTCAGATACAAGCCAAAGAAGTCAGAGCCAGTTGGGAGCGGAGATGCCAGAGACGTAAGACAGAGAAACAGGTCAGAGGAAAAGCTGAGTCAGATACCAAGGTCACAGCACAGGGAGCACACAGCAGAACGAGCGGGGAAAGAGGAATGGGAAGGCAGGAGAACAGCGTTAACGGGCAAAGGACAAATCAGGGTGTAACGGGGTCAGTCGCTCAAGCCGGGGGCAAGAACTATAGCTGACGCTGCCTGCTGGCAGCCGTGGACTGAAATAGCAAAACAGATCCCAAAACGAGGCAAAGAAGGTTAACCCCTGCAAAACCAGACTGGGGAGAGAACAGCAAGAAACAAACCCCGGTCTAGATCATGAGAAATAGATTCTGATTTTTCCAGATCTAACAATCATTTTAGAACATTCTTTTGACCTCTAACATTCTAGAAAGTTAGAGGACAAAAGAAGACGTCATAACTAACTGAACACTGTCTAATTCTTGGGAAAGCAAATACCCTGTCATTTCACAACTTTTCAATGCTTCTCCTAGATCATATGGTAAACATCTCCACGATGGGACTGTGTTAGACTAATGTCGAAACTCCACCTGTTTCTCCTTTCTCGAGGTGTTGGTCTGGTGTTTTTTTCTGTGATTGTGGAGGATGGAACATGAAAAAAGCAGAATGT
Source organism: Ranitomeya imitator (assembly GCF_032444005.1). Taxonomy (NCBI): domain Eukaryota; kingdom Metazoa; phylum Chordata; class Amphibia; order Anura; family Dendrobatidae; genus Ranitomeya; species Ranitomeya imitator. Next base: position 639,610,208 of record NC_091282.1, on the reverse strand, counting down.
AACATTTTGTGCAGTCTCTTCTAGGAAGTGAAAGATGCGGCACTTATCTGTACTTTAACGTAGGACGACATGGAACAACTATTATTATTTTCCGTGTTATTTCTTTACCTTAGAGCAGGTAAGTAGTAAGAAATTGTTTCATCTTAAGACTAGCTTCAAATGTGGCTTCACTATGTTGACAAACTCTGCTTTACCATTGGATGGAACATTGACTTGGAGAAGAAGGTAAGGTCCTTTGCTTTTGTCCTCCTCCAGCTTTAAGGTCCATGGTTATTGCTTAGTAGTTTTATACCCCAATAATAACTGGAAATGATATGATTTTGAGCCTAGGAATATTTCAGTAATGCCATGACCTCTATGGTGCTACTACAATACAATATGTTGTTCTCAAGCAACTATACGGAAAACAATGGCTTACATAATAAAGACTCTATATGGAAAAAAAACATTCTTCTTATTATATTACTGTATGTCCACACAGAATTTCTAAGAGTTTTTAGAGCCTGAAAAATCTCTAAGAAATGCTTAAAACACAGATGTTTCCTATTCTTTTCAACTTCAAAACCACTTTGCTGTTCATTTATTCTGCTTTTTGAGCCATTTTTTTCCATTTCATGATTTAAAAAATGACTTGAATGAATTCTTTGATGTGGCTCCTGATGTAACCTGCTCCAAATTAGGCACTGTGTAATCAAATGGCTGCAAAAAAAGGCATCAGCAATAAACCTCTTTCAAAATGTATCAAAAACTGTTCAAAACTTAATTAGGCTCTACGCACCCAGTGTCTTTTTCAGGCGGATTCCGCAGCATTGCAACTGCCGAGTTTACCAAGGTGAAGCTGCTTCATGAAATCGCCGTTGGCTTTGCCAACGCTCTTGCAGCAGCTCTAGTGCAGGTGGCTCTCACTCTACACTGTTAAATACAGAGAGAGGGTGGCTACCTAGCTGAATCCTCCATGACAATGAGCATGTCACTTTTTTTTAACCGCTTTAAAGTGTTTAAAATAAGTTGTATAAGTCAGAACATGTGCACAGCAGTGTAGGTTTGACTTTACACCACGTTCCCCCCTTTGTCTTTGTGCCCCCAAGTAGAAATTTTACTAAACTAATTTCAGAAGATTTCCGATCTATTAGTAATAAGAACAAGAAGGATAATCTAACACATTGTCAAAGGAAAGCAATACATGAGCTTAGATCTCTTGGGGATATAGTCATAAAGCCTGCAAACAAGGGGGGGAATGTGGTCATCTGGCTGGTGGAGAATTATGAAAGAGAGGCCTTTAAACAACTGTGCAACCGGGACAACTATATCCCCCTTTCCCAGAGCCCTGTAGTCAGATTTATGGAGGAACTTAGTCATTTTGGAGGAGGGTTTGAACAATGGGATAATTGGTAAAAAAATGTTTTGATGGATTGCGTGTCAAGTTCCCTGTTATCCACACTTTTTATCTTCTCCCCAAGGTCCATAAAGATGCTATCAATCCTCCGGTGTGTCCGATTGTCTCTGGCATTAGAGGGCTATGTGATCTGATATGTCAATACATTGATTATTATTTGAAACTGCAAGTTGAGACCTTGTACTCCTATGTCAGGGACACTACGGACTTCCTGAGAAGTCTGGATGGCCTGCATCTTGAACATGATATGTACCTGGTCATGGCAGATGTGGACTCTCTATATACATCTATTCATCATAAAGGTGGGCTTGAGGCTACAAAGTTTTTTATCCCGTCTAGCAACATCCAAACTGATGTATGTGGCCTGATGCTGGAACTGTTGCGGTTCGGTTTTATTTACAACTTCGAAGTACCGCACTGGGAGCGGCATGTGCGCCCTCGTATGCCAATCTCTTCATGGGATTTTGGGAGAGGGGCATTTTTCAGGAGGGCGCACATTTCGCTCCCAAAATCATTGGATGTACCGGTACATAGACAATATTTTATTTATTTTGGCAACATACAGTTCAGGATTTACATACGTTTATGTCTTCACTGAACCGCAATGAGTCCAACATCAGACTTATATACACATATCATCAGGAGATTTATTTCCTGGACATTAAAATCAAAGTCCAAGATGATGGATTTATTCATGCTGAGATGTCCTTCAATTCTTTACTACATGCTTCTTCTGCCCATCCCATGTCCACTATTAGGACTATACCGGTAGGACAATTCCTACAGGCCAGGAGAAATGGTCTTCTAACCAGATGTTTGAGGTGCAGGCCACAGACCTTGGTGAGAGATTCTTGGCTAGTGGTTACAGCAGGAGATCTGATGGAAGAGGATTTTTGCGGTCTAAAAGTAGTAACTGTAATGACATGCTTATCCATCCAAAAATCAAGAAAAAGGATGATCCAGCTATACGCTTCATATCCGCTAATAATCATCAGTGGTAGATGATGCGTAAAATCATCACCAGGCATTGGCCGATCTTAATGACTGAACCAACACTCAACAAATGTCTATCTTTAACCCCCCATTATGACATCCAGGAGAAGTAAAATCTTTGTGACATCATTGTTCAGAGCCATTAGTTAACCTAAAGACTACTTCGGCGCAGGGAAGCAGAATTGGTTTTTTTTTACCCCAGTGGTGATAGCCTGGCATGTCAAACATGACCAGGGCTACCACCTTCTTCTCATCAGACTGGAGGAGGGAATACAAGATCACAAACTACATCTCGTGTAGTACCGACTACGTCCTGTACTATGTGACATGTACTTGTGATCTTGTGTATAATGGCCTTACTTCACGTGAACTACGCATTCGTGTCCGCATCCGTGAGCATGTTAGAGACTTCGTAGCAGCACGGGATGCGGATGATGTCATAATGCTTAAAACGATCCCACGTAATTTTAGATTAAACCATCATTGTAATCCAAAAGACCTGAAAGTCAAGGGGATAGACCAGAGGCGTAGCTAGAGCTTTTGCCGCCCGGGGCTGTTCCCGAGTTTGGCGCCCCCCAACCCCCCCCCCCCCCCCCCCCGGCTCAATACACACAAAGGTTACCAAAAACGGTTTTCCTGTTTTGTAGACCTTAAACTGGGCCTAATGGTGTCACCCCCACATGCCACACCTGTGACTTAATACCACCACACCATGACCAGGCCACATAGTGACCGAATAATACTACATACAAGGGACAAATACCACAACACCATTTCCAGACCACATATTACCACCACATAGTGACTGAATACTACAATACTGATCAGTAATAAAAGAGGTAATACAGAGATCACTGGTGACATTATACACAGGACCTCTATATAGTATACAGTGTATAGTGTCAGTGTATAGGTAACACTGACTCACCAGTGACGTCTCTAGGTGAAGTCCTTCATCTTTCATCCAGCACAGACCGCCATCATTCCTTCCAGCCAGGACTCGTTTCTGCAGGAAATAACACAGTTATCTCGAGCTCCGCTTGCAGAACACATTACTTAATTTTTCACAACTTCTACATTACATCACATGAAGAAAAAAAGGTGATATAGTGTCACTCTGCACAGTAACAGGACCGCCCCCCCATTTAAAACAGTATACTCAAAAAATAAAATAAATACATCACTGCAGTAATAATATCCCTTAATTAGCCCCTATGGTAATAATATTCCCCACCCTGGCCCCGTTTCTCATTCCTGGCTCCAGCCATATGTTCTCGCATCCTGCCCTCATGAGTATCCATTCTACCCCATATGATCTCCACATCCTGCCCCACCAGCCTCCATCGTATCCGTCCTGCCCCATGATCCAATCCTGCCCCGTGTCTCCAATCATGCCCCGTATCTACATTCTGCCCATGCCTCAAGTCCTGCCCCCAGTGTGTCCAGCATATTACCCCCATGTTGTCCAGCAATCTGCCCCAGTGTGTCCAGCATATTACCCCCATGTTGTCCAGCAATCTGCCCCAGTGTGTCCAGCATATTACCCCCAGTGTGTCCAGCAATCTGCCCCAGTGTCCAGCCTTTCCCCAGTGTGTCCAGCAGTCTGCCCCAGTGTGTCCAGCATATTACCCCCAGTGTCCAGCATTGCCCCAGTGTGTCCAGCATATTACCCCCAGTGTGTCTAGCAATCTGCCCCAGTGTCCAGCCTTTCCCCAGTGTGTCCAGCAGTCTGCCCCAGTGTGTCCAGCATATTACCCCCAGTGTCCAGCATTGCCCCAGTGTGTCCAGCATATTACCCCCAGTGTGTCCAGCAATCTGCCCCAGTGTCCAGCATTGCCCCAGTGTGTCCAGAAGTCTGCCCCAGGGTCTCCAGCATTGCCTCAATGTGTCCAGAAATCTGCCCCAGGGTCTCCAGTATTGCCCCAGTGTGTCCAGCAATCTGCCCCATGGTCTCCTGTATTGCCCCAGTGTGTCCAGCATTCTGCCACATGGTCTCCTGTATTGCCCCAGTGTGTCCAGCATTCTGCCACATGGTCTCCTGTATTGCCCCAGTGTGTCCAGCAATCTGCCCCATGGTCTCCTGTATTGCCCCAGTGTGTCCAGCAATCTGCCCCATGGTCTCCTGTATTGCCCCAGTGTGTCCAGCAATCTGCCCCATGGTCTCATGTATTGCCCCAGTGTGTCCAGCAATCTGCCCCATGGTCTCATGTATTGCCCCAGTGTGTCCAGCAATCTGCCCCATGGTCTCCAGTATTGCCCCAGTGTGTCCAGCATTGCCCCAGCCCCAGACAGTCAGACATAAAGAAAAAAAAAAAAAGTAAAATCCTCACCTCTCCCGTTCCTAGCGCAGGTCCGGTGCAGTCAGCGTCTCTCCGGCTCTGCAACGCTCAGGACAGAGAGGCAGAGCGGCGCGCACAGTAGTGACGTCATCGCGCCCTCTGCTCTGAGACGTCGCAGAGTCAGAGGACGCTGTAGCTGCCGGCGCCGCAGGAACCAGGAGAGGTGAGTATAGAGCGGGGGGCGGGGTCCGGTGGTGGGGGGAGCTGGCCCTGGTCTTGGCGGCGGACGGCGCCGCCCGAAGATTTAAAGGGGCGTCTTTTTTTCTTCTCCTGCAGCACCGGCCGCCCCCCGCATTGTGCCACCCGGGGCGGACCGCCCCCCCCTCACCCCCCTTCCTACGCCACTGGGATAGACAGACTACATGGAGGAATTCGGGGTGGGGATATGAAGAGGAAACTAGCTCAACTTGAGTGCCGCTGGATTGCCATGTTGGGCACCATGACACCAGCAGGGTTAAATGAACAAATAGTTTTGACCTCTTTTTTGTAGGCATATCCTTGCAGAATTTATTTTTCATTATTTTTTATCTTTCGTGAGCTCCATATTCCCTGGTACTTGATTTTAAATCTATGTGTTTTGTCTTTTTTTCTTTGTTATTTTTTAGTTGTTTCCACGTTACGGAATAATTGCACATATCCTACATGGAATCATCCCAATCCTTTTATTATCCTAGTACATTGGGACTGCATATTTTATGGAGACTCTTCTTTCAAGAATTTATGAAACGGATATTCTATGGATTATTATCTATGTGCTAAATACTTCGATTGTTTAAATTATTCCTTTTATCCTATACCCTATGAGAATGAGATATGGGATTGTAGATTTTGTTCCATCTGTGATGTAACATCTATGATTATATATCTTCTTGGTTATTAATGGTTATGTTTTATATATGATATGGTTCACATGATTATTTTGTTCACATTATTCATGTTAGGGAGTATAATATTTTTCTTATGTGTATATGACTAATATACATTTACATAGTGCACATTATCTTTTTCTTTTATATTAATTGATATTGATATACATATATACACACATATCTTTACTTGAAAATTGGTATTTTCATTGGCAGCTGTCACTTTCATGCACTTGTCACTTTCTCTTCCCTTAGTCATTCTAATATTTTAGCACCTGTCACTTTAAGACCATTTGTATGCTTTTTGCATCATATTTGGAGATTTACCATCTTTAAGAAGCCCCTTATAGCATAGTTTTGCCGTTTCTATGTACTTTATTATGCCGCCAGTAACTTTACCCTTGATTAAGATGGTGGACGGGTCAGACGCATGAGCGGTAAGCCAGAGGGTCGATGTTGCCGACGGCGCTTGAATGTGACGTGTGGCTCTTCTGAGGTCACGGGCGCATTTCCCCCAGATCCAATACGCCGCTGTGAGCATCCATGGCAGCGTCATTGATGGCGCCAGCTATTACCGCGCATTTGCCAAATCATTACCCGCCCTGGATACAGCCGCTTCATAGTATCCATCATTACTTATGGGTGTAAGGTTACTAAGGACACCGGCGATCATTACGCATGCGTTACCCGCCCCTGACACAGCTGATCCACCTCATTTACGGGCATCTAGTCTCTATATAAAGCCACCCTTACACACAGATTCACAGCCCCACAAAGAAGCCCACGCGAAATGCACGTTGGGGCTGCCGCTATCTGCACATCAAACACACAGGCTACCATGGGTGAGATGTCTCCTTTTTTGATTACCATATTTATGTCATATCTTTCTAGGGTTATGCCCCCACAGACTTTATTACTTTATTTATGTCTGTACTTTGTGGCTGTTGTTATTTCCCTGCTTAATTCATGACATGTATGTACAAATTGATCATATAGATGTTTTCATTTACCTTTGGTGTTTTCACTCTAAGTGGGCCTTAATGAGGTATATTACCTGTTTTTTGTACATCTATTTATACAGTATATAGGGGAACACCAATTTTTGGACTTGTCTTATTCCCATACCTGCTACTATTATGTGTATGGATGTCTTTTTCTGAAACCATGTGCTTTTTGCCTTAAACCTTATATTTTGTATGTAATAGTCATTTTATGTTACCTATAATAAACTTTTGTATTTTACTATATTCTGGTGTGATACTCCGAATCTCTCTTAGGGTATATCGACTTTACAGCAGCAGCAATGTACCCACCAAGTTCTTTCAGTGGTCATTTTCCTGAAACGGCTTTGCTAGTGGCTTGGACATTGTTCCATCAATTGGAACATTTGCACTGCAATATCGTTTTGATATTGCTGTGCACTATATTCATTTCATGGAATGGTTTTGTGGTGCTTTTTTCAAACCGATTCTTTGTGGAAAGATGCCGTGTGCACATACTCTTAAGCTATGTGAAGACTGAGCTTTATGAGGACTGTTTGGAGCAGAAACTCTCCAATTCCTCCTCCAAATTTTAAAACTCCTCAGAAACTTTGAGTTTTCGTTCAATTTCTGCTCCAAAATCTCAGCAAAAAGATTCCACATGCACAGTGCCTTAGGGTTTGTGCATACTTAACAGTATAAAGTGAAACCCACAGCCAGCAGGGCATCCATATGAACAACGATGCAGCCATAGGTGAAGCCACCTAATAAAAGCGACCACCTTAAAGGGAACCTGTCACCTGAATTTGGCGGGACAGGTTTTGGGTCATATGGGTGGAGTTTTCGGGTGTTTGATTCACCCTTTCCTTACCCGCTGGCTGCATGCTGGCTGCAATATTGGATTGAAGTTCATTCTCTGTCCTCCGTGGTACACGCCTGCGCAGGGTAATCTTGCCTTGCACAGGCGTGTACTATGGAGGACAGAGAATGAACTTCAATCCAATAATGCAGCCAGCATGCAGCCAGCGGGTAAGGAAAGGGTGAATCAAACACCCGAAAACTCCACCCATATGACCCAAAACCAGTCCCGCCAAATTCAGGTGACAGGTTCCCTTTAAGCAACTTAGCCTGGGAAAATAATGCAGCTGTGCCGACAACTAAATAATTCTGTGTGCACACGTTGCGGATTAGGCTTAGGAATTTCTGGTACGGATTCTGCCTCTCCTGGCAGAAAATGCACCTGCGGATTTGTCGCATTTTTTTGTGTGGTTCCGCAGCGTTTTTTGTGCATTTTTGCTGCGGTTTTCTTGCAGATTTGCTGCGGTTTTTACCCCAGCAGTTTTCTATAATGGAATAGGTACAAAAACGCTGCAGATTCACAAAAAAGAAGTGACATGCTACTTATTTTAAACCACAGTGTTTCAACAGCGGATTTTCCGCAAAGTGTGCACAACATTTTTTTTTCTCATTGAATTAGATTGTACTGTAAATTAATTGCGGATCTGCAGCGTTTCTGCACCTCAAAAAACGCTGCAGATCCGCAGAGAATCCGCAACGTGTGCACATACCCTTAGTGAGTTCTTGGAGGAAACTTCTTTTTCCTGAAGCAATTTTGTAAGCTTTATTTTGTTCTTCAAGTATTCTTTGCAGGCTTTTTATTGGACAATGCAGTTTACAGATATTTCCTTCAAGGTTATCTTGACAAAAGTGACTAGCATTATTTTTTTCCACCAGACATTTTTAAACTCATCTTAAGTTTAAAAAAAAACAAAAAACCCTCACATGAACAGCAAAAAGAATTTCCAAAAGAAATACATTTAATGAGTTTCGTGAGCGTTTTTGAGGAGGATTTTGGTGAAAATTTCCTCGAAAAAAAATATAAAAAATCTCAGTGTGCCAAAGGGGCTGTCAGGAAAATATGAATTATCATATTTTCTATTGTCCTAGGTACATATACAGAGCTGCCTGTTGCCCTCCCCCTATTGGTTTGTGCTTCACCAGCATGCAAAGGGCTGCAGCCCCCTCAGTCTGCCTCTGTGAAATTCTATCCATTCCCCCTCCCAAAAGCAAATGGTCTCTTCTATTACCCTGGCAGAGTTAAATATGCTTTTTTCTTTTTCCCTCCAAAACTTCCTTTGTCTATTCCAGGTCAAATTTAATAATCCTAGAGACAGGGGAATTGAGGCTACACATGGCAGTGTTTTGCGGCCTGTATGGCCATCAGAAACCTAGGAAATAGTTTCTGCCACCCAGACTCATAGCTCCCAACCGTCCCTCATTGTGCGGGATTGTCCCGGTTTTCAGCCTTTGCCCCGCACTCCCGCACGGGACGCTCTGATCCCGCAGACAGCAGGACCGACACGCCCCCTTGTGTAGTTAAGCCATGCCCCAGGCCCTTACCCTTCCGTATGGCTGCCTCAGTCCTGCAATCCACGGAGGTCCCGATCTGCCGATCATGTGACCCCTGACTCCTCCCCTCCTGTGACCTCATCACAGGTCCTGTGCACACTCGCAGAAGGCAGGCTCAGCTCGCTGTGCTGGTTGCTGCCACCTTTCCACATGGTCCTGCAGGAGGTAATGTGCTGCCAATCAATACAAGCACTTTATTATTGCTGAATAATCTAGAAAGCACTGTCCGTACACAGCAACAAATAGGTGAAGTTCAGAGACATTTTCCATAGCTGTAATTCCTATGTGCTGGTAACACAGAGCAGCAGAGCAGGTGGTGGATGGACGGACAAGCTGTGTGCCCTGAACTCTCAGGAATGGACAGAGAGACCGAAATCAATGGTGATATTCACAACTAGAGAGAAACAATCGCTGCGACATTACTGCAGCCAGTGACATGTGCGGGGTCCCTATACAGTGCTGTAGAGCTGACAAGGCGTGTAATGCCTTGTGTGTGGGGTCAGGAGGTGTTTACAGTGTGGATGTAGCAGAGCCGTGTCTGTACGAGATGTATGGAGTGGAGCCACGTGTGTGTGCGAGGTGTATGGAGCGGAGCCACGTGTGTGTGCGAGGTGTATGGAGCGGAGCCACGTGTGTGTGCGAGGTGTATGGAGCAGAGCCACGTGTGTGTGCGCGAGGTGTATGGAGCGGAGCCACGTGTGTGTGCGAGGTGTATGGAGCGGAGCCACGTGTGTGTGCGAGGTGTATGGAGCGGAGCCACGTGTGTGTGCGAGGTGTATGGAGCAGAGCCATGTGTGTGTGCGCGAGGTGTATGGAGCGGAGCCACGTGTGTGTGCGAGGTGTATGGAGCGGAGCCACGTGTGTGTGAGGTGTATGGAGCGGAGCCACGTGTGTGTGCGAGGTGTATGGAGCGGAGCCACATGTGTGTGCGCGAGGTGTATGGAGCAGAGCGCATGTGTACGAAGCGGAGCCGTGTGCAAAGTGTACGGAGCGCAGCCGCGTGTGTAGGAGTAGCTATGTGTGGCCATTATATGGTACGAAGTATCGTGCGGCCAATATACAGTATGGAGCATCATGTGCGGCCATTATACAGTATGGAGCATCATGTGCGGCCATTATACAGTATGGAGCATCATGTGCGGCCATTATACAGTATGGAGCATCATGTGCGGCCATTATACAGTATGGAGCATCATGTGTGGCCATTATACAGTATGGAGCATCATGTGCAGTCATTATACAGTATGGAGCATCATGTGTGGCCATTATACAGTATGGAGCATCATGTGCGGTCATTATACAGTATGGAGCACTGTGTGGCCATATTTTTTTGTTTATAATTATTGTATATGAAACAGTGTGATCAGCAGTGCTAAATGGGTGTGGTTGGGACGTGGATATGGGTGTGACTAATTATGAATGGGTGTGGTCAGAGGCGTGGCCTAAAATTTGCCGCGCCGCGCGTTGCGCGCCGCTAATTTGTCTCTCTTTCCTGTCTTCAAAAGTTGGGAGGTATGCAGACTTGGCGTGTTTTGTTTCAAAAGAAAGGTAAATTCACAGGTTAAAATATAATGCCTCTACCGTCGCCCTGTGAGCTTCCCAGTCAAAGATATGGAAAATAGGAGTTTTTAATAATTTTTAAAAAGGGGCGTAAATCCTTTAACCCAGCCCGCCAGAGAGGTTAACGAGGGAGGAGTCCCTAGGTTTGCGGGCAAAGCGTAAAACTGAAAAGAACGTTAGGGGAGGTGTTCAGACCCCAGAGAGACAGCCAGACAACAGGCTGTGGACTGAACCTTTTCTGTGGGATTCTCTCCTCCCCTTTATTGACACGTCATACCTGAGATAGAGTAAGTTTCCGATTTTGATCCCTGTTATTTCTAACTGTTGTACATACTGTATTTTTTTCCTTTTGTAATATCTTTTGTACTTTTGTAAACTGCCTATATTTTCTGGAGTAAACTTATAAATTTACTAGTTTCATTCTACTTGCTCTATAGCCCAATCGATTCGTTCTCCACGCCAAATCACACTACCTGTGGGTTGGTTCTTGACCCGATATAGGCTTTAGTATCAAACGAGGAACTGGCAGCATAGCATCCTGGTGTTATTGGGGAACCATGGCAGTGACGGATCGGAGGTATTATGTGTTTATTCTCGGCCTGGTACTGGTGATACACACACTGCCCTCACTACAGAGTGCCCGATAGCCAGTACGCGGCAAGGCAGTCTTTCCGGTGACTACTTACCCTAAGTGCAGTTCCCTGACTGACCTTAGTGTAAGAGGGTGCCAGAGAGCTGTAAGTCCCTAACTGGAACTGAAAGACAAAAGTCGGGTTACCCTGACAGAGGCCATCTGTTAGAATCTGTTTTGTTTATGACCATCCGCCATCTTGTTGTGGTTTCTGGCTGCTGGTCTTTTTCCCCTGGTGCTGGGTTGTCTTAAGTCAGGTGATTGTATCACCCTTTATTACCCAGCACCTGCCTCCGAGTCCTTGCTGGACAAAAGTGTTAATCCGCTAGAGTTCTGGCTAGGTGCATTGTTGATAGCTTTCTGTGTTCTGAGGTGACCTGTTTGTACACCCAGTCCTTAGATGTTTTAGCGTAGGACCTCGTATAAGAGAGATGCCGTAAAGTGGCTACGAGGTACACATAAATATGGCCATTTTTGTGCGCTAAAAGCTCTCATTTTTCATATTTCTAGTGCAGTAATGCAGTTCAAATTTCGTGTTTTCAAGTTTGCATGTTTTGGCGCTACAGTGTGCTGCCCTTTTTACTTAACTATATACGAGTTGGCGACTCTGGGTTCAGCACCTGTTCACACTCAGTCTATGTTTGGATGTGCAGGTCAGGTTTTTGAAATGTATTCTTTAGCCTTCTGATCGTGCACTCCCCGCCTCCTAGCCACAGGTGTTTTAATTATAGTAGGTCCAATACCCCTCCACAGAAAGAGAGAATTTGAGTCCAAGAAGAGGTTTCACATGTACCCATTCAGATGGAGACGTTTATTCTCGGTGAGGTAGGTCAAGCGTAGGACCTCGTATAAGAGAGATGCCGTAAAGTGGCTACGAGGTACACATAAATATGGCCATTTTTGTGCGCTAAAAGCTCTCATTTTTCATATTTCTAGTGCAGTAATGCAGTTCAAATTTCGTGTTTTCAAGTTTGCATGTTTTGGCGCTACAGTGTGCTGCCCTTTTTACTTAACTATATACGAGTTGGCGACTCTGGGTTCAGCACCTGTTCACACTCAGTCTATGTTTGGATGTGCAGGTCAGGTTTTTGAAATGTATTCTTTAGCCTTCTGATCGTGCACTCCCCGCCTCCTAGCCACAGGTGTTTTAATTATAGTAGGTCCAATACCCCTCCACAGAAAGAGAGAATTTGAGTCCAAGAAGAGGTTTCACATGTACCCATTCAGATGGAGACGTTTATTCTCGGTGAGGTAGGTCAAGCGTAGGACCTCGTATAAGAGAGATGCCGTAAAGTGGCTACGAGGTACACATAAATATGGCCATTTTTGTGCGCTAAAAGCTCTCATTTTTCATATTTCTAGTGCAGTAATGCAGTTCAAATTTCGTGTTTTCAAGTTTGCATGTTTTGGCGCTACAGTGTGCTGCCCTTTTTACTTAACTATATACGAGTTGGCGACTCTGGGTTCAGCACCTGTTCACACTCAGTCTATGTTTGGATGTGCAGGTCAGGTTTTTGAAATGTATTCTTTAGCCTTCTGATCGTGCACTCCCCGCCTCCTAGCCACAGGTGTTTTAATTATAGTAGGTCCAATACCCCTCCACAGAAAGAGAGAATTTGAGTCCAAGAAGAGGTTTCACATGTACCCATTCAGATGGAGACGTTTATTCTCGGTGAGGTAGGTCAAGCGTAGGACCTCGTATAAGAGAGATGCCGTAAAGTGGCTACGAGGTACACATAAATATGGCCATTTTTGTGCGCTAAAAGCTCTCATTTTTCATATTTCTAGTGCAGTAATGCAGTTCAAATTTCGTGTTTTCAAGTTTGCATGTTTTGGCGCTACAGTGTGCTGCCCTTTTTACTTAACTATATACGAGTTGGCGACTCTGGGTTCAGCACCTGTTCACACTCAGTCTATGTTTGGATGTGCAGGTCAGGTTTTTGAAATGTATTCTTTAGCCTTCTGATCGTGCACTCCCCGCCTCCTAGCCACAGGTGTTTTAATTATAGTAGGTCCAATACCCCTCCACAGAAAGAGAGAATTTGAGTCCAAGAAGAGGTTTCACATGTACCCATTCAGATGGAGACGTTTATTCTCGGTGAGGTAGGTCAAGCGTAGGACCTCGTATAAGAGAGATGCCGTAAAGTGGCTACGAGGTACACATAAATATGGCCATTTTTGTGCGCTAAAAGCTCTCATTTTTCATATTTCTAGTGCAGTAATGCAGTTCAAATTTCGTGTTTTCAAGTTTGCATGTTTTGGCGCTACAGTGTGCTGCCCTTTTTACTTAACTTAGATGTTTTAGGGACCTCCATCCCCCATCTGTAGGTCTTCGCTTGAGATTAACCTAGGATCGTCGGTGGGTCGCCCACTCCATCGTAGGGTATCAGCCTAGTCTCAGTGCAGGGTCAGTTTTCCCCCTTCTATCCTAGTTCTGTGTTGCAGTTCCGTAACAGTTTGTCCAGCCACACATATATATATATATAAATATATATATATTTCCCGGATTCCTTCAATATGCGCAGCGTCCAAGAACTTGCTCAATGCTTGCAAGGGTCAACTTTGGAAGTAGCTGACCTGCAACAGCACGTGAATAATTACACTGGAGTACTCTCTGAAGAACCTAAGGTATGGTAAGGTAAGGTAAAACCTGAGGTTTTTTTCTGGTAAACAGCATGATTTTTTACGTTTAAAGATGCATGTTTACTATATTTTCGGCTTAGATCCAGATCCTCAGGGAGTGAATTAAGGCGTGTGGGGATTGTTATGTCTTTATTGCGAAGGGAACCCCAAGTCTCTGCATTTTCATTACATCCTGATGATCCTTGTTTGACATCAGTAGAAGCATTTTTTTCTGCTATGGGGTTGTTATATGATGATCCTGATCAGGTCACATCAGCTGAGGCAGAGCTCAGATGGCTTAAACAGGGTTCTGTTGATGCTGAGAGTTATTGCGCCCAGTTCAGACGATGGTCCTCAGAGGTCAGGTGGAATGACCCAGCGCTCAAGAGTCAGTTTTTAGCAGGTTTGAGTGAAAGAGTTAAAGATTTGCTCATTGCATATCCTGCACCTGATACTTTGGAAACTGCTATGCAGTTAGCTATCCGTGTGGATAGAAGATTGAGAGGCAGACAGAATGAATAGAAGGCTGAACCCAGTCTCTCAGGATAGCCTCGTCGATAGCAGGGAACCGATGCAACTTTGGGCGATGTCCTCTCGTTCCCAGGAGAGCGAGAAGAGGTTTTCTGAAGGGCTATGCTTGTATTGTGGTAAGGCTAACCATTTTATTAAGCAATATGAGGTTTGCATAAGGAAAGAAAAAAAAAGTCAGTAGGAGTAACACTCCAGTTCGTATTGCGTTTTTACGGTCCGCAGGAGTTTTTTTCTGGTAATACCACATATCATGGTCATTCCATTGATTTTCAGGTAATGGTGGATTGTGGCTCTGCGCTTAATTTGATTGATCAACAATTCCTAGACAAATAAAAGTTTGATTCTGAACCATTGTCATTTCCTATTCCTGTTGTGGCTATTGATAACACTCCTCTGCAACATGGGTGTATTTCTTGAAAGGTTATCGGGTTCCCACTTATTGTGAATATGGAACATCAGGAGTGTAACAGGAAAATAGCAGTCCAAATATTAACTATAAACAGCAAAAAATACCAATTAAATACAAATATATAGCAATATATAAAAGTTAAAAAAGGCCGCTACAAATCATGAATGGCAGACCATTCGGAAAGCTGAACAACGAAGAACCCTATTTATGGAGATAAAATATATATATATATATATATATATATATAAAATAATAATGAGAGAAAAGACATATGTATATATACAGTATATATATATATATATATATATATGTATATCTATAGGGGTCAATAATCATAGATTAAATGACACAGAAGCATAATAAAGTGTAAAATACCTTTATTAAATTTAATGGTAAGAGGGTGGCACTACAAATGTTGTGCCTGTACTTGGAGACAAATACCAAATGTGTGCTTAAAAAGCAATTTTTTGCATGAATATGTAAAAAATATATCTATATATAAGTAGCACAAATAGAACGAACACAAACAAAAGGGAGAAATAAATACATAGAAAAAAGTCTAGTAAAAAAAAACATCAACAGCAGAAAAAATCAATCACTTGAACCATGATGCGTGCAACTATGCATTCAGGGGCATATACAGTGGGGCAAAAAAGTATTTAGTCAGTCAGCAATAGTGCAAGTTCCACCACTTAAAAAGATGAGAGGCGTCTGTAATTTACATCATAGGTAGACCTCAACTATGGGAAACAAACTGAGAAAAAAAAATCCAGAAAATCACATTGTCTGTTTTTTTAACATTTTATTTGCATATTATGGTGGAAAATAAGTATTTGATCAGAAACAAAATTTCATCTCAATACTTTGTAGTATATCCTTTGTTGGCAATGACAGAGGTCAAACGTTTTCTGTAAGTCTTCACAAGGTTGCCACACACTGTTGTTGGTATGTTGGCCCATTCCTCCATGCAGATCTCCTCTAGAGCAGTGATGTTTTTGGCTTTTCGCTTGGCAACACGGACTTTCAACTCCCTCCAAAGGTTTTCTATAGGGTTGAGATCTGGAGACTGGCTAGGCCACTCCAGGACCTTGAAATGCTTCTTACGAAGCCACTCCTTCGTTGCCCTGGCAGTGTGCTTTGGATCATTGTCATGTTGAAAGACCCAGCCACGTTTCATCTTCAATGCCCTTGCTGATGGAAGGAGGTTTGCACTCAAAATCTCACGATACATGGCCCCATTCATTCTTTCATGTACCTGGATCAGTCGTCCTGGCCCCTTTGCAGAGAAACAGCCCCAAAGCATGATGTTTCCACCACCATGCTTTACAGTAGGTATGGTGTTTGATGGATGCAACTCAGTATTCTTTTTCCTCCAAACACGACAAGTTGTGTTTTTACCAAACAGTTCCAGTTTGGTTTCATCAGACCATAGGACATTCTCCCAAAACTCCTCTGGATCATCCAAATGCTCTCTAGCAAACTTCAGACAGGCCCGGACATGTACTGGCTTAAGAAGTGGGACACGTCTGGCACTGCAGGATCTGAGTCCATGGTGGCGTAGTGTGTTACTTATGGTAGGCCTTGTTACATTGGTCCCAGCTCTCTGCAATTCATTCACTAGGTCCCCCCGCGTGGTTCTGGGATTTTTGCTCACCGTTCTTGTGATCATTCTGACTCCACGGGGTGGGATTTTGCGTGGAGCCCCAGATCGAGGGAGATTATCAGTGGTCTTGTATGTCTTCCATTTTCTAATTATTGCTCCCACTGTTGATTTCTTCACTCCAAGCTGGTTGGCTACTGCAGATTCAGTCTTCCCAGCCTGGTGCAGGGCTACAATTTTGTTTCTGGTGTCCTTTGACAGCTCTTTGGTCTTAACCATAGTGGAGTTTGGAGTCAGACTGTTTGAGGGTGTGCACAGGTGTCTTTTTATACTGATAACAAGTTTAAACAGGTGCCATTACTACAGGTAATGAGTGGAGGAAAGAGGATACTCTTAAAGAAGAAGTTACAGGTCTGTGAGAGCCAGGAATCTTGATTGTTTGTTTCTGACCAAATACTTATTTTCCACCATAATATGCAAATAAAATGTTAAAAAAACAGACAATGTGATTTTCTGGATTTTTTTTTCTCAGTTTGTCTCCCATAGTTGAGGTCTACCTATGATGTAAATTACAGACGCCTCTCATCTTTTTAAGTGGTGGAACTTGCACTATTGCTGACTGACTAAATACTTTTTTGCCCCACTGTATGTATATGCAAAAAGGAAAAAACAACCAACACAATAGCAATCTAATAGTGCATATAACTGTGCACTCAGGGGCATATATGTATGTGCAAAAAATAATAATAGCAAGCAAATAGTGCAAGCAACAGTGCAATCAAATGTATAATCAAAGATATAAATAACCATGTTTTCATTGTCCAAATACAATGACATCTTCATTTCAGCGCTGCTTTATATTTTATTGAAAAATTATAGTAATTTTCATTTTCTATCTGTGAAATTCTCTTGTTCCAGGTATGAGCAATGAACAAATCTGTGAGGAAACAAAACATGTGTCCAGTAAGGAGGGAGGTGAGGTGATGTTCTCCATAACACAGACGGATGTCCAGGACATCACGTGGATGACCGACAGAGATAAAAGTATATTTGCGGTGACAGAACCAGGGAAACATGTTACTATCAGAAACCAGCTCTATAGTGGACGGATTAAAGTTAATGCCTATGGCTCATTAATTATAACCAATCTAACTAGAGAAGACCAAGGAACCTATAAAGGCAGCGTTCTTAGGAGAACATCAGGCCAGTGCGCTCAGTTCTACAATCTGACATTACATGGTAGGTTATCGTTCCTGAGAAACTGACATCTTCAGAATGTATTTATCTTTTCCTATTTCATTTGCTTATTCTTTAAATTCACATCTTTCAGGCTTGACCAATGAAAGAATTTGCGGAGAGACAAGACATATATCCAGTGAGGTGGGAGGTGAGGTTAAGTTCTTCATAAAACAGATGGAGGTCCAGGACATCACGTGGATGACCGATACAGATAAAAATATCTTTGCCGTGACAAAACCTGGGAAACCTGTTACTATCAGAAGTCAACTCTATAATGGACGAATTAACGTTACAGCCAGTGGGTCATTAATTATAACTAAGCTAACCAGAGAAGATCGAGGAATCTATAAAGGCAGCGTTCTGAGGAGAACATCAGGGCAGTGCGCTCAGTTCTACAATCTGACGTTATATGGTAGGTTAGATTAATTGAATAATCTCCAATCTGAAGTTTGTTTAAAATGGTGCCTACGTTTTTGCTAAAGGATTATTCTCCAAAAATGAAGTTATTTCTTATCAATAGGGGTCAGCAGACCAGGACACTGCAGCCCACTCTCCATTCATTGTGTATGGGAGTGATGTGCTCGGCAATTCCTTACACAATAAATGGAATGGGGGCTGCACTTGCGCACCTCCTCTCCATTCAGGATGGGGCTGCGGAGTCCCAACCCAGAGCCCCATTCTTTGATTGGAAGTCCCAGCAGTCAGCCCCCCAGCAAACAGCAAGATTTCCTCTATTCCATGAATAGGGAATAACTTAATTTTTGATGAATAACCATTTAATTGAACTATTTCTTAACATTTCTTCATTGCTCATATTATTATAGAAAACAAATATTTAGAAGAGCAAATCTCCATGTTCAATAACACACCCACAACTTCATCTGTGGGAGGCAGCACAGGAGCAAAGACCGCCAAGGAGAGACAACAGTCCACCGGTAAGAATTAAGAGGGGAATTGATTGCTAAAGTAAGACATGATCACTAATTCTCACAAACAAGATGGAGTATCCCAATGCACAATTGGGGAAAGGGGTATTCCCATCTCTAAAAATCTTATACAGTGTAGAAAATAAGTATATGATACACTGCCGATTTTACAAGTTTTCCCACCTACAAAGAATGGAGAGGTCTGTAATTTTTTATCATAGGTAGGTGCACATCATCCATGAGAGACAGAATCCAAAAATAAAATCCAGAAAATATCATTGTATGAGTTTTTACATGATTAAATTGCATTTTATTGCATGAAATAAGTATTTGACCAACTAGCAAGAATTCTGGCTCTCACAGACCTGTAAGAAGTCCTCATACTCTGCACTTATTACCTGTATTAATTGCACGTTTGAACTTGTTGTTACCTGTATAAATGACACCTGTCCACACACACAATCAATCACACTCCAACCTCTCCACCATGGTCAAGACCAAAGAGCTGTCTAAGGATGCCAGGGACAAAATTGTAGACCTGCACAAGGTTGGGATGGGCAACAGGACAATAGGCAAGCAGCTTGGTGAGAAGGCAACAACTGTTGGCACAATTAATAGAAAATGGAAGAAACGTAGGATGATCTACTTGGGAGGACCTAGTCAGTGACCTGATGAGAGTTGGGACCACAGTCTCAGACATTATCGTTAGTAGCACACTACCCCACCATGGATTAAAATCCTGCTGGGCAAGCAAGGTCCCCCTGCTCACGACAGCATGTGTCCAGGCCTGTTTGAAGTTCACCAATGACCACATGACCTGTGGTCAGATGAGATCAAAATTGAACTTTTTGGTATCAACTCCACTCTTCGTGTTTGGAGGAAGAAAAAGGATGAGTGCAACCTCAAAAACACTATCCCAACCATGAAGCATAGTGATTGAAACATCATACTTTGGGGGGTGTTTCTTCAAAGGGGAAAGGCAGAACTGCACGGTATTGAAGAAAGGATGGATGGGGTCATGTATCGCGTGATTTTGGCTAACAACCTCCTTCCCTCAGCAAGAGCAATGAAGTTGGGTTGTGGCTGGGTCTTCCAGCATAACAATGACCCGAAACACACAGCCAGGGCAAGTAAGGAGTGGCTCCTTAAGAAGTATTTCAAGGTCCTGGAGTGGCCTAGCCAGTCTCCAGACCTGAACCCAATAGACAATCTTTGGAGGGAGTTGAAACTCAATGTTACTCAGCAACAGCCCCAAAACCTGAAAGATTTGGAGAAGAGCTTTATGGAGGAGTGGGCCAAAATCCCTGCTGCAGTGTGTTCAAACTTGGTCAGGAACTACAGGAAACGTCTGACCTCTGTAAGGCTGGTTTCACATTTGCGTTTTTTGCCGCTGCGTTTTAGCGTAAAAAAAGGCATGCATTTTTTTCCTATACTTAACATTAAAAATGCATGCATTTTTTTGCATGCTTTTTGCCGCGTTTTGCCGCCGCCGCATGCATCTTTTGTATGCATGCGTTGTGATGCAGAAATGCAACATGTAGTAATTTTTAGCGGCTTTTTTTGCCGCAAAAAAACCACATGCTTTTTTGCGGCAAAAAAACGTATTGCTGTCTATGTAAACGCATGCGTTTTTAAGCACATGCGTTTGGTTGCGTTAAAAACGCATGCGTTTTTATAAAAAAAAAAACAAGAAAAAACACTGATAAGCCACCCCACACCATAAAATTGATAAAGGGATCCTAACCCTAACCCTAAATCTACCCCTACCCCTACCCCTTGGGATCCTAACCCTAACCCTAAGGGTTAGGGGTTGGGGTAGGGTTAGGATCCCTTAGGGTTAGGGGTAGGGTTAGGGGTAGGGTTAGGGTTAAGATCCCATAGGATTAGGGTTAGGGTAAGGGTTAGGGTTAGGATCCCTCTGGTTACTAGGGATCCAAACCCTAACCCTAGCTATTTCTGTTTATAGTGGGTTTTCTTGTTGATTTTGATGATTGGCAAGCTGTCACACACTTCTCATCATGCGTTTAAAAAACGCAAACGCATGAAAAAACGCATGTAAACGCGTCAAAACGCGCGTTTGTAATAAAACATGCAAAAACGCATGCGTCTAAAAAATGCTGCGTTTTACTGCGTTTACATGCGTTTTTTTACCACATGCGTTTGCGTTTAAAACGCTGTGTTTTTAAACGCAAATGTGAAACCAGCCTAACTGCAAAACAAAGGTTTCTGTACCAAATATTAAGTTCTGTTTTGTATCAAACATTTATTTCATGCACTAAAATGCAATTAATTATGTAAAAATCATACAATATGACTTTTGTTTTTTTATTTTTAGATTTTGTCTCTCGCAGGTAAAGTATTCTTACGATAAAAATGACAGACCTCTTCATTCTTTGTAGGTGGGAAAACTTGCAAAATCGGGAGTGTATCCAGGGCCAGCATCAGGGCATTACTGCCCTCACTGGCTTATGGGACCCGATGAGCAGAGGGGCCCGCAGTGGGCCCCATTTCTTCTGCGCAGTATTCTGCGAGACGCAGGTTCAGTTAAACTCTATTGCCGTGCTGGCCCGCATGGCAATAGTTAAAAGCCGCCAGCCAATCGGAGGCTGGCAGCTGATGTCAGCACGTACGTCGCTGGCGTCTGACGTCATTGTCATGCGTCGGCGAGTCCACACTTAACCCCTTTCTGCTATCGGACGTACTATCCCATCCATGTGACCTGGGACGTAATTCCCATGGAAGGGATAGTACGTCATATGTGATCAGCCGCGCTCACGGGGGGAGCACGGCTGATCACGGCCGGATGTCAGCTGATTATCACAGCTGACACCCGGCACTATGTGCCAGGAACGGTCACAGACCTCTCTTGGCACTTTAACCTCCGGAATACTGCGATCAAACAAGGTTACAGCGTTCTGGTGGCATAGAGAAGCATCGCGCAGGGAGGGGGCTCCCTGCGTGCTTTCCTGAGACCCACAGGGACCCCCAAGGGTCTCCTCCCTCCCTGCAGGCCCCTGGATCCAAGATGGCCGCGGGGTCCTTCCAGGTCCTGCAGGGAGGTGGCTTGTCAGTGCCTGCTGAGAACAGGAACCGGTAAGCCTCCTACACTGCCTGTCAGATCGCTGATCTGACACAGAGCTCCGCAAAGTGTCAGATAATTGATCTGACTTTATACAGTGATGTCCCACCCTGGGACAATGTAAAAAGTAAAAAAAAAAACATGTGTAAAGATATTATTTTTCTAAATTCCTAAATAAAGAAAAAAAATATTTTTCCAAAAGAATACATTTCTTTATGTAAAAAAACAAAACAATAAAAGTACATATATTTAGTATCGCCGCCTCCGTAATGACCCAACCTATAAAACTGTCCTACTAGTTAACCCCTTCAGTGAACACCGTAAAAAAAGCAAACAAAAAAAAACAAGGCAAATAACAATGCTTTATCATACCACTGAACAAAAGGTGGAATTACACGCGATCAAAAAGACGGATATAAATAAACATGATACCGTTGAAAACGTCATCTTGTCTCGCAAAAAACGAGACACCATTCAGCGTCATCAGCAAAAAAATAAAAAGTTATAGCTCTCAGAATTTTTTATTGTATAAAAGCTACAAAACATAAAAAAGATATAAATGAGGTATCGCTGTAATCATACTAACCTGAAGAATAAAACTGCTTTATCAATTTTACCACACGCGGAACGGTATAAACGCACCACCAAAAAGAAATTAATGAATTGCTGGTTTTTATTTATTCTGCCTCACAAAAATGGTAATAAAAAGCGATCAAAAATGTCATGTGCCTAAAATGGTACCAATAAAAATGACAACTCGTCCCACAAAAAACAAGACCTCACATGACTCTGTGGGCCAAAATATGAAAAAATTATAGCTCTCAAAATGTGGAGATTCAAAAACTATTTTTTTGCAATAAAAAGTCTATTTTAGTGTGTGACAGCTGCCAAACAAAAACCCGCTATAAATAGTAAATCAAACCCCCCTTCATCATCCCCTTAGTTATGGAAAAAAAAATAAAATGAAAAAAATGTATTTATTTCCATTTTCCCATTAGGGTTATGGTTAGGGCTAAAGTTAGGGTTATGGTTGAGGATAAAGTTAAGGTTAGGGTTGGGGCTAGAGATGGGGTTATGGTTTGGATTACGTTTACGGTTGGGATTTGGATTGGGATTAGAGTTACTGATGTGTCATGGTTAGGGGTGTGGTTAGGGTGATGGTTAGGGTTGGGATGAAGGTTAGGGTTGTTTTGTGGTTAGGGGTGTGGTTCAGGGTTGGGAATAGGGTTGTGTTTGGGTAAGGTGTGCAGTTAGGGTTATGGTTAGGGTTGGGATTAGGGTTAGGGGTGTGTTCGGGTTAGCGTTGGAGTTAGAATTGGGGGGTTTCCACTGTTAGGCACATCAGGGGCTCTCCAAACGTGATATGGCGTCCGATCTCAATTCCAGCCAATTCTGCGTTGAAAAAGTAAAACAGTGCTCCTTCCCTTCCGAGCTCTGTTGTGTGCCCAAACAGGGTTTACCCCCACATATGGGGTATCAGCGTACTCAGGACAAATTGGACAACAACTTTTGCAGTCCAATTTCTCCTGTTACCCTTGGGAAAATTTGGGGGCGAAAAATCATTTTTGTGTGAAAAATAAATATTTTTTATTTTCATGGCTCTGCGTTATAAACTTTAGTGAAAGACTTTGGGGTTCAAAGTTCTCACAACACATCTAGCTAAGTTCCTTGGGGGTTCTAGTTTCCAACATGTGGTCACTTGTGGGGGGTTTCTACTGTTTAGGCACATCAGGGGCTCTCCAAACGCGACATGGCGTCCTCTCTCAATTCCAGCCAATTTTGCATTGAAAAGTCAAACATCGCTCCTCTCCTTCCGAGCTCTGCCATGCATCCCCCACATATGGGTATCAGCGTACTCAGGACAAATTGCACAATAACTTTTGGGGTCCAATTTCTCCTATTACCCTTGGTAAAATAAAACAAATTAGATCTCAAGTAAAATTTTTGTGAAAAAAGTTAAATATTCATTTTTTTAAAACATTCCAAAAATTCCTTTGAAGCACCTGAAGGGTTAATGAACTTCTTGAATGTGGTTTTGAGCACCTTGGGGGGTGCAGTTTTGAGAATGGTGTCACTTTTTGGTATTTTCTATCATATAGACCCCTCAAAGTGACTTCAAATGTGATGTGGTCCCTAAAAAAATGGTGTTGTAAAAATGAGAAATCGCTGGTCAACTTTTAACCCTTACAACTTCCTAAAACAAAAATTTTGGTTCCACAATTGTGCTGATGTAAAGTAGACATGTGGGAAATGTTACTTATTAAGTATTTTGTGTGACATATCTTTGTGATTTAAGGGCATGAAAATTCAAAGTTGGAAAATTGTGAAATTTTCCAAATATTTGCCAAATTTCAATTTTTTTTCACAAATAAACACAAGTAATATTAAGTAAATGTTACCACTATCATGAAGTACAATATGTCACGAGAAAAAAATTTCAGAATCACCGAGATCCATGCAAGCGTTCCAGAGCTATAACCTCATAAAGGGACAGCGGTCAGAATTGTAGAAATTGGCCCGGTCATTTACATGTAAACCACCCTTGGGGGTTAAGGGGTTAAAATGCCTGGAGGGAACATTGTAGCTGGAGCAAGGCCAGGTAAGGAGAAAGTTTGTTCTTTTTATTATTTTTATTGAAAGTGGTAAGCTGCAATATGCTTTGTCAGCAGCATGGAGACACTTGGACCGTGAGTCTCCATCCTGCCCCATAATGCTGCACCATGTGACATGGGGCAGGATGGTGACATGGTGCAGGATGGATACATGGGGCAGGATGGAAACACATGGGGCAGGATAGAAACACATGGGGCAGGATGGAGACAGATGGGGCAGGATAGAGACAGATGGGGCAGGATCAAGGGGCAGAAGGGGCAGGATCATGGGGCAAGATAGGACATCACATGGGGGCAGAATGGATACTCATGAGGGCAGGATGGGAGAACACATGGCTGGAGCCAGGAATGAGACACATGGGGGATCCAGGATGGGGGATATTATTACCATAGGGCTTAATTAAGGTTTATTATTACTGCAGTGATGTATTTATTTTATTTTTTGAGGATATTGTTTTAAATGGGGGGGGGGGGGCGGTCCTGTTACTGTGCAGAGTGGCACTACGTCACCTTGTTTTCTTCATCTGGTGTAGTGTAGAAGTTGGGGAAAAAATAAGTAATGTGCTCTGCAAGCGATGCTCTAGGTAACCATTATTTCCTGCAGAGATGAGCCCTGGCTGGAAAAATGATGGCGGTCTGTGCTGGATGAAGATAAAAAGCGAAGATGAAAGACTTTACCAAGAGACGTCACTGGTGAGTGAGTGTGCTACCTGTACACTGACACTACACACTCTATACTATACAGCTCTGGCAAAAATTAAGAGATCACTGCAAAGTTTTCAGTTTGCCTGATTTTTCTCTTTATAGGTATATTTTTGAGTAAAATGTAAATTGTTCTTTTATTCTATAAACTACTGACAACATGTCTCCAAAGTTCCAAGCAATACATTTTGTATTTATTTTCTGAAAATGAGAAATGGTCAAAATTACAAAAAAGGTATTGCTTGCAGACCTCAAATAATGAAAAAACAAGTTCATAATCATTTAGAAACAACAATACTAATGTTTTAACTCAGGAAGAGTTCAGAAATCAATATTTTGTGGAATAACCATGATTTTTAATCACAGCTTTCATGCGACTTGGCATGCTCTCCACGAGTCTTTCACACTGCTTTGGGTGACCTTATGCCACTCCTGGTACAAAAATGTAAGCAGGTCTGGAGATTGGGCTGGCCATGACATGGATTTGATGTGGTGGTCCTTCATCCACACCTTGATTGACCTCGCTGTGTGGTATGGCGCATTGTCCTGCTGGAAAAACAGTCCTCAGAGTTGGGGAACATTGACTGAGCAGCAGGAATTAAATGTGTTTCAAGGATAACCTTGTATGCGGCTTGATTCATTCGTCCTTCACAAAGAACAACCTGCCCAATTCCAGCCTTGCTGAAGCATCCCCATTATTTTAATGTTTATATTAGAAAACATATAAAGAATTTGCCAAAAAATGGAATTTAAAGGGAATTTGTCAGGATGTTTTTGCAATGTAGTCTGAGTGCAGCTTGATGTAGGGGCATTAACCTCAATTTTGGACTACCTGGCACGTGACACCTAGTCCTGTAGTGATAAATTTCCTGCTGATAAAACACTGATTGTACTGAAACTACAGACAGCTGCTGAGCAAGTGATACATCACTCAAATCAGACTCTGCCCTAACTCTTGCTGCTCTCAAACTTGATGACAGATTCCCTTTATAATATAATGTGTTGAGTCAGAGACCAAGGGTGTATATTTTGCCCAGGGATGGTGCCCATGCAATAACATTGTCTTTCATCTTGTAGCATGGATTACAAGAATCCTGTGTGTCTCCGCCACAGCTGCTCTGGTGATGATATTCGTTATTACCATTGTTGTGTCCAAACTTCAAACAGGTACGTGAAACCAACGTCTTTGTTCAGCTTATCCCTTAATGGGACTCTGTCAGCAAATAATGACTGTTCGAACCAAGTACAGGCACTGGTGCTTCACGGTTGGGCCAGTCATTTATATACACCTTCTCACCTACTTGTTTTCCATCCATCCCCTCCATTCTCTGGCTCAATGAATCAAGCGCTGTCAATCAAAGTAGAGGAGAGGTTTGAAATAGAGGGAAAACAAACAGGTGGGAAGGTACAGTTAAATGAGTGGCCCCACCATGGAGCACTGATCGGCGGGACTTAGTTTGAACAGTCATTCTGTGCTCACAGAGTCCCTCCAACTCTGATGTTTGTACACCAGAGATGTTCCTCTAAGCAATAGTCAGCCATTATTGCACTGGGTTGACTAGAGTCGTATAGTCACTTTCTTATACTTCTTCCCATTCAACATTCTTCTCTATATGCATTTTATTTTAGCGCATTCTCTTCCCCCTTCATGTCCTCAATACACAAGGGCAAATAACTATCTAAAGTGTTACACATTTGAACTCCTTAGTTAGCACCCAGACACAAGCAGCAACGTCATGAAGAACATTACACAGCAGTATTGAAATGCATATATGTGAATCCAGCTGTAGCATGAGGAAAAATACTTTGTTTAGTCACTCTGCTATTAACTGTAAGATATACATATTCCGTGTATATTTATTTATTCAGGACTTCTTACAAGTTGTGATACGCCCCAAAAAATGGTTAAGATAATTCTTTAAAAAAAATGTAATGGTTGATTGGATTGTCCACCAAAAAGATTTATTGTAGCAAAATACAGAGTATGTAAAGTAGTTACAAAGTATTTGTCCATGATTAATTCAAAAGATTAGTTGAAGTTTGTTCACTCATCTTTCCATAGATCCTGAATGAAAGTTTATATCTGTACATGTCAATGTCATGGTCTAAGATGCTGCAGGAATAGGACCACATGTCAGGTCTTTATCTGGGAGTGTGAATATCCAAGCTCTGGAACCAACAAGAGCACGTGTCAGCCTCTGTGTGTTCACCCAAAATGCTATAGCACCCGGAGTACATGTCAGCCTCTGTGTGTGTAGGCCCAAAATGCTATAGGAACAGAAGCACGTGTCAGTCTCTGTGTGTAGGTCCAAAATGCTATAGGAACAGTAGCACGTGTCAGCCTCTGTGTGTGTAGGCTCAAAATGGTATAGGAACCAGAGCACGTGTCAGCCTCTGTGTGTGTGTGTAGGCTCAAAATGCTATAGGAACTGGAGCACGTGTCAGCCTCTGTGTGTAGGCCCAAAATGCTATAGGAACAAGAGCATGTGTCATCCTCTGTGTGTAGGCCCAAAATGCTAGAGGAAAAGGAGCACATGTCAGTCTCTGTGTGTGTGTGTGTAGGCCCAAAATGCTATAAGAACCGGAGCACGTGTCGGCCTCTGTGTGTGTGTAGGCCCAAAATGCTATAGGAAAAGGAGCACGTTTCAGCATCTGTGTGTGCGTGGGCCCAAAATGCTGTAGGAACAGGAGCACAAGTCAGCCTCTGTGTGTGTGTGTGCGTGGGCCCAAAATGCTATAGGAACAGGGGCACATGTCAGCCTCTATGTGCATAGGCCCAAAATGCTATAGGAACAGGAGCACTTGTCAGCCTCTGTGTGCGTAAGCCCAAAATGCTATAAGAACTGGAAAACGTGTCAGCCTCTGTGTGTGCGTGGGCCCAAAATGCTGTAGGAACAGGTGCACATGTCAGCCTCTGTGTGTGTGTGGGCCCAAAATGCCATAGGAACAGGAGCACATGTCAGCCTCTATGCGTAGGCCCAAAATGCTATAGGAACAGATGCACGTGTCAGCCTCTGTGTGTGTGCATAGGCCCAAAATGCTATAGGAACAGGTGCACGTGTCAGCCTCTGTGTGTGTAGGCCCAAAATGCTATAGGAACAGGAGTACATGCCAGCCTCTGTGTGTGTGTAGGCCCAACATGCTACAGGAACCCGAGCACGTGTCAGCCTCTGTGTGTGTAGGCCTAAAATGCTATAGGGACCAGGGCACATGTCAGCCTCTGTGTGTAGGGGTAAGGTTAGCGTGCACTCGTTCCAAAATGCGAGGTGCCGGTGTAATGGACCAATTAGCCCTAGTAACAGTATAGTATGATTTCACCACACACTCATATAGATTTCATGCTAATTACTTTAAATTTTACTATATATACACAATATATGGGACACCAATAAATGACAAACATCACACAGGGTAAATAAAGATTACACCCTGTGACCATCCAAGGATAGTGGAATCCTACCGGTCCCGTACAAAAATAAATTATAAACCTATAAAAACTTGCACGAGTCAAACCTCAAGGTACAATATAGTAACAAACTTTATTAGTATAAAAACATAACAAAACAAAGAAAAAGACAATAATGATGGTGATAAATACCAGTAAACAGGCACCATAGATCTGAGGCACATTAATAGTAACTTAACTACCACCAAATATAAATCTCCCGTACGTCAGCAATCCATTGCGCCTAATGGTGTTGTAGTCCTGTGTCCCATACTTAGGATATAACAAAAGTGGCATATAAAGACACTAGCTATTGAACCCGTTCTACGCCCGGGTGGCGAGTATTTATATTGGTATATGGTCTCCATCCTGGTATGTGCTGCTCCATCCTGCGTCCCCATCCTGTCATGTGCTGCACCCATCCTGCGTCCACATCCTGCGTCCCCATCCTGTCATGTGCTGCACCCATCCTGCGTCCCCATCCTGTCATGTGCTGCACCCATCCTGCGTCCCCATCCTGTCATGTGCTGCACCCATCCTGCGCCCCCATCCTGTCATGTGCTGCACCCATCCTGGTATGTGCTGCACCCATCCTGTGTCCCCATCCTGCATCCCCATCCTGTCATGTGCTGCACCCATCCTGCGTCCCCATCCTGGTATGTGCTGCACCCATCCTGCGTCCCCATCCTGTCATGTGCTGCACCCATCCTGCATCCCCATCCTGTCATGTGCTGCACCCATTCTGCGTCCCCATCCTGTCATGTGCTGCACCCATCCTGCGCCCCCATCCTGTCATGTGCTGCACCCATCCTGCGTCCCCATCCTGGTATGTGCTGCACCCTTCCTGCGTCCCCATCCTGCGTCCCCATCCTGTCATGTGCTGCACCCATCCTGCGTCCCCATCCTGGTATGTGCTGCACCCATCCTGCCTCCCCATCCTGCGTCCCCATCCTGTCATGTGCTGCACCCATCCTGCGTCCCCATCCTGGTATGTGCTGCACCCATCCTGCGTCCCCATCCTGTCATGTGCTGCACCCATCCTGCGTCCCCATCCTGTCATGTGCTGCACCCATCCTGCGTCCCCATCCTGGTATGTGCTGCACCCATCCTGCGTCCCCATCCTGCCATGTGCTGCACCCATCCTGCGTCCCCATCCTGTCATGTGCTGCTCCATCCTGCGTCCCCATACTGCCTCTGACCCGCTCGGCGCCGAGTGCTGGGGGGCCTGAGCAGGCGGGGACACTGGTGCGCTGTGGGGGTCAGGTGCCGGTATCGCCGCCAGCTCAGGCCCCCCAGCACTTACTATATTCACCTGGCCCCGTTCCACCGCTGGGCGCCGCCATCTTCCCGGTCTCCTGGCTGTGACTGTTCAGTCAGAGGGCGGCGCCGGCGCACATTAAGCGCGTCATCGCGCCCTCTGAACTGAAGGTCACAGGCCGAAGACCGGGAAGATGGCGGCGCTCAGCGGTGGAACGGAGGACAGGTGAATGTGGCCGATACTCACCCTCCTGGCGGTCCTGTGAGGCCCAGACTGCGCCGGCGCTTGCACCAGCGCAGTCTATAAAGGCTTCGGACAGAGTGACGCTCCCAGCGTTATATTATAGATTCATGGTATGTTACATTACCTCAGGTCTGATGGTGGCTCTGGCACCATCAGACCTGAGGTAATGTAACATACCATGAATGTCTTTATATGCCACTTTTGTTATATCCTAAGTATGGGACTCAGGATTACAACGCCATTAGGCGCAATGGATTGCTGACGTACGGGAGATTTATATTTGGTGGTAGTTAAGTTACTATTAATGTGCCTCAGGTCTATGGTGCCTGTTTAGGCTACGTTCACACTAGCGTTGTGCGCCGCTGCGTCGGCGACGCGACGCACAACGCACCGAAAAACGCGTGCAAACGCACGCAAAAACGCTGCGTTTTTCGACGCCGTCGTCGTTTTTTGACGAAAATCGGACGCAAGAAAAATGCAACTTGTTGCGTTTTCTTGGTCCGACGCTAGCGTCAAAAAAGACGCACGTGTCGGAAAACGCAACAAGCAAAAACGCATGCATCCCCCATGTTAAACATAGGGGCGCATGACGCGTGCGTCGCCGCTGCGTCGCCCAACGCTAGCGCAACGCACACTAGCCGAACGCTAGTGTGAACGTAGCCTTACTGGTATTTATCACCATCATTATTGTCTTTTTCTTTGTTTTGTTATGTTTTTATGCTAATAAAGTTTGTTACTATATTGTACCTTGAGGTTTGACTCGTGCAAGTTTTTATAGGTTTACAATATATGGGAGCAGAAACAAGAATATATAGTAGAAGCGATATCAACACTTGATGGTTGCCACCATTGCAGCCAGGCGCAGGAGCGCCGGTTTATATCCAGACATTACCAGGCAGCATATTATTGGTCCCCATCACCTACTTCTGGACCACAGACCTCCACACCACTAGAAGGTTACCTACAATGGTCACAAGAACAGTGGGACAGTAATAGCCGCCTTCTGGCACTACAGGGAGATCTACCCCTTATTCTGCAACTCATCTATTATCTGACTTTGGATTAAGCTATTAAGTGAATAAGGCTCTGGCAGAGCCAAAACATAAAGTGTTGTTATCGCTTCTACTATATATTCTTGTTTCTGCTCCCATATATTGTGTATATATAATAAAATTTAAAGTAATTAGCATGAAATCTATATGAGTGTGCAGTGAAATCATACTATACAGCCTCTGTGTGTAGGCCTAAAGTGCTATAGGAACCGGATCATGTGTCAGCCTCTGTATGTGTAGGCCTAATATTCTATAAGAACAGGAGCACGTGTCAGCCTCTGTGTGTGTAGGCCCAAAATACTATAAGAACCGGAGAACGTGTCAGCCCCTGTGTGTGTAGGCCCCAAATGCTATAGGAACAGGAGCACCTTTCAGCCTCTGTGTGTGTAGGCCTAAAATGTTTTAGGAACCAGGGCACGTGTCAGCCTCTGTGTGTAGGCCTAAAAAGCTATAGGAACTTGAGCACATTTCAGCATCTGTGTGTGTAGGCCTAATATTCTATAGGAACAGGAGCACGTGTCAGCCTCTGTGTGCAGGCCCAAAATGCTATTAGAACTTGAAAACGTGTCAGCCTTTGTGTGTGTGTAGGCCCAAAATGCTATAGGAAAAGGAGCACATGTCAGCATCTTTCTGTGTGTGTGGGCCCAAAATCCTATAGGAAAAGGAGCGTGTGTCAGCCTCTGTGTGTGTGTGTGTGTGGGCCCAAAATGCTATAGGAACAGGAACACGTCAGCCTCTCTGTGTGTGTAGGCCCAAAATGCTTGAGGAAAAGGAGCATTTATTAGCCTCTGTGTGTGTAGACCCAAAATGCTATAAGAGCAGGAGCACGTGTCAGCCTGTGTGTGTGTGTGTGTGTAGGTCTAATATTCTATAGAAACAGGAGCACGTGTCAGCCTGTGTGTGTGTAGGCCCAAAATACTATATAAACAGGAGCACGTGACAGTCTCTGTGTGTAGGGCCAAAATGCAATAGGAACCAGAGCACGTGTGAGCCTTTGTGTGTTTAGGCCCAAAAAGCTATAGGAACTGGAGCACGTGGCAGCCTCTGTGTGTGTAGGCCCAGCAATGGCGGACACAGACAGAAAAGGGCCACCGTGCAAGAAAAATATATGGGCCCTTTGCAGCCCAAGAGCTCCTAAAATTGCACCTGCTTTGGAGTTTGAAATGGGCCCCTTTACCCCTTGGGCCCCTGTGCGCCTGCACTTTGCACCAATGATATTTCCGCCCCTGGGAACCAAAGCACGTGTCAAATCAAGAATGTAGACCCTCTGAGGTAGAAGAGGGAAGAGTTATCTCCCGGTGTCATGTGGTAATATATACAGTATGTCCTAGACTCTACATCTGTTGTCCATTTATAGAATTTCAAACTTACTGTATAGCGTTAGCAGCCACCCTCGTGAAGTTCACCACATGTAATGTCAGGAATGGACCAGTATTTAAGTTATTTAATATGTAACACTATCTCGCCATTCCCTCTCCATAGAGTATGCATAATTGTATGTGTAACCTGACTCATCACCATCCTGACAGTCCGTCTTATCTTATTTGTTTTCTCCAAAGCGGATGATGAGCTAGGAGGATGGAGATGAATAAGTGGAGAAAGTAGCAGATTTCTTTGTTAAAATATATTACACAGTTTATTTTATTCACATTGACTACTAATATGTGTAAATTAGCCCATTTGATCCACAACCTACTAAAAGAGGGTAATATAATAGAGCAGAAAGCAGCCAGTAGCCTACTTGCTGGAGGTTTCTAGGTAGCACAATTGTTATTCTCACTAAGGGGAACAAATAAAGAAATAAATGGTTTAAAAAAAGTCATGAAAATGTCATACAAAGATGCTGTGTTTTAATATACTGACTATTGAGTCAAAAAGGAGAAATGTACAAAAATGTCCAAAATTACAGTAACAAAGTAAAAGGCATCACTGAAACAGGAACAGAAAAGGTTATGTGGTTACTTATATTACTCATCAATAGTAATTGTATCTGCGTGGTTTGTGGGGAGATTGATGAAAGTGATGGCATTACAAGGCTCAGAAAGACATAGCTGCCACTTTGCTTCATAGTAGGGCATGTTTTACGACTTGGAGGTTTCCTCTAAAAAAAAAGGGAAATTTTTATACGGGCTGTCATGTTTTACATGTTTTTTATGTGCTAATGCCTATTAAAGGGAATCTATCAGCCGGATTTTGTTATGCAATCTGAGATCAGCGTTATGTCAGGGCATATAGCCTGATTCCAGTGATGTGTCGCTTACTGGGCTGCTTGGTGCAGTTTTGATTGAATCCCTATTTTCTCTCTTGTAGATGTAGCTGTGGTCAGAATGCTGAGCTGTGTATAACCCCACCCCCACCACTGATTGGCAGTTTCCTGTGTACTCTGTCAATACGCTGCCAATCCACGGTGGGGGTGGAGTTACAACGATCAGCTGGACTGCCTGGCACATGACATCTAGTCCTTCCATGATAATACTCATTGAATTCAAACTACAGCTCACAATCTAATAAGTGAAACATTGCTGAAATCAGGTTCTCTGACCCTACATTATGCTGCTCTCAGATTAGTCAATGAAGACAGAATTGCCTTAAATTTGCTGTAGATCAGTGGCATAAGGGAGCTGAGACCCCTCTGCTGAAATGGTTAAAGTGTTTAGTTCAAGGGGCAGAAATGCTAATTTTTCTGTACATGGGTCTTCATACCCAAGGACTTTCTACTGAGCCCGTACACAACTGTGTGCATGCTCATGCACACTTCTGCCTTCTGAACTAAGCATTTCTGTACAATTTGAGTGATCGGTGGGAGTCTAAGGACGCTCACTGCCAATAATCTATAGCACATTTAAGAGGTTATAGCAAATGAAAAAAAATGGATCATTTTGCAACTCGATTTGTGTAAATCTATCAAAATAGTGGCCAGCCAGATGCCATATTGCTGGACTCAATATGACCAGAAACGAGGAAAAAAATAAAAATAAAGATGAATACACATTCAGTGCTCACGTGTGTTCTTCTTTTTCTGTTTACCGCTGTGGTATTTACTGAGCCATTTTCTATAAATCACCTTTGACACATCCTGTGTTGACTCGGCCAAGATGTTGTAAGGTTGCAATGTTACGGCCTAGTTGGTAAAGGAGTAGAACTTTTTCTTTACATATGTTTATTATGCTCTTGGTTCAATCACATCTGAATTTGGACAGATTCACTCATCTGTAGTTGCTAAACCTTAAGCTAGCAACTGTGCCAATAACTGTGGCTCTTCAACATTTTAACCCATAAGATGTCTCCTACCAAAATCAAATGTACTAAAAAGCATCTTGACAAAGATCCAAAGATCTTCATGGTAAAAACTGAATGAGCACAACTATAAGAGTCTTTATTCAAGAAACTGGTGGGACTTTCAGCTCATCGTCAACCACTGAAATCTTAAGTCAAAAGACAAGTACCACTCAAAGGTGGCAAGAGTCATCTCCATCCATCCCACTATCTTATCATGTTTTGTCTGGGTATTTCTTCTGATTAGTGATCGGATACTGTCTGGTTTCACCGGACTTCTTAGTTCATTCTCTACTTCGTGCCTTGATCTTGGATATTTGGCTAGTTGACTACCGGTTGCAAACCAAAGCGAAAGCGTCTATGAAAAAATAAAGATTTCCTACACTCGAGTTTAGAACCAAAGGCTCGGGTAAGACATATACATATACGTGGATTGTCAATGTTAAAATCGGATTGAACACGGACGACACACAGACCAATGTTATTAAACAGAGCTCCAGTGAGTTTTTTCCATGCTGACTAAGAGTCTGTGTAAAAATCTTCACATTTTTAATACATATATGCTAGCCACCTTAGGGAGAGACCCAAGTTGGGCTAAATGTAGCGGGACGAAAGAGACCGAAAAGCCCTCTACTACACATTTTGAATGAAACTGGCCCATTCATGTTTATGAATGTTCCAAAAAAAATGGATTCCCTACAGATCATCCATATTACATCAGTTTTTTCATGTAATTATTAATATAGGAAACTGCATTTTGTCTTCAGAATCTTTTAAACGTTGATATCTAAAAAAGATGTCATATGGATGTCAAAAATAGACATAGGGATGATACACCAATGAAAATGTTCTTTTTTGGAATGAAACATTTTAATACGATGATTTGAGGGCGGCCAAAGACATTCTTCCAGTCTACCACCTGACTGTCCAGAACTGCCACCTTTTAGTTTTGGACTTCTACTTGGGGTCACTAATTGATATCTTCCTTCTCATCTTGGTTTTCTCCATCCTGGAGGTGGAGGTGGAGTTTGCCAAGAATTAAACCTCTACATGATCCAATTTTCCAGTAAATATTACATCAAGAACTTACAGTATGGAACTGATCCAACATATTTAGTTCTTACACTGCCATGATTATTTATACATCATTGTCAGTTATGATCTTCTTATGACCTGGTCTATCTGGTCAGCCATATTTTTTTTCAAATTCACGTAGACAATACTTTTTATTCTGACTTCTAATTAAATTACTTCTCTTTTATTCTTCTCTTTGTTAGTACCTAGTCGTAAGGAGAACTTGTTGTATTGTAACCTGGACATGAAACACCTGCAAAGAGGTTAGTCATAGTCTTCAAAGACTGATAAACATTCAAATTAATTAGCTAAAACGATCACGAGTAAAAGTTTTGGTTTTGTAAGAAATCTGCAATAAAAATCTCTCTAGAGAAGAACGATTCATAATTAGGGGTGAATGAATTGATTTAATCCAAGTTCTATTTTTTAGGAATTTTCTGAACCTAGTGATTTCAAATAATTTTTTATTCAATTTTTGCAAATTACCTTAAACGGCCACTAAAATTTCACAGACTCCAGAAGATTGCATTGGCCAGAGAAGGCTCACATCATG
The DNA here is from genome assembly GCF_032444005.1 of Ranitomeya imitator. Taxonomy (NCBI): domain Eukaryota; kingdom Metazoa; phylum Chordata; class Amphibia; order Anura; family Dendrobatidae; genus Ranitomeya; species Ranitomeya imitator. The sequence continues at coordinate 639,574,413 of NC_091282.1, read as the reverse complement.
ACTTCGGGTGTGGCTGGGCATGCTTTCCCAGATCATCAAAATGGTAGCGCACTGTCAAACAGATATAACTATCCATAGCCTGCATAAGAGCTGAGGCAGTTTTAAGTACTTTTGATACTATGAAAATTCAGCAAACCTGGTGAATTGAAATTTTAAAGGATTCACTCATCTTTACACTTTACACTTCAAATATTATTATTCCATATCAAACATGGTCCCTTCATGCAGAAATACTAGGGATCCACTTATTAGTAGGGTTGAGCGAAACGGGTCGAACATTTTCAAAAGTCGCCGACTTTTGGCTAAGTCGGGGTTTCATGAAACCCGATCCGACCCCTGTGCGGGGTCGGCCATGCGGTACGCGACTTTCGCGCCAAAGTCGCGTTTCAATGACGCGAAAAGCGCCATTTCTCAGCCAATGAAGGTAAACGCAGAGTGTGGGCAGCGTGATGACATAGGTCCTGGTCCCCACCATCTTTGAGAAGGGCATTGCAGTGATTGGCTTGCTGTCTGCGACGTCACAGGGGCTATAAAGAGGCGTTCCCGCCGACCGCCATCTTACTGCTGCTGATCTGAGCTTAGGGAGAGGTTGCTGCCGCTTTGTCAGAAGCAGGGATAGCGTTAGGCAGGGTCCATTAACCACAAAACCGCTTGTGCTGCAGCGATTTGCACTGTCCAACACCACCCTCGGTGTGCAGGGACAGTGGAAGTTTTTTTTTTTTTTTCCCCCCTCAGCGCTGTAGCTCATTGGGCTGCCCTAGAAGGCTCCCTGATAGCTGCATTGCTGTGTGTACGCCGCTGTGCAAACCAACTGCTTTTTTCAAAGCACAAATCCTCTTGTTCCTTCCTTTCTGCACAGCTATCTTTTTTGTTTGTCCACACTTTTTATTTGATTTGTGCATCAGTCCACTCCTTATTGCTGCCTGCCATACCTGGCTGAGATTACTGCAGGCAGGGAGATAGTAATTGTAGGACATTCCCTGTTTTTTTTTTTTTTTGGTGGGAGATTAAGATTGGCAATTTGGCATTTCTGCTAGAGTGCCATCCCTGTGTGTGCCATCTCTCTCACATAGTGGGCCATAGAAAGCCTTTTCATTTTTCTGTATTTTTTTTTGTGGGGTGTATAAATTCTCCCTGATAAAAATACAGTGGGAGATTAATATTAGCCTTTGGGCTTGTGTGCCAGTCCTGAGTGTGCCATCTCTCTCACAAATAGTGGGCCATAGAAAGCCTATTTAATTTTTTTTTGGGTTTTATAAATTTTCCCTGAAAAAAGGGAGATTAATATTGGCCTCTGGGCTTGTGTGCCAGTTGTGAGCGTGCCATCTGTGCCAGCCCTGAGCGTGCCATCTCTCTCACAAATAGTGGGCCATAGAAAGCCTATTTAATTTTTTTTTTTGGTTTTATAAATTCTCCCTGAAAAAAAGGGAGATTAATATTGGCCTCTGGGGTTGTGTGCCAGTTGTGAGCGTGCCATCTGTGCCAGTCCTGAGCGTGCCATCTCTCTCACAAATAGTGGGCCATAGAAAGCCTATTTAATTTTTTTTTTGGTTTTATAAATTTTCCCTGAAAAAAGGGAGATTAATATTGGCCTCTGGGCTTGTGTGCCAGTTGTGAGCGTGCCATCTGTGCCAGTTGTGAGCGTGCCATCTCTCTCACAAATAGTGGGCCATAGAAAGCCTATTTAATTTTTTTTTTGGTTTTATAAATTTTCCCTGAAAAAAGGGAGATTAATATTGGCCTCTGGGCTTGTGTGCCAGTTGTGAGCGTGCCATCTGTGCCAGTCCTGAGCGTGCCATCTCTCTCACAAATAGTGGGCCATAGAAAGCCTATTTAATTTTTTTTTTGGTTTTATAAATTCTCCCTGAAAAAAAGGGAGATTAATATTGGCCTCTGGGCTTGTGTGCCAGTTGTGAGCGTGCCATCTGTGCCAGTCCTGAGCGTGCCATCTCTCTCACAAATAGTGGGCCATAGAAAGCCTATTTAAATATTTTTTTGGTTTTATAAATTCTCCCAGAAAAAAAGGGAGATTAATATTGGCCTCTGGGCTTCTGTGCCAGTCCTGAGCGTGCCATCTGTGCCAGTCCTGAGCGTGCCATCTCTCTCACAAATAGTGGGCCATAGAAAGCCTATTTAAATATTTTTTTGGTTTTATAAATTCTCCCAGAAAAAAAGGGAGATTAATATTGGCCTCTGGGCTTGTGTGCCAGTTGTGAGCGTGCCATCTGTGCCAGTCCTGAGCGTGCCATCTCTCTCACAAATAGTGGGCCATAGAAAGCCTATTTAATTTTTTTTTTGGTTTTATAAATTCTCCCTGAAAAAAAGGGAGATTAATATTGGCCTCTGGGCTTGTGTGCCAGTTGTGAGCGTGCCATCTGTGCCAGTCCTGAGCGTGCCATCTCTCTCACAAATAGTGGGCCATAGAAAGCCTATTTAAATATTTTTTTGGTTTTATAAATTCTCCCAGAAAAAAAGGGAGATTAATATTGGCCTCTGGGCTTCTGTGCCAGTCCTGAGCGTGCCATCTGTGCCAGTCCTGAGCGTGCCATCTCTCTCACAAATAGTGGGCCATAGAAAGCCTATTTAAATATTTTTTTGGTTTTATAAATTCTCCCAGAAAAAAAGGGAGATTAATATTGGCCTCTGGGCTTGTGTGCCAGTTGTGAGCGTGCCATCTGTGCCAGTCCTGAGCGTGCCATCTCTCTCACAAATAGTGGGCCATAGAAAGCCTATTTAATTTTTTTTTTGGTTTTATAAATTCTCCCTGAAAAAAAGGGAGATTAATATTGGCCTCTGGGCTTGTGTGCCAGTTGTGAGCGTGCCATCTGTGCCAGTCCTGAGCGTGCCATCTCTCTCACAAATAGTGGGCCATAGAAAGCCTATTTAAATATTTTTTTGGTTTTATAAATTCTCCCAGAAAAAAAGGGAGATTAATATTGGCCTCTGGGCTTCTGTGCCAGTCCTGAGCGTGCCATCTGTGCCAGTCCTGAGCGTCCCATCTCTCTCACAAATAGTGGGCCATAGAAAGCCTATTTTTTTTTTTTTTGGGGTTTTAGAAATTCTCCCTGAAAAAAAAAGGGAGATTAATATTGCCCTTTGGGCTTGTGTGCCAGTACTAAGCGTGCCATCTCTCTCTCTCTCTCTCTCAGTCAGTGGGCCATAGAACGCCTATTTTTGGTTTTATTTGTTTTCTAAATTCTCCCTGAAAAAATCATTATATTTTATTTGGTTTCTAAATTCTTCCTGATAAAATCATATTTTTTTTATTATTTTTTTTTCTAAAGTCTCCCTGAAAAAAACAAAACAAAAAAAAAAACAAACAAAAAAAACAGTGGGGGATTAATATTGGCCTTTCTGCTTGTGTGCCAGTCTTGACTCCTGTGTGCGTCATCTCTCACTCAGTGGGCCATAGAACGCCTATTTTTTGTTTTATTAGTTTTATAAATTCTCCCTGAAAAAATCATTTTATTTTATTTGGTTTCTAAATTCTTCCTGATAAAATCATATTTTTTTTATTATTTTTTTTTCTAAAGTCTCCCTGAAAAAAAAAAAAAAAAAAACAGTGGGAGATTAATATTGGCCTTTCTGCTTGTGTGCCAGTCTTGACTCCTGTGTGCGTCATCTCTCAGTCAGTGGGCCATAGAACGCCTATTTTTGGTTTTATTTGTTTTATAAATTCTTCCTGAAAAAATCATTTTATTTTATTTGGTTTCTAAATTCTTCCTGATAAAATCATATTTTTTTTATTATTTTTTTTTCTAAAGTCTCCCTGAAAAAAAAAAAAAAAAACAACCAAAAAAAACAGTGGGAGATTAATATTGGCCTTTCTGCTTGTGTGCCAGTCTTGACTCCTGGGTGTGCCATCTCTCTCTCTCTCTCTCTCTCTCTCTCTCTCCAATTGTGGTCCATAGAAAGCCTATATTTTTTTTCCTTGATTTGGGTTCCAAAATCTACCAGAGAAAATAACTACATCAATCATTGGTAGAAAAATATTGGCCTCTGGGCTTGTGTGCCACTCCTGACTCCTGTGTGCGTCATCTCTCAGTCAGTGGGCCATAGAACGCCTATTTTTGTTTTTATTTGTTTTATAAATTCTCCCTGAAAAAATCATTTTATTTTATTTGGTTTCTAAATTCTTCCTGATAAAATCATATTTTTTTTATTATTTTTTTTTCTAAAGTCTCCCTGAAAAAAAAAAAAAAAAAAAAAAAAAACCCCCCCAAAAAATGGGAGATTAATATTGGCCTTTCTGCTTGTGTGCCAGTCTTGACTCCTGGGTGTGCCATCTCTCTCTCTCTCTCTCTCTCTCTCTCTCTCTCTCTCTCTCTCCAATTGTGGTCCATAGAAAGCCTATATTTTTTTTCCTTGATTTGGGTTCCAAAATCTACCAGAGAAAATAACTCCATCAATCATTGGTAGAAAAATATTGGCCTCTGGGCTTGTGTGCCACTCCTGATTCCTGTGTGCGTCATCTCTCACTCAGTGGCCCATAGAAAGCATATAGTTTGTTACATTTGTTTTCTAAATTCTCCCTGCAAAAATCTATTTTTTTTTTTTTTTTGGTGTTTCTAAAGTGTTCCTGAAAAAAATAAAAATAAAAAAAAAATAATAGTGTGACATTAATATTAACATTTGTGCTTCAGTGACAGTCCTGCGTGTGGGGCATCTCTCTAATTTGCAGCCACCAAAAACAGAGTGTGTAACATTGGGCCTGATTTTCGCTGTGGTCTCACCAACCTGTAAAGGGGTAGCTAAATCATACTGAAGTTATAGCTCACCGTGTAAGTTGTGTGACTGCAACAAATAACGTTAGTTTGGTTACGTTTTTAAAACAATGAGGAAGTCTAGTGGAAGAGGTCGTGGCCGGGGGCGTTCATTGTCAGCTGGTAATGAGGGTAGTGGTAGTGGTGGAGCATCAGGTGGTCGTGGGGAAAAAAATATTGCACCTAAGTCTGGAGCTGTGGAGCCAGGTTCGTCGTCCGGCTACACAAGGCCTCGAACGCTCCCTTTTCTGGGATTAGGAAAACCGCTTTTAAAGCCGGAGCAGCAAGAGCAAGTTTTGGCTTATCTTGCTGACTCAGCCTCTAGCTCTTTTGCCTCCTCTCGTGAAACTGGTAAAAGTAAAAGCAGCGCGTCGTTAGTGGATGTTCACGGTCAGGGACAAGTCACTTCCTTGTCCTCTTCAGCAAAAACAACAACAGAGAAGAATGCAGCAGGCGACACAACGGGTTACTCCATGGAGCTCTTTACACATACCGTCCCTGGCTTAGAAAGTGAAGCAGTTAACAGTCCATGCCCATTACAAGTTGAATCTGACATGGAGTGCACTGACGCACAGCCACAGCCAGACTACTATGCTGGTCCTTTGACTCAGACCACAACATTGCCCTCGCAGGGTGCTGATCAAGAATCAGACCCTGATGAGACTATGTTGCCCCATCACGAACGCTATACCACCAAACGACACGGTGACACAGACGAAGTTGCGCAGGAGGTACAAGAAGAGTTATTAGATGACCCAGTTCTTGACCCCGATTGGCAGCCATTGGGGGAACAGGGTGCAGGCGGCAGCAGTTCTGAAGCAGAGGAGGAGGAGGGGCCGCAGCAGGCATCAACATCGCCACAGGTTCCATCTGCCGGGCCCGTATCTTGCCCAAAACGCATGGCAAAGCCAAAACCTGGTGGAGGACAGCGTGGCCATCCGGTTAAAGCTCAGTCTGCAATGCCTGAAAAGGTATCCGATGCTAGAAAGAGTGCAGTCTGGCATTTTTTTAAACAACATCCAATTGATCAGCGCAAAGTCATCTGTCAAAAATGTTCTACTTCCTTAAGCAGAGGTCAGAATCTGAAAAGTCTCAATACTAGTTGCATGCATAGACATTTAACCACCATGCATTTGAAAGCTTGGACTAACTACCAAACGTCCCTTAAGGTTGTTGCACCCTCGGCCAATGAAGCTAGTCATCAACGCAACATCCCTTCCGGCAGTGTAGGACCACCATTTAGCGCACCACCTGCTGTATCTGTGCAGGTATCTTTGCCAGGCCAAAGCAGTCAGGGTCAGGGAATCACCAGTTTCGTAGTAGGAAACACTGCATCTAGGGCACCGGCGGCAACAATACCATCTCCCACCGTCTCTCAGTCTGCCATGTCCACCGGCACCCCCGCTAGTTCCACGATCTCCAGCTCTCCAGTCCAGCTCACCCTACATGAGACTATGGTTAGAAAAAGGAAATACTTAGCCTCGCATCCGCGTACACAGGGTTTGAACGCCCACATAGCTAGACTAATCTCGTTAGAGATGATGCCCTACCGGTTAGTTGAAAGCGAAGCTTTCAAAGACCTGATGGACTACGCTGTACCACGCTACGAGCTACCCAGTCGACACTTTTTTTCCAGAAAAGCCATCCCAGCCCTCCACCAGCATGTTAAAGAGCGCATCGTCCATGCACTCAGGCAATCTGTGAGCACAAAGGTGCACCTGACAACAGATGCATGGACCAGTAGGCATGGCCAGGGACGTTACGTGTCCATCACGGCACACTGGGTAAATGTGGTGGATTCAGGGTCCACAGGGGACAGCAAGTTTGGGACAGTTCTGCCTAGCCCACGGTCTAGTAAACAGTTGTCTGTAGCCGTTCGCACCCCCTCCTCCTCCTCCTCCTCCTCGTCCTCCTGCAGAAGCAAGAGCTCGTCCACAGACCGCAGTCGCACAAACACTCCATCCGCACCTGCCACTGTTGCACACCAGGTCTCCCATTATGGGGCAGCTACTGGCAAACGTCAGCAGGCTGTATTGGCTATGAAGTGTTTGGGCGACAATAGACACACCGCGGAAGTTCTGTCCGAGTTCTTGCAGCAAGAAACGCAGTCGTGGCTGGGCACTGTAGATCTTGAGGCAGGCAAGGTAGTGAGTGATAACGGAAGGAATTTCATGGCTGCCATCTCCCTTTCCCAACTGAAACACATTCCTTGCCTGGCTCACACCTTAAACCTGGTGGTGCAGTGCTTCCTGAAAAGTTATCCGGGGTTATCCGACCTGCTCCTCAAAGTGCGTGGACTTTGCGCACATATCCGCCGTTCGCCTGTACACTCCAGCCGTATGCAGACCTATCAGCGTTCTTTGAACCTTCCCCAGCATCGCCTAATCATAGACGTTGCAACAAGGTGGAACTCAACACTGCACATGCTTCAGAGACTGTGCGAACAGAGGCGGGCTGTTATGTTTTTGTGGGAGGATACACATACACGGGCAGGCAGTAGGATGGCAGACATGGAGTTGTCAGGTGTGCAGTGGTCGAAGATTCAAGACATGTGTCAAGTCCTTCAGTGTTTTGAGGAATGCACACGGCTGGTTAGTGCAGACAACGCCATAATAAGCATGAGCATCCCCCTAATGCGTCTGCTGATGCAAAGTTTGACGCACATAAAGGATCAGGCGTCTGCACCAGAGGAAGAGGAAAGCCTTGATGACAGTCAGCGATTGTCTGGTCAGGGCAGTGTACATGACGAGGTACCGGGCGAAGAGGAGGTGGAGGATGAGGAGGATGATGGGGATGAGTATATTTTTAATGAGGAAGCTTTCCCGGGGGCACGGGAAATTGGTGGCGTGGCAAGGCCGGGTTCTGGTTTTTTGAGGGACACAAGTGACGTAGATTTGCCTGCAACTGCCCCTCAACCAAGCACAACCGCAGATTTGACAACGGGAACTTTGGCCCACATGGCGGATTATGCCTTGCGTATCCTCAAAAGGGACACACGCATTACAAAAATGATGAACGATGACGATTACTGGTTGGCCTGCCTCCTTGATCCTCGCTATAAAGGCAAATTGCAAAATATTATGCCACATGAGAACTTGGAACTAATATTAGCAACAAAACAATCAACTCTTGTTGACCGTTTGCTTCTGGCATTCCCTGCACACAGCGCCCGTGATCGTTCTCACACGAGCTCCAGGGGCCAGCAGACCAGAGGTGTTAGAGGGGCAGAAATCAGAAGTGGCGTTGGCCAGAGGGGTTTTCTGACCAGGTTGTGGAGTGATTTTTCTATGACCGCAGACAGGACAGGTACTGCAGCATCAATTCAAAGTGACAGGAGACAACATTTGTCCAGTATGGTTACAAACTATTTTTCATCCCTTATCGACGTTCTCCCTCAACCGTCATTCCCATTTGATTACTGGGCATCCAAATTAGACACCTGGCCAGAATTGGCAGAATATGCATTGCAGGAGCTTGCTTGCCCGGCAGCTAGTGTCCTATCAGAAAGAGTATTCAGTGCTGCAGGTTCAATACTAACAGAAAAAAGGACTCGTCTGGCTACCCAAAATGTAGATGATCTAACCTTCATTAAAATGAACCACAACTGGATTTCAAAATCTTTTGCCCCACCCTGCCCGGCTGACACCTAGCTTTCCTATGAAAAGGTCTTGCCTGAGGACTATACTGAATGACTTTTCCAATCTCGTAATTTTCTTCACCTGATTGTCCAGCATACGACATGTTTCCACCTCACGAAATGGCCAAACTCCCCACACGGGGCCGTGCTATCGCCACTTTGCGCTTGGACCCTTGAGAGTGCTGTTTGTCTGAAGAGGTGGGTGTGGCCGCTTTTGGTCGACGGCACTGCCACTGGGTCCCTCATAGTACAATAAAGTGTCTCTGGCGGTGGTGGTGCGCACCCAACGTCAGACACACGGTTGTAATATGAGGGGCCCTGTGCCTGTACCGCCGGCCACAAGACAGTTCCCCCCCCCAGCTCAAACAGTGCTCTACCACTAGCAAAATTATCTCTCACAGCTTCACCAATGTGTAGTCTAGGCGCTGACATCCTTCAATGCCTGGCACTGACAATACCATTGTTTTGACATTTTTGTTATGTTAGGCCTTCGAAGCCTGTCTGCGGTCCCTTCTTTCTACAACTACTACACTGACCAGGCCACTGCTGGCCGTGTTACCCTGGAACCAATTTAAAAGTGCCTACAGTCAGCCCAATTTTGTTATGTTAGGCCTTGGAAGCCTGTCTGCGGTCACTCCTTCCACTAGACTTCCACTGACCATACACTGCTGCCCATGTACCCCTGGAACCAATTTAAAGTGCCTACAGCCAGCCCAATTTTGTTATGTTAGGCCTTCGAAGCCTGTCTGCGGTCACTCCTTCCACTAGACTTCCACTGACCAGACCACTGCTGCCCGTGTACCCCTGCAACCAATTTAAAAGTGCCTACAGCCAGCCCAAGTTTGTTATGTTAGGCCTTCGAAGCCTGTCTGCGGTCACTCCTTCCACTAGACTTCCACTGACCAGACCACTGCTGCCCGTGTACCCCTGGAACCAATTTAAAAGTGCCTACAGCCAGCCCAAGTTTGTTATGTTAGGCCTTCGAAGCCTGTCTGCGGTCACTCCTTCCACTAGACTTCCACAGACCAGACCACTCCTGCCCGTGTACCCCTGGAACCAATTTAAAAGTGCCTACAGCCAGCCCAAGTTTGTTATGTTAGGCCTTGGAAGCCTGTCTGCGGTCACTCCTTCCACTAGACTTCCACTGACCAGACCACTGCTGCCCGTGTACCCCTGGAACCAATTTAAAAGTGCCTACAGCCAGCCCAAGTTTGTTATGTTAGGCCTTCGAAGCCTGTCTGCGGTCACTCCTTCCACTAGACTTCCACAGACCAGACCACTGCTGCCCGTGTACCCCTGGAACCAATTTAAAAGTGCCTACAGCCAGCCCAAGTTTGTTATGTTAGGCCTTCGAAGCCTGTCTGCGGTCACTCCTTCCACTAGACTTCCACAGACCAGACCACTGCTGCCCGTGTACCCCTGGAACCAATTTAAAAGTGCCTACAGCCAGCCCAAGTTTGTTATGTTAGGCCTTGGAAGCCTGTCTGCGGTCACTCCTTCCACTAGACTTCCACTGACCAGACCACTGCTGCCCGTGTACCCCTGGAACCAATTTAAAAGTGCCTACAGCCAGCCCAAGTTTGTTATGTTAGGCCTTCGAAGCCTGTCTGCGGTCACTCCTTCCACTAGACTTCCACAGACAAGACCACTGCTGCCCGTGTACCCCTGGAACCAATTTAAAAGTGCCTACAGCCAGCCCAAGTTTGTTATGTTAGGCCTTGGAAGCCTGTCTGCGGTCACTCCTTCCACTAGACTTCCACTGACCAGACCACTGCTGCCCGTGTACCCCTGGAACCAATTTAAAAGTGCCTACAGCCAGCCCAAGTTTGTTATGTTAGGCCTTGGAAGCCTGTCTGCGGTCACTCCTTCCACTAGACTTCCACTGACCAGACCACTGCTGCCCGTGTACCCCTGGAACCAATTTAAAAGTGCCTACAGCCAGCCCAAGTTTGTTATGTTAGGCCTTCGAAGCCTGTCTGCGGTCACTCCTTCCACTAGACTTCCACAGACCAGACCACTGCTGCCCGTGTACCCCTGGAACCAATTTAAAAGTGCCTACAGCCAGCCCAAGTTTGTTATGTTAGGCCTTGGAAGCCTGTCTGCGGTCACTCCTTCCACTAGACTTCCACTGACCATACACTGCTGCCCATGTACCCCTGGAACAAATTTAAAAGTGCCTACAGCCAGCCCAAGTTTGTTATGTTAGGCCTTCGAAGCCTGTCTGCGTCCCGTTCTTTCAACTACAACTACACTGACCAGGCCACTGATGGCCGTGTTCCCCTGGAACCAATTTTAACTTGCCTACAGCCAGCCCTATGTTATTATGTTAGGCCTTCGAAGCCTGTCTGCGTCCCGTTCTTTCAACTACAACTACACTGACCAGGCCACTGATGGCCGTGTTCCCCTGGAACCAATTTTAACTTGCCTACAGCCAGCCCAATGTTAGGCCTTTGATGCCTGTCTGCCGTCACTCCTTCCACTAGGCCTCCACTGACCTGTCTATTGCTGCCCGTGTACCCCTTGAACCAACATCATTAAATATAAAAAAAATTAATTTGATTATAAAAAATAAGATCGTGTTGAGATCTCAAATGCAGACATTTTAACAATCAAAACAAACACACAACAAATATCTGGAACTGTACTACAAAGGTCCAACAGCTACAATTTCTTTCTCCTGCAAGAAGTTAACTGAAAGTTTTTTGGAGTTGTTAACACAGATATGGCATCCACCGAGTGTTGTCCTGTCGCGTCTCCTTTAAATTATTTCCAATAAGATGTTAAACTATTAATTTAATAAAATCAATAATTAAAAAAATAATTGAGTAAGTCAAAAGCACATTGCAAATAAACATTAATTACAAATCAAGAAGCATGGCGCGTCCGAGGGTGAGTAGATACCGAATAAGAATATAATCACCCTCGGACGCGCAATGCTTATTTACAACAGCCTTCCTTCCTAAGAATCAGCCCTTCCGTGGTGTAGAGAGAGGTTGTGTTACACTCCAAGGTGTTCCCCAGGTTGCCTTTCCTGAGCTTCGATCTTCCGGCTCTCGTTTAGTAGCTGTTGGAAACTACGCTGCATTAGGCCTACTAATTGTGTATGGGTGAAACAGTGGCGCATCTGCGGTCCCTCCTTCCACTAGGCCTCCAGTGACCTGTCTACTGCGGCCCGTGTACCCCTTGAACCAACCTAATAAAATATTTAAAAAATTAATTTGATTATAAAAAATAAGATCGTGTTGAGATCTCAAATGCAGACATTTTAACAATCAAAACAAACACACAACAAATATCTGGAACTGTACTACAAAGGTCCAACAGCTACAATTTCTTTCTCCTGCAAGAAGTTAACTGAAAGTTTTTTGGAGTTGTTAACACAGATATGGCATCCACCGAGTGTTGTCCTGTCGCGTCTCCTTTAAATTATTTCCAATAAGATGTTAAACTATTAATTTAATAAAATCAATAATTAAAAAAATAATTGAGTAAGTCAAAAGCACATTGCAAATAAACATTAATTACAAATCAAGAAGCATGGCGCGTCCGAGGGTGAGTAGATACCGAATAAGAATATAATCACCCTCGGACGCGCAATGCTTATTTACAACAGCCTTCCTTCCTAAGAATCAGCCCTTTCGTGGTGTAGAGAGAGGTTGTGTTACACTCCAAGGTGTTCCCCGGGTTGCCTTTCATGAGCTTCGATCTTCCGGCTCTCGTTTAGTAGTTGGTGGAAACTACGCTGCATTAGGCCTACAAATTTGGTATGGGGTGTAGAGACAGGTTGTGTTACACTCCAAGGTTTTCACCAGGTTGCCTTTCCTGAGCTTCTATCTTCAGGCTCTCATTAAATTGTGGTTAAATGGAACAACTGCATTTGGCGTACTAGTTGGTTTGGGGCCTACTATCGGTGTCTGCCGCTCCTTGCTGTTCTCCTGGTTTCCTGTCCTGAAATTCCATTTTCAGCCTCTCGTTAAGTAGTTGTTAATGTTAAACTGCATTTGGCCTACTAGTTGGGTTGGGGCCTACTATCGGTGTCTGCCACTCCTTGCTGTTCTCCTCCACTGAACAAAGCTGTGCCGCCTGTTTACTACGGTTGCCAATTTTGAACTGCATTTCGACTACTTACTGATTTGGCCCTACTCTCTGTGTCAGCCTCTCATTCCAGTTGTCCTCCACTGCAATGCCCCCTGGTTATTCCTGTGTTACCAATTTTGAACTGCATTTAGCCCACTTTCTTCTTTGGGCCTATATCTGTGTTTCCACTTCATCGTGCCCATTGCCCAGCCAGTGATAGATGAGTCTGCTGGTACATTGACCCATAACGCAACATTCCCCGTGCACGCTACACAACAACATTGTGACCCTGCTGAAAGTCAGGTTGCTCTTCCCGCATACCATACCACCTTACACGGGGACAAAGAGGAAGGTGCAGATGAAAGTGCAGGTTCCTTCATCAGGTGGGGGGAGGAATACTAGTTGGCGACGTCACTGGCACAGGGCCTCTCATAGTACGCAAAAGTGTTGCTGCCGGTGGGAGGCGCCCCCGCCGTGCAAACACACCGCTGTACTTTGAGGGGCCCTGTGCCAGTGCCAATGCCAACGAGTGGGCCCCCCCTGCTTGCTCAGGTTCACAGCACTTGCAAAGTTGAAATACTTACCTCTCCCTGCTCCACTGCCGTGACGTGGTCCAGATTTCCTGGGCCCACTAATTACTTGAACCAGCCCTACCCCCCACAACTTTAGCCAAATGACCCCCAATTTCAAATGCCTTCCAATTATTATAAGGTAAATTACGCTTGACAAGCTTCATTAAGAAGAATGGATGGTTTTGACATTAAAATGGGCACTCTAGGTGTTTTCCTGGCCCCCACTCACTGCCGACTATGCTGCCCCATTGACTTGCATTGGGTTTCGTGTTTCGGTCGATCCCGACTTTACGTCATAATCGGCCGATTTCACTCGACCCGACTTTGGACATAGTCGGGTTTCGCAAAACCCGGCTCGACTCTAAAAAGGTCAAGGTCGCTCAACTCTACTTATTAGTATTACCACAATCTTCTCTCATTTGAGGAACCAGAGAATTTAGCTTCACTTTTTCTCAAACTTCTTAATTTGAAAATTAAGTTAGGTTCTTTTCAGTTCTATTTTTGTGCTTACTGTATCTACAAGTATGTGTGGTCTATAATTTTACCCATATGGAGTTTCAAAAATAGATAGTTTGATCTCTTCTAAATGTACCATATGCCTATTTCATTTTTGCACCCACATGTACAGTGGAGATTTTGCAAGTTTTCCAAACTACAAAGAATGAAGAGGTAATTTTTATCGTAGGTAAACTTCAACTGTGAGAGACAGAATCTAAAAATAAAAACCATAAAATATTGAATTATTTTAACACTCACATACCTGTTAGTTTTTCTTTATGAAGCACTCCTATTCTGCACTCATTACCTGTATTAATTGCACCTGTTTGAACATGTTAGGCTGGTTTCACACTTGCGTTTCAAAACGCATGCGTTTAAAAAAAAAATGCATGGTGAAAAAACGCATGTAAACGCGTGCAAACGCTGCGTTTTTTTGACGCATGCGTTTTTGCATGTGGTGAAAAAAAAGCAGCGTTTTGACGCGTTTACATGCGTTTTTTCATGCGTTTGCGTTTTTTAAACGCATGCTGAGAAATGTGTGACAGCTGCCAATCATCAAAATAAAGTAAAAAACCCACTATAAACAGAAATAGTTAGGGTTAGGGGTAGGGATCATAACCCTAACCCTAAAGGGATCCTAACCCTAACCCTACCCCTAACCCGAATCCTAACCCTAACCCTAAAGCGGTTAGGGTTAGGATCCCTTTAGGCTTAGGGTTATGGATAGGGTTAGGATCCCTTTAGGGTTAGGGTTAGGATCCCTTTAGGGTTAGGGTTAGGATCCCTTTAGGGTTAGGATCCCTTTATCACCTTTATGGTGGGGGGTGGCATATCAGTGTGTTTTCTGCTTTTTTTAATAAAAACGCATGCGTTTTTAAAGCAAACAAACGCATGTGCTTAAAAACGCATGCGTTTCCATTGACTCCAATGTATTTTTTGACACAAAAAAACGCATGAAAACGCATGCGTTTTTATGTGTCAAAAAAAACGCCTCTCAAAAATACTACAAGTTGCATTTCTGAAAAAGAATGCATGCAGCAAAAAAACGCATGCGTTTCAAAACGCGACCAAACGCGTACAACAAAAAACGCATGAGTTTTCAATGTTAAATATAGGAAAAAAAAACGCATGCGTTTTTTGTGCAAAAAACGCTGCAGACAAAAACGCAAGTGTGAAACCACCCTTACCTATATAAAAGACACCTGTCCACGCAATCAATCCCATCCCTTTCCAACCTCCCCACCATGGCCAAAACCAAAGAGCTGTCTAAGGACACCAGGGACGAAATTGTAGACTTGCACAAGTCTGGGATGGAATACAGGACAAAAGGCAAGAATCTTGGCAAGAAGGCAGCAACTGTTGGTTCAATTATTAAAAAGTAGAAGAAAAACAAGATTACTGTCAATCTTAATCAGTCTGGGGATTCATGTAAGATCTCACCTCATGGCGTAAGGATGATTCTGAGAAAGATCAGGAATCAGCCCATAACTACATGGGAGGACATGTAGTGAATAGTGTTGAGCATTCCGATACCGCAAGTATCGGGTATCGGCCGATACTTGCGGTATCGGAATTCCGATACCGAGATCCGATACTTTTGTGGTATTGGGTATCGGTATCGGATACATAGAGATGTGTAAAATAAAGAATTAAAATAAAAAATATTGATATATTTACCTCTCCGGCGGCCCCTGGACTCAGCGCGGGTAACCGGCAGGCTTCGTTGTTCAAAATCAGCGCTTTTAGGACCTGAGAATCACGTCCCGGCTTCTGATTGGTCGCGGGCCGCCCATGTGACCGCCACGCGACCAATCACAAGCCGCGACGTCACCGCAAGCTATTAACGCGCTCATTTTTAAAAATGAGCGCGTTAATAGCTTGCGGTGACGTCGCGGCTTGTGATTGGTCGCATGGCGGTCACATGGGCGGCCCACGACCAATCAGAAGCCGGGACGTGATTCTCAGGTCCTAAAAGCGCTGATTTTGAACAACGAAGCCTGCCGGTTACCCGCGCTGAGTTCAGGGGCCGCCGGAGAGGTAAATATATCAATATTTTTTATTTTAATTCTTTATTTTACACATCCCTATGGATCCCAGGGCCTGAAGGAGAGTTTCCTCTCCTTCAGACCCTGGGAACCATGAGAATACCTTCCGATACTTGATGTCCCATTGACTTGTATTGGTATCGGACATCGGTATCGGCGATATCCGATATTTTTCGGGTATCGGCCGATACTATCCGATACCGATACTTTCAAGTATCGGACGGTATCGCTCAACACTAGACTAGTGAACTGAAGAGAGCTGGAACCACAGTCTCAAACATTACAGTTAGTAACACACTACACCATCATGGATTAAAATTCTGCAGGGCACACAAGGTCCCTCTGCTCACACCAGCACATGTCCAGGCCCATTTTAAGTTTGCCAATGAAGATCTGGATCATTCAGAGAAGGCATGGGAGAAGGCCATGTGGTCAGATGAGATCAAAATAAATCTTTTTTGTATCAACTCCACTCGCCATGTTTGAAGGAAGAAGAATGAGTACAACCCCAAGAACACCTTCCCAATCATGAAGCACGGTGGGGAAACATCATACTTTGGGGGGGGGGGACAGGACGGCTGCACCATATTGAAACGGGGATGGATGGGGTCATGTATCATGAGATTTTGGCCAACAACCTCCTTCCCTCAGTAAGAGCACTGAAGATGGCTGGCTGGTTCTTCCATCATGACAATGGCCAAAAACACACAGCCAGGGCAACTAAGGAGTGGCTCCATAAGAAGCATTTCAGGTTTCTGGAGTGGCCTAGCCAGTCTCCAGACCTGAACCCAATAGAGAATCTTTGGAGGGAGCTGAAACGACAGCCCCAAAACCTGAAAGACCTGGAGAAGATCTGCATGGAGGAGTGGGCCAAAATCCCAGCTGTAGTGTGTACAAATCTGGTCAAGAACTACAGGAAGCGTCTGACCTTTGTAATTGCAAACAAAGGTGTCATGAATCACAGGGAGGATAACTTTATCATCCCCACCACTCACAACAATATGTCATGAACCCGGGGTTGTTTGGTTGCCCCAGTTCTTTTCTGAAGGGGATCTATCTATATCCCACTGCCCAGTTCCGGTTTGGAACTTGCAGGTCTCTGGCGCCCCCTAACCTTCAGGTCAGTCACGGTACTGCAAGTAGGATAATTAGTCACCAGAAAGGCTGCCTTACTTTGTACTGGCTAATGGGCACACTGCCGTGACGGTGATAAAACTACTCCCACTCAGGCAGGAACCATAATTATCAATGCCGTTCGTCGCTGCCAGGGTTCCCAAATGCGCAGGACAAATCCACTGCCACCAGCTCTGATTTCTTAATTAATAACGGGTCCGGAGCCAACCCAAATTAGTAGCGTAATTCACTTCAGAGGACATGACAGTACATTATAGAGCAAGGAGAAATGAAGCTAGTAATTTTATATATTTTACTCCAAAAGATAGGCAGTGTTTACAAAATGGTAAAAAGATATTATAAAATGAGATGATTATGTAAATACAGACGATTGCAAATAAAAAGGGATTAAAGTTGAAAAAAACACTTGCAGTTCTCTCATATCATTTCAGATCATGGCAAACCATGTGGCTAGGGGGCGAACATCAAAATGCATCGGAGCAGCTTGCAGAGCTGCTGTTAGCTCTCTTCCTGGGCAAAGACTCACTCCTAACTCATCAGGGTTAAGATATTCCCTCTGGTTGTGACGTCACTGAGTGGGCTGAGTTATGAAATGCACTCCTCTTTTCTCAGAGGGGCTGAAGCGTACTAAAAGCTCCTAGCCGTCGTAGCTCGGGGATGGCACCCTGTATAGTGACCACAGATGTACCATTCTTCCTGGCATGAGCTGGGCGTTAATTTGAGCCCAAACATGACATGGTTATGAGCTCCTGTTAAGTAGCAATTCGTTTCTCCATTTCCGCTAGGCGCTGTGCCTAGAAAATGCACCGTGTGATGACCCGGCTGATGCAGAGGCCAAAAACGTATTTGTCCTGCTTCCAGACCTAAGCTGCACGATTATATTCCAGTTTAAGAGAACAAAGGGAAGGACCCATCGGCCATGTGCTTTTTGCAGGCAGGTGCTGGCTCACAGCACACTGGTTTCACATTACAGCTGCATTCAGGGGGAAGGGAGTTGCCTGCAGGCCCAGAGAGAAGAAGAGCTTTCTAGGCAGTGTGAAGAGGGGGGGGGGGGTCAGAGAGCCCACAGCGTGTGTCTGCCACCATGGTACCTTCTAAAAAATTACTCAGAACATGGCATTTTTACATTATCGTGACAAAAGGTTTCTGTACCAAATATTAAGTTATGTTTTCTATTGCATCAAATACTTATTTCATGCTATAAAATGCAAATGAATTATGTAAGAATCATACAATGTGAATTTCTGGATTTTTTTTACGTTTCTGTCTCTCACAGTTGAAGTGTACCTACGATAAAAATTACAGACCTCTCCATTCTTTGTAGGTGGGAAAACTTGTAAAATCAACAGTGTATCAAATACTTATTTTCCTCACTGTACATAGATTACAATATAAAATATTATTAGTCCATAGATTCACATTACCTCATCTCGGGCAATCTAGCCTCCAAAAGATTACTAGAGGCAAAGTAAACAGTCAGAAACTGTACACTGCCTAAGAGTACCCATAGGTCCATCAAACAAGGGTCTGAAGGAGGACTACTGTTTGATGTTGCTAATAATGTGCACTACATTGATATTCAGCTGGTTTATTTTGAAAGTCTCATATTTTATCATATCAAGTATGATGACTTCACTATGAATTTGCGATGAGGCCCCCCCCAATTAAAATTATATCTGATTTGCAAGAGCATGGAATAAGGGCAGCTAGTCAGTCCCCCGTTTTGCTGAATTTTTAAGGACCATGAAGGGGTTAAAAAATGTAACTCTCATCCGCCCTCCTCATAAATGTCCTGCTGTTGCCAATCCTTTTCCTCCTTGTGATCAGCTCCTCTTCCATTTACAATCAGCTACTCTTCCTTCTACTGATTAGCTTCTCTTCTTTGTCAATTAATTCAGCCTCTGATAACCTCCTCTTCCTTCTTCAAATCAGCTCTTCTTCCTTCCTTTTCTCTATTTGGTGCCCTGGTGGGTGCCACCGTTGACTAAGGTCCACGCGGTCACATCTCATGTGTCAAATGTCTAAGATGTGACTGCCTAGGGTCTAGTCATAGGTGGCACCTGCTGGAAGTTTGGAGGGAGAAGAAGGAAGAAGAGCTGATCAGAAGAAGAAAGAGAAGCAACAGCAGAACAAAAATGGCAAAGGCCAAGGTTATGTGAATGTTAGATTATTTGTTAACCCCTTTCTTTTCATGAATAATTTATTTACTGTAAGTCCAGTCTCCCCTTGAATTCATGGAATTAAAATTTTGCAAAGATCTCTCAACTCTAGTAATGACATCCCTGTTCTTAACTTTATGTGATCACATGCAAAAATTGATAACATTCTACTACAAAGAAGTTCTGCTTTCATGTAGCTTTACTCTACTGACCTGTATATGGTATTGACCACCTACTGTTCTAGTCGTTTGAGGTCGATTAATTTCTCCAGTAAGTCTCTGCCTATGCTTCAAGCCTACCAAATCTCAACATCACAGTAGTCATCATGGCTTACTTTGGTAATGTTTCCAGTTTTGTGACTGTACTAAAATTCCAGGCACAATATAAGATATTACTAAGTGTGATATGATTTTTTTCTACATTAGGTCCTCCAGCAAGAATTGTACTGGTGAGTATAGTGGACTCATTTGTATGTGGTATCATGACAATCCTTCATAGCTGACAGATTTTATTTCAAAGTTACGCAATAATAACGTAATACTCTCAACAGTCTGACCCATTAGTGAATGAACATAGGATATGAGCACAAAGGATATTCATATATTCATACTATTTGGATCTTTTGCTGATCATCTGTGGCATCCTCTGATATTTTCAAAAGCCAGTTGGAATAAAAACTTGCCCAAATATGATGTCAACAGCATCAGTTATAATGAATCTTAAGCAAGCATTAGATTTTATCATTCAGATACTAAATTTTATATTTCTTGACTGTAGGGTTCCCAATGCAAATTATTAGAGATGAGCAAATTGATTCTAAATAAATTAAATATGTGTAGAATTTACAAAAATTCTCAGATACCATCAAATCCAAATTTATGGGTATGTCCAGCATAACTGGCATTCATTGACCGCTATTTTGCTGGATTCATATGGTACAGAAAGGAGTTAAGAAAACCTAAATTATTATACTCACGTAGCCCCTTACTTGTCCGTGCTGCCATAGCTCCCCGGCGAACCTCCACTTGGTTCCTAAGGCGCATGCTCTGCTACATCGCTCATCTAGGCCTTGATGCACAATCTGACATCACAAAGTGCATAGCCCATGTAGTAACATGAGGCAGCACACAGATCATGGTCATAAGATACTGTATATCGAGGCTTAGCCAGCACCCAAAGCAACAGCAAAAAGTAAAGAGGAAAATGGCTCCATAGCAGAGCAAATGCCAAAGGAAGGAAGTGGAAGACCAATGGGGAGCTGTGACGGAAGGGACAAGAGAGGGGTTACAAGAATATGAGAATGGTTTTATAACCCCTCTATAGCCCTCCATTTATTATGCTTTGAGATCCAGAAACTTCAGGCATTTGTTTAACAATAGGGTCTCCTTCGATTTGCATTGAGTAAACTCAATGCGAATCGCGATTTCTTGCCAAATTTGAGCAAATGTGAATTTTGACAGATTTACTCATCTCTGCAACTGCTACTATTACATTACTGCTACTATTACATTACCTTTCAGTTATGGATTTAATCTAGCCCTGACTAGCAACACTACTCACGGACAAGACATGAGGCAGGGTAGTCAAATGTTCTGGGGTCAGATACCAGGAGAGCACATCATAAACTAAAGGGGAAAGACAAAGGCAAAGTCAGGCCACGGTCCGAGGTCAGAATATCAGGAAGATAGCTGATCAGAGCAAAGGGGCTAGGAAAATAGATGGCCAAATCTAGGTCCAAGGTCAGGCAGCACTAGATCAACAAACAGAGCACAGGAATATAGGCAAGCCACTGAGCGAATTCTATGTCTGGCAGAGATCTGGAACTGACAGCTCAGCTAAGTAGCTGGGTAATGACTTGGAAAAGGGAACATCTGAGGGAAGCTCAGCACCTCCCAGTCTCAGATTGGATGGCTGAGCTGTGAATCAAAATACAGACAGCTCAGCATGCCCCTGCACTTGACTGGGTTAACTAAGCTGTCAGTCACTGCGTCCAAGACCACTGAGCGGTGGAATCGTGACATCAGCTCCCCCTTTATTGTGCTGATCAGAGGTCCTACAGTAATAATGTTACAGTTCCGGAGAACCACTTTCAAGGAGTTGTCGAATGAAAAATACAAAGGATAAGGGTGATGACTTATTAATCAGTGAATGCCCCTTCTTTGGGAACCCCACCAAATCATCAGAACTTTTATCATTATTAGAATAGGACAGAAACTCAAACGCCACTCCATTTAATATCTGTGGAGCTGCTAGAGAAAGCCAAGTGCAGCACTCGGAAGCACCACAAGAAATGAATGGATTGATGGTCAAGCATGTGCGCTGCTGCTCCATTCCCTAATTGTACATTTTGGATCTCTATTTGTCTCTTTTTTGATATTTTATTTTAAAGGAAGAAACAACAGTCACCTATTCTCACTTGAAGGTTGCCGTAAAGACAAACACATCCAGTGTGTGAAAGGAAGAAGAAAAACTACAAAAATTTTCCACCTGGTTCTGATAACAAAAGATATTAAACTGTATCTCTGCATCACTCTGCTGCGTGTCGAGCTATTATGGTGACCCCAGGTGCATGACTCCATGCGCAACTGTGATGTCACTCCTTTAGCGTTTTTCAGGTAGTTTGGCATTACCTGTTGGTTGTCACATTTTAATATTCTTGGGGAATGTCGCAAAGTTCAAATTTGCCTACATGTACTGATTTTCCTGGGAAATTTGATTAGCGGAGAATAACTTCTTTGTCGATTTGATGCTCTTTATTATAATCTGTGGTCTCCTCAGGCTCTAGAGCATAATCAACATAATATGCAATAAAAATAACCCCTGCTGAATGCTGTTTCCCCTAGCCTCTGGACGCTAAGCCGGGAATTCCATCTCTGATGAAGCCTGGGAAGTTTATGCACAAGCACACAAGATTTCACAATGTCATGATGTCATGATAGGCACCGTGGCCTTGTGCGTGCATGCACGAAAACGTCACAGGTCTCATCAGAGCCAGAAGTCACCGCCTAGCGTTAAAAGGTTAGGGAATTCAAAGCACGGTGGCAGTGATAAAAAAAATGTGTTGAGAACCTAATGGGTGATGGTGAGAGGCGGAGGGGCCAGATAGATGAGTGTTGAGTATAAGTTTTTATTTACAAACCTTTTGATGGCCTTTACGATTCAGTTAAATGGTGGCCAAGTCAACGACCTCTTCACTAAGTCGGAGCTTATGCCAATTACTGGTTTTTGTACTATTCAAGAATTCAATTCCACTAGAATATATTCACTAATTTTTACTTTTCTGCTAATTAAAAAATGCACATATGACAGACGTGATGTTGTGGCGAACGTTCTGCTGCCTATAACATCCTCCAGCATCACCGTTTTGGCATTGGGTCAGTAATGGTTTGGGGAGGTATTTCTTTGGAGGGCTGCACAGTCCTCCATGTGCTAACCAGAGGTACCCTGACTGCCATTAAGTACCAGGATAAGACCCTCAGACCCATTGTAAGGAAATATGCAGATACAGCGCGCCCTGGGTTTCTTCTGATGCATTGATGCATTACAATGCTAGGTCTTGTGTGGCTGAAGTGTGTTAGCAGTTCCTGCATGATGATGGCATTAATGTTATGGAGTGACCTGCCCGTTCCTCAGAGCTGAATCCAATTGAGCACATCTGGGCCATCATGTCTCGTTCCATCCACCAATGCCACGATGCACCACAGACTGTCCAGGAGTTTACAGATGCTTTAATCCAGGTCTGGGAGGAAATCCCTCAGTAGAACATCCGCTGCCTCATCAGCAGCATGCCAATCTATTGTAAGGAGGTCATACAGGCACGTGGAGGCCACACTACTATGCATCATTTCTTTGTCTTGAGGCATTTCCACTGAAGTTGGATAAGCCTGTAATTTGATTTTCCACTTTGCTTTTGAGTATCATTACAAATCCAGATCTCCATGGGATATTAATTTTGATTTACATTGATCATTTTTATGTTTATTGTTCTCAGCGCATTCCACTGTGTAATAAATAAAGATTTGTAACTAGAATATTTAATTATGTCATATCTAGGATGTGGTATTTTAGTGTTCCCTTTAATTTTTGCCGAGTGTAGTTTAAGCCCTTTCTGCCATCCGATGTACTATTCCGTCCATGTGACCTGGACCAATTTGACCATGAACGAAATAGTATGTTGTTTCTTTAATGCGACACTTCGACCGAAGTCGCGGTGATCGCATTAAAATTCCGGCGCCATCTTACCTGTGGATAGATAGTGTCGACATTCTGGGCAGTGTCCCCGCCCACTCGCACTCACTAAGGATTCCTGCAGTGAGGTCTCCTGCTGTGCTGGGCTTGTGGTGCCACAGAAGCCTGTGACACCACAATCCCTGCTGAAAAAAGAAGAAAGAGGACGAGACAGAAGAAAGAAGAGAGACTACAACTGTAAGTGTTTTGATCCCTGATCCCTACCCGATCTCACTTCATCCACCCCAATCCCCTCCATTCCCCCTTCACTTTCCACCTCTTTTTACCCCCCTTTGGGCCCCCTCTGTGCGCACATTTAGCAGTGGCCGAGCGTTGATTGGTGACGCAGTTCACAGATCAATACTTGTGCTCGCTTTTCTTTCTCACCCCCCTTTGCACCACCCCAGTGCGCACATCCAGCAGCCGCCAAACTTTGATAAGTGTTGCAGTTCACTCATCAGAGCTTGTGCCTGCTGTTATCCAGTTTTCTTTCTCATCCCCCCTTGCGCCACCCCCGTGTCCTTGTTCACATCCAGCAGCCGCCGAAATTTGATAAGTGAAACAGTTCACTCATCTGAGCTCGTGTCTGCTGTTTTACACACTTTTATTTAGGCCACCTCCGTGTGCACATCCAGCAGCTGCCGAACTTTGATAAGTGAAACAGTTCGCTCATCAGAGCTCGTGCCTGCTGTTATCCATTTTTCTCTCCTCTCTCTTCTCCCATACTGTAAAACAGATTTCCAGGAGAATTTTATTTTTGGAATTCAGGATACGAACCCCGAACTTTACAGTTTGGGTTCGCACACTCTGTTCAGAGGCATTTTTTATTTAAAAAAAATAAAATGGTATTTTGGGCTCAAAATCAGTTGGGAAAAAATCTTGCTCCATTTGGCTTCTGAAGCCTCTGTGTTTCAATGTACATAGCAGGATGCAGAGCTTATCAAACTGCTTCTGCGTTACTCTCTGCTGATTTATGACCACATCAAAGTTCGTTTCAATTACGCATTACTGACAGATTCATATTTAACTCATTCTAGAGCTTGCTATGTGCACTGAGTCATACAGGCTGCAGAAGCATGGAATTTTTGTGAAACTAAACAGAAAATATGATTATTAGCCAACTGCATGCATTTAAGATAAATAACTCTATATGTGTCTACTAGACAAGAGTGAATCTGTGAGTGAGCAAAATTCAAAGTCTCATTCAATGCTAATCGAATGAATCCTGAATGAGCCACTTATTATACGGTGAGGCTTCCAATGCCAAAGCATAATAAGCTGACGGGAGATGAGTGGCTTCAAAACAATAAAATATCATACTTACCTAGCTTTTCACCTGTTTCTGCCACTGCAGCTCCTCACCAATACTTCGGTGGTTTCCTAAGGCATTCACTCTACCGCCGATCTCTTCACTTTTCGACGGCAAGGCCTCGCCATACAGTACATTCTGACATCATTACATCATTATGTGTGCTGAGGTCCATCCAGCACAGGCGAAACATGAAGAGGAGACAGGCGGCGGAGTAGACGTCTTAGGCTGGTTTCACACTTGCGTTTAGTAACGCTGCATTTGTACCGCATATAAACGCATGCGTCATGTTTTCCTATGTTTAAAACTAAAAACGTTTAGTTTTTACGATGCATGCGTCCTGCCGTGGAAATGCAACATGTAGTAATTTTCAGAGGCGTCTATTTGGCGCATGAAAACGCATGCGTTCATTTGCGTTTGATTTGCGTCCAAAAAATACATTGCTGTCTATGTAAACGCATGCGTTTTTATGCACATGCATTTGGTTGCGTTTTTGAACGCATGCGTTTCAATTGAGATAACCATGTCTAGACACTGATAAGCCACCCCCTACCATCAAGGTGATAAAAGGGAGGTTGGGGACAGTTTCAGGACACTTCTCACCAGACTCTCAAGAAGACAAGACACTGGCAGGCCGCATTTTGGAGGACAAGACCCTGATCAATGTGAGTATATCCTAGCCAATGCCTTTATTTTCTATTTTTTGGCTCTACATGTCCTAATTTCTTCCATTTCTTTCTTTCTACATGCATCAGAATGTCTTCTTCGGAGTCTTCATCTGGTGAGGAGTTTGAGCCACGTCAGTCGGAAGTGGAGCATGTCAGTGAAGTGAGTATTTGCCTCTTCAGCTTGGTAAGTATTCACTGTCACATCGACACATGTGACAATTTGATTTTTCCTTTTTTTTAGAGCACTTCTACTGAGGCACTTACCGGGCAGGAGCAGCGGAGTCAAGCTCCGGTGGGAAGACGGCAGCGGGTACGTATACAAGGCTGACTGTCCTCCTTGTAATATTCTTGAATCTTCCTTTCTTTACACTCGTATTTCTTTAATTTTTTCTTCTGAAATCCTTTTGTATGTTGACTTTCCTATTCATGCCATTTCTCAGCATCTGTTGTCTTTCTTTTCCTTATATAATTGACCAAACTTTAATGACTTTCTTTAATTTTTAGGTTTCACAATGGGACGATGACCTGATCGACAATGACCTCCTAATAACCCTGGTCCTGTTGTGGGACAGCCGGGATCCACTGCATTCAAACAACACCACGCTCCAGTGCTTATGGAATGAGGTGGCCCAAGCGATGTGGGATGGCTGGGACAACGCCCCGCCATGGGTCCGTAGTGCATTTGGTAAGTATTGCACTGCAGTGTGAAGCAGCAGAGACCTTGGCCGTGCTCACTTGACTGTGTATGATGAAAGAAACTCTCTAGAGTTTCTCTCATCACACACAGTTGTCTGTGCACGGCAAAAAGTCCATTTCCTGACCATAATGTGTTTTTTTTAACAGTGGACAAAGTAAAAACATGTTGGCGTTCGATGAAGGACCGCTTCAACAAGGACCTGCGCCAAGAGAGTCGTGTTGCCAGTGGTTCAGGAGCAAGGATCCGAACTTACAAGTATCATCGAGTTCTGTCATTTTTAAGACCGGTCCTTGCCCAGAGAACGTAAGTATTTCTCACATGCTTTCGGTTGCATTGTATTGACATAATCTGTATTTTTAAATTCCACAGGATTTAGCTCTGGTTAATTTTTGGTATTAATTTTCTGTTTCCTTTTTTCACAGCACATACAGCACGACTGTCGGCCCAGGTTCTGGAGCGGTCCTTCATCTGACAGCCACGGACCCGTCCCAGCCATCCAGCAGTGCAGCAGCAGGTGGGCCTTCCACACTAACTGGAGACCAGGGAGCTGGTCCATCAGGTCTTCCCCTTTCGCAGTCCTTTTCCACTGCCCCAATTTTTTGGGGCTCATCCTGGCAGCAGCAGAGGGCTTCGGACAGGTCACTCATGCCCGAGTTTTTGCACTTGAGCTCGGTTTTACATGAAGCAATTATGGCTTTAGGTGACCGAATGGATGTTTCTCATAACCTCTTGAATGCCCGTATCCAGGAGGTCACCAAAAGCCTTGATTAAGTGAAAGCCGACCTCCAGAGGCCGGCTCATCATTTTTTTAAACCAAATTGAGCAGGGCATGTCGGAACACCTTACCCCTGATCTCCAGCTCAGTGTGATGCAGGCCTGCAATGCTGCTTATGTGCAGGCTATGCAGAAGAGTCGGTATTTCCAGCAGACAGTGGCGGTATATCCAACTGTGCCGTCACTGTCACGATTAACCTCAATGCCGACCTCTACTGCATACCACTGCACGGCCACCTCAATTCCTTCCACAGGCGGACTCCACTACAGCGCCAACACCATGACGAGTGCAGTTGGACATCCCACCGCCACCACCGTGACAACCGCTGCTCTGGCTTGGACCTCCTCCACTGACACCACGATGCAGCAGGACCCTGGCGTGGCTTTTCGGACCGGCCCCACCACGATGCAGCAGGACCCTGGCATGGCTTTCAGGACCGCCCCCACCACGATGCAGCAGGACCCTGGCATGGCTTTCAGGTCCGCCCCCACCACGATGCAGCAGGAACCTGGCATGGCTTTCAGGTCTGCCCCCACTACGATGCAGCAGGACCCTGGCATGCCTTTACGGACCGGCCCCACCACGATGCAGCAGGACCCTGGCATGGCTTTCAGGACCGCCCCCACCACGATGCAGCAGGACCCTGGCATGTCTTTACGGACCGGCCCCACCACGACGCAGCAGGACCCTGGCATGGCCGTTTGCTCGACGAGTGTTATGGACTGTGAGACAGTGCAGCCGGACCCTGACAGGTCACCCGCCACCACGCCACGGCATATGAGCCCACCAAGACGTCCCCCTACCAGGCAAAACCAAAAAAAACTCAGAAAAAAAAACCTCTTAGTATTCCTCCCCCTTCACCTACCGATGTGTCTGTATTGTCAGTTTTGTCTCACCCTTCCAGTGCGTCTCAAGCCTCTCATGTGTCAAGCCCCATCCCCAAACTTCCAGACCCTTCTAGTTTCATTGCCCCTTCTCCTGCCAGGCCTCAGTTAGCCAGGCCTCAGTTCTTCACACCCCCCCGTTTACATCACTCTACCCCAAGCCGGCGCGGTAAAAAAAAATAAGTTTTTGACTTTGTTAACAAAATAAAACAAGTTTGATTTGCCACAATTATGTTTGGTTTATTGTGTCTATCGCCGCCGGCAACACACACCGTGTGCCAAGAAACTTCGCCACACACTTATTTTTTGCGCCACAACATATCTCCAGTAGTTAAAAATACTGCAGCTATATGTGTGTCTTTAGTATACAGATATGAGGTGGGCCCAAAAATATAGCATGTATCTCCATAATCTCTTTTTGTCTATGACTAGTGTGGCAGTATGAAGAGAAAATGGTGGAAATACAGTGCAGTCCTCTACTGAACAGGTCAGGTGTCCAAAAACTCATTAGTTATGACACCTGACCTGTTGAGTAGATAACTGCCTTGTATAACCACCATTTTCTCTTCTTTATACATAATCTATTACACACAAATTGAGGGGACAATGGTTGTCACACGCTATATATCTATGCTCACCTGCACAGGTGTCAGAAATAGTGAATTCATGAGCCTGTATATGTTTATCATGAATTCATTATTTCTGACACCTGACTTGATGAGTATAGATAGCGTGACAGTGATTGTCTCTCTATTTTGTGTCCAATGGATACATGAGAAGAGAATCATGACGCAATGACGTCAACAAGCTTACCAATAAAGCAACATGGCTGCCATTACTAGCAGTATGTGGCCAGTGTTTTATATCAGTATTTGTAAACCAAAACAAGGAGTGGAACAATTAGAGGTAAATTATGATAACATAATAACTAGCACCACTGCCTGTATCACCCACTCCTGGTTTTGGATTACAAAAAATGATATTAACCCCTTAGCGACCGCCGATACGCCTTTTAACGGCGGCCGCTAAGGGTACTTAAACCACAGCGCCGTTAATTAACGGCGCTGTGGAAAAAGTAAATAGCGCCCCCCAGAGTCGGATTTTCTCCGGGGTCTCGGCTGCCGGGGGTAGCCGAGACCCCAGAGAACATGATGGGGGGGGGGTTTAACCCACCCCGCATTTGCGATCGCCGGTAATTAACCGTTTACCGGCGATCGCAAAAAAAAAAAAAAAACGCGATCTCTTTTTAATTTCTCTGTCCTCCGATGTGATCGCACATCGGAGGACAGAGAAAAGGGGTCCCAGGTAGCCCCCCAATACTTACCTATCTCCCCCGATGCTCCTCGTGGCTCCCGGTGGGCGCCGCCATCTTCAAAATGGCGGGCGCATGCGCAGTGTTAGGACTGGCGGAACGCACCAAGACAGATGATAAAGGTGCGTTCGCAGTCCGGGGTCCACCGTGCAGGTGAGAACCTGCTGCTAGCAATTTGCAGACCATATGGCGGTACACTAAAGTATACACGCGTGGGTTAAACCTCACCCAGCGTGAAGAAAGCGATCCTGTTAATTCACAGGACCGCAGTACCGCACTAGTGCGCGAGCAAGTGGTCAGCGGACTTAACCCCAGAAGGGCTTGGAGCCCGATTAGACCCTTGCTGGCGTAACACCGCAACTGGGTGTGTAGAGAACCTTAAGAAATCTATGTGCACAAGAGTGCGAGCGATGCCGCACTAACGGACGCCACTAACCACCCAGACTCGGGTATGGAAAGCGCAAGGCAGGCGCACGGCGCCGTACTGGCAGGCACAGCTACAGGACGCTGTGATGTGTGTTTAGTGCTGTAGGCTAAGTCGGGCGCTAGATAGCAGCCATACACCTTCCGCGAACAGACATTCAATAGGGTAGGGGTTTCCAAGGACGACTTGCACTCACAACATACACACATAAGCAATTGTAAGACAATACTAGCGCATGGCCGTGCGGTCATGCGCAGTTTATATAGCAGCAGCACAGGAAGTGGCCACAGCACTTTTGCCCTTCTAGGACCTGCCAAGAGGACCAATGGAATGTGCTGCAGAGCCTGAGCACATGACCCTCGATCTCCAACGGGAGACCTTACGCTGGGCATGCTCAGTACATGCAGACAAGGACTTAGTCCCAGAGAAGTCCGCTCGCTGCTGACCAGCACTGACTTTAATGGCAGAGACTGGAGAAGCAGCACTAACTCAGAACAGAGTGAGAATGAGCAAGACGCTGGGACCGACGTCCTTGCTGAGCAGGCTCCACTGCGGCTGGACAAGAATGGGAGACCGCAGCGGAAGTGGCTCGAGATTCCCCCTGTGCAGAAGCGGGAACTCGACCCCTAACATTACCCCCCCTCCTAGGGCCCCCCCCTCCTTGGGCCTCGCTACGTTCGAAGGCAGCAATGAGCTGCGGAGCCCGAATGTGCTCAACAGGCTCCCAGGACCTGTCCTCGGGGCCATAACCCTTCCAGTCCACCAAATAAAATTTTTTACCACACACCACCTTGCACCCCAAAATAGCGTTCACCTCATAATCGTCCGTAGACGAACCCGATGTCCCAGCAGATGACTCGGAAAACCGGGACATATACACGGGTTTCAAGAGGGACACATGAAAGGTGTCGGTGATACCCAGGCGTGGTGGAAGGGCCAAACGATAGACCACAGGATTAACCTGCTCGAGGACCTTGAATGGACCCAAGTAGCGAGGAGCAAATTTAGTGGACTCAACTCGCAGCCTGATGTTACGGGCGGAGAGCCACACCAAGTCGCCAGGGGCAAAGGTCGGAGCGGGGCGCCGATGAGCATCAGCGGAGGACCTCATTCTCTCCTTAGAGGCCCAAATGGCATCCTGAGTGCGGTCCCAAATATCCCGTGCCTCCACAGCCCAGTCTGCCACCCTGGAGTCGGCGGAAGACACGGGCATAGGCACAGGTACCCGTGGATGCTGACCATAGTTGAGGAGGAATGGGGTTTGTCCAGTGGAGTCGGCTAGGGCGTTGTTCAGTGCAAACTCTGCCCATGATAGCAAGGATGCCCAGTCATCCTGCCTGGCTGAAACAAAATGTCGCAGGTATGTGACCAAGGTCTGGTTGGCCCTCTCTACCAACCCATTCGTCTCGGGATGATAAGCGGAAGAGAGATTCAACTCAATACTGAGAAGACGACAGAGCTCTCTCCAGAACCGAGACGCAAACTGGGGACCCCGGTCACTGACAATTTTGTCTGGCATACCATGTAGGCGGAAGATATGTCTAATGAACAACGCTGCCAAGGCCCGTACAGAAGGTAACCGCGGCAGCGGCACCAAATGCACCATTTTTGAGAAATGATCGGTGATGACCCAAATGATGGTACAGCCGCGAGACTTGGGCAAACCCACAACAAAGTCCATCCCGACCATCTCCCAGGGCCTATCTGCCACCGGCAAGGGATAGAGCAAACCAGCTGGCCTTTGACGCGGAGATTTATTTTTGGCGCAGTAGACACACGCCAGAACATAATCCCTGACATCCCGGACCATATGCGGCCACCAGTACGTCCTCGCCAGTAGCTCAGATGTCCTCTTTGTCCCAAAGTGTCCACCCACCCTGGACGAATGAGCCCAAGAGAGAACCTCCGGTCGCAAATTAATGGGCACAAAAGTCTTGCCCGGAGGCACAGACTCTAGCGAAACCGGCGCCACGGTTCTCAGGCTCTCGGAAGGGACAATAAGCCGAGGCTCCTCTTCCTCCTCCTCAGTTGACATAAGGGAGCGAGAGAGAGCGTCAGCACGGATATTCTTCTCCCCGGCGAGATAATGAAGGGAAAAGTGGAACCGGGAGAAGAACAGGGACCATCTGGCCTGGCGAGAATTTAGCTGCTGGGCTGTCTGCAAATAGACCAAATTTTTGTGGTCCGTGTAAACTTGGAAGGGAAACCGCGCACCTTCCAGAAGGTGTCTCCACTCCGAAAAGGCCAACTTCATTGCTAGCAACTCCCTGTCCCCGATGGAGTAGTTCCTCTCCGCTGGCGTGAAGGTCTTGGAGAAGAAGAAGCATGGATGCTTCTGACCTTGAGCATCCTTTTGGTAGAGGACTGCTCCAGCACCAACGGACGAGGCATCCACCTCCAGTAGGAATGGCTTATCCACATCGGGACGATGTAAGATGTGAGCGCTAGCAAAGTGGGACTTAATAGAAGTGAAGGCCTTGGAGACCTCTTCCGACCACAATTTGGGATTCGCTCCCTTCTTGGTGAGGGCTACCAAGGGAGCTACCAGAGTTGAGAAGTGGGGAATGAACTGGCGGTAATAGTTTATGAACCCCATAAAGCGCTGCACCGCTTTAAGAGAATGGGGCTCTTGCCAGTCCATCACAGCCTGTAGTTTGGCAGGATCCATAGCCAATCCCTGGGCGGAGATGATATAGCCCAGGAAAGGTAAGGACTCCTGCTCAAACACACACTTCTCCAACTTTGCGTAAAGAGAGTTTGCCCGTAGGAGGTCGAAGACTCTGCCAACATCTCTCCGGTGGGAGTCAATATCTGGAGAAAAGATGAGAATATCATCCAGATAGACTACAACCGAGGTGGAAAGCATATCCCGGAAGATGTCGTTGACAAAGTCTTGAAAAACGGCAGGTGCATTACAGAGCCCGAAGGGCATCACCAGATACTCATAATGCCCATCTCTGGTGTTAAATGCCGTTTTCCACTCGTCCCCCTCACGGATGCGAATCAGGTTGTAAGCACCCCGCAGATCTAGTTTCGTAAACACTCTAGCTCCCCGAAGCCTATCGAAAAGCTCAGATATCAACGGCAAAGGGTACTTGTTCTTAACTGTGATAGCATTAAGACCCCTGTAGTCTATGCATGGACGTAGTTCTCCATTCTTCTTCTGCACGAAGAAGAACCCTGCCCCAGCAGGTGACACTGACTTCCTGATGAACCCTCTTGCCAGATTCTCTTGTATGTACTGAGACATTGCCTCCGTTTCCGGGAGAGATAATGGATAGACTCGACCCCGGGGAGGCTCAGCACCAGGCAAGAGATCGATAGGACAGTCATAGGGGCGATGGGGCGGAAGGGTCTCCGCCGCCTTCTTGGAGAACACGTCTGCATAAGACCAATATTGCTTGGGGAGAGAGGATAGATCTGCGGGTACCTCAGTAGTAGCAACCTGAACGCACTCTCGGTGACACCTACCCCCACATGATTCACCCCATCCCAGAATTCTGCCTGAGGACCACTCGATGTGAGGAGAGTGGTACCGTAGCCAAGGTATCCCCAACAGGACCTCATCAATACCCTCAGGAATGACGAGCAGAGAAATAATCTCCTGATGGGATGGCGACAGGGACAGAGTAACAGGGATGGTCTGATGTGTTATCTGTGCGGGGAGTGTCGACCCATTCACCACTCGTACCGTTACTGGTTGGGATAGCATAACCAGGGGTATTGCGTGACGTTGGGCGAAGGCAGAAGACATAAAATTGCCCTCCGCCCCAGAATCCACACAGAGGTCTACCGAGTGGGAGGATGAGCCAAAGGTAATTGTCCCCTTAAAGGACAATTTGGAGGCAAACGTCGCAGTGTCTAGTGCACCTCCACCTACTACCACTAGACGCTGACATTTCCTCGACCGCTGATGACATCTGGTGGCAAGATGTCCTGACTGTTGGCAAACATGGCAACCCTGGAGTGCACGAGCAGTCTGGGACTTAGATCCCGCTCGTGACACCACCTTAGGTTCCTGGAACTCAGGAGCCTGAACTGGAGATTCCAAAGGTTTGGCGAAGGTGGGAGCCAGCCGAAACCTCTGCCTACACTGGGCTCGCTCTAACCTCCGCTCGTGAAAACGGAGGTCAATGCGAGTAGATACTGCTATCAACTCCTCCAGTGTGGCGGGAATCTCCCTAGTGGCCAGAGCATCCTTAACGTGGTCAGCCAGCCCCCTCCAAAATATAGGGATAAGGGCTTTATCCGACTACTCCAGCTCAGATGCCAGAGTGCGGAAATGGACGGCAAAAAGGCTGACCAAGGACGAGCCCTGAGTCAGTGCCAACAGTTGGAGCGCCGTGTCATGGGTGACACGAGGTCCTAGAAAGACCTGTTTCAGAGTGCTCAGGAATAACGGAGCACTCTGCACCACATGATCGCCACGCTCCCACAGCGGCGTAGCCCACTGCAACGCCCTGTCCGACAATAAGGAAATTATAAAGCCCACCCTAGCCCGCTCTGTAGGGAAACGAGAGGCCAGAAGCTCGAGATGTATTGAGCACTGACTCACGAAACCCCTACAGGACTTACTGTCACCAGAAAATTTCTCTGGTAGCGGGAGGCGAGATAGCGTCGGTACAGGAGCGGCAGTGGACAAGGTAGCTGCAGCCACACTTGCAGCCTGAACAGCGACAGCAGTAACATCCACAGCTGAGGTTGAACGCTCAAGAGCCGCCAACCTTCCCTCCAGCTGCTGGATGTACCGCTGTAAACGCTGATCGTCCGCCATTTTACTAGCCAGACCCTGGCGCTAGTATTCTGTTAGGACTGGCGGAACGCACCAAGACAGATGATAAAGGTGCGTTCGCAGTCCGGGGTCCACCGTGCAGGTGAGAACCTGCTGCTAGCAATTTGCAGACCATATGGCGGTACACTAAAGTATACACGCGTAGGTTAAACCTCACCCAGCGTGAAGAAAGCGATCCTGTTAATTCACAGGACCGCAGTACCGCACTAGTGCGCGAGCAAGTGGTCAGCGGACTTAACCCCAGAAGGGCTTGGAGCCCGATTAGACCCTTGCTGGCGTAACACCGCAACTGGGTGTGTAGAGAACCTTAAGAAATCTATGTGCACAAGAGTGCGAGCGATGCCGCACTAACGGACGCCACTAACCACCCAGACTCGGGTATGGAAAGCGCAAGGCAGGCGCACGGCGCCGTACTGGCAGGCACAGCTACAGGACGCTGTGATGTGTGTTTAGTGCTGTAGGCTAAGTCGGGCGCTAGATAGCAGCCATACACCTTCCGCGAACAGACATTCAATAGGGTAGGGGTTTCCAAGGACGACTTGCACTCACAACATACACACATAAGCACAGAAGTGGCCACAGCACTTTTGCCGTTCTAGGACCTGCCAAGAGGACCAATGGAATGTGCTGCAGAGCCTGAGCACATGACCCTCGATCTCCAACGGGAGACCTTACGCTGGGCATGCTCAGTACATGCAGACAAGGACTTAGTCCCAGAGAAGTCCGCTCGCTGCTGACCAGCACTGACTTTAATGGCAGAGACTGGAGAAGCAGCACTAACTCTCAGAACAGAGTGAGAATGAGCAAGACGCTGGGACTGACGTCCTTGCTGAGCAGGCTCCACTGCGGCTGGACAAGAATGGGAGACCGCAGCGGAAGTGGCTCGAGATTCCCCCTGTGCAGAAGCGGGAACTCGACCCCTAACACGCAGTGCGCCCGCCGGCCGGCCCCGCGGGAATCTTTGGGGTCTCGGCTGCCGGGGGTAGCCGAGACCCCAAAGAGCATGATCGGGGTCGGTTTTACCGACCCCTGTTTTGCGATCGCCGGTAATTAACTGTTTACCGGCGACCGCAAAAAAAAAAAAAAAAAAAGTCAAAGTGTAATTCTCTGTCCTCTGATGTGATCGCATATCAGAGGACAGAGAAATAGGGGGATTCGGGGACCCTGCCATACTCACCTGTGTCCCTGGGGCCTCCTGCTGCTCCTCCTGGCCGCCGGCAAAAGAAAATGGCGGGCGCATGCGCAGTGCGCCCGCCATCTGTCTTCATCTGCCGGCCGGCAGGAGAAGAGCAGTTGGGGCTAAAATTAGGGTTAGGGGTAGGGTTAGGGGTAGGGTTAGGGCTAGGGGTAGGGTTAGGGCTAGGGTTAGGGCTAGGGGTAGGATTAGGGTTAGGGCTAAATTTAGGGTTGGGGCTAAATTTAGGGTTAGGGTTGGGGCTAAATTTAGAGTTAGGGTTGGGGCTAAATTTAGGGTTAGGCTTCTTTCACACTTACGTCGGTACGGGGCCGTCGCAATGCGTCGGCCCGACATACCGACGCACGTTGTGAAAATTGTGCACAACGTGGGCAGCGGATGTAGTTTTTCAACGCATCCGCTGCTCAATCTATGTCCTTGGGAGGAGGGGGCGGAGTTACGGCCACGCATGCGCGGTCAGAAATGGCGGATGCGACGTACAAAAAAACTTTACATTGAACGTTTTTTTGTGCTGACGGTCCGCCAAAACACTGATCCAGTGCACGACAGACGCGACGTGTGGCCATCCGTCACGATCCGTCGGCAATACAAGTCTATGGGCAAAAAACGCATCCTGCGGGCACATTTGCAGGATCCGTTTCTTGTCCAAAATGACGGATTGCGACGGATGCCAAACAACGCAAGTGTGAAAGTAGCCTTAGGGCTAGGGTTGGGGCTAAAGTTAGGGCTAGGGTTGGGGCTAAAGTTAGGGTTAGAGTTTGGATTAGGGTTAGGGTTTGGATTAGGGTTGGTATTAGGGTTAGGGTTGGCATTAGGGTTATGCTTGGGATTAGGGTTAGGTTTGGGATTAGGGTTAAGGTTAGGGTTGTGATTAGGGGTGTATTGGGATTAGGGTTAGGTTTGAGGTTAGGGTTGAGATTAGGATTAGGGGTGTGTTGGATTTAGGGTTTTGATTAGGGTTATGGTTAGGGTTGACATTAGGGTTGTTTTGGGGTAAGGGTTGTGATTATCGTTAGGGTTAGTGATTAGGATTATGGATCAGGTTGGGATTAGGGTTAGGGGTGTGTTGGGGTTAGGGCTGGAGCTAGAATTGGGGGGTTTCCACTGTTTAGGTACATCAGGGGGTCTCCAAACACGATAGCCAATTTTGTGCTCAAAAAGTCAAATGGTGCTCCCTCCCTTCTGAGCTCTGCCGTACGCCCAAACAGTGGGTTACCCCCACATATGGGGCATCAGCGTACTCGGGATAAATTGGACAACAACTTCTGGGGTCCAATTTCTCTTGTTACCCTTGTGAAAATAAAAACTTGGGGGCTACAAAATCCTTTTTGTGGAAAAATATATATATATTTTTTTATGACTCTGCATTATAAACTTCTGTGAAGCACTTGGGCATTCAAAGTTCTCACCACACATCTATATAAGTTCCTTGGGGGGTCTAGTTTCCAAAACGGGGTCACTTGTGGGGGGTTACTACAGTTTAGGTACATCAGGGGCTCTGCAATCGCAACATAATGCCCACAGACCATTCTATCAAAGTCTGCATTCCAAAAAGGCGCTCCTTCCCTTCCGAGCTCTGCCGTGCGCCCAAACAGTGGTTCACCCCCAGATATGGCCCATCAGCGTACTCGGGATAAATTGGACAACAACTATTGCAGTCCAATTTCTCCTGTTACCCTTGTGAAAACAAAAACTTGGGGGCTACAATATCTTTTTTGTGGAAAAAAAAATATTTTTTATTTTCACGACTCTGCATTCTAAACTTCTGTGAAACACTTGGGCATTCAAAGTTCTCACCACACATCTAGATAAGTTCCTTGGGGGGTCTAGTTTCCAAAATGGGGTCACTTGTGGAGGGTTTCTACTGGTTAGGTACATCAGGGGCTCTGCAAACGCAACATAATGCCCGCAGACCATTCTATCAAAGTCTGCATTTCAAAACGGCGCTCCTTCCTTCCGAGCTCTGCCGTGCGCCCAAACAGTGGTTTACCCCCACATATGGGGTACCAGCATACTTAGGACAAATTGGACAACAACTTTTGGGTCCAATTTCTCTTGTTACCCTTGTGAAAATAAAAACTTGGGGGCTAAAAAATCTTTTTTGTGGAAAAAATTTTTTATTTTTATTTTCACGACTCTGCATTATAAACTTCTGTGAAGCACTTGGGCATTCAAAGTTCTCACCACACATCTAGATAAGTTCCTTAAGGGGTCTAGTTTCCAAAATGGGGTCACTTGTGGGGGGTTTCTACTGTTTAGGCACATCAGGGGCTCTCCAAACGCGACATGGCGTCCAATCTCAATTCCAGCCAATTCTACATTGAAAAAGTAAAACGGCGCTCCTTCACTTCCAAGCTCTGCCATGCGCCCAAACAGTGGTTTACCCTCACATATGGGGTATCGACGTATTCAGGAGAAATCGCACAACAACTTTTGTGGTCTAATTTCTCCTGTTACCCTTGTGAAAATAAGAATTTGTGGGCGAAAAGATCATTTTTGTGTAAACAAAAGCGATTTTTTTATTTTCACGGCTCTACGTTATAAACTTCTATGAAGCACTTGAGGGTTCAAAGTGCTCACCACACATCTAGATAAGTTCCTTATGGGGTCTAGTTTACAAAATGGTGTCACTTGTGGGGGGTTTCCACTGTTTAGGCACATCAGGGGCTCTCCAAACGTGACATGGCATCCAATCTCAATTCCAGCCAATTCTGCATTGAAAAAGTC
The DNA here is from genome assembly GCF_032444005.1 of Ranitomeya imitator. Taxonomy (NCBI): domain Eukaryota; kingdom Metazoa; phylum Chordata; class Amphibia; order Anura; family Dendrobatidae; genus Ranitomeya; species Ranitomeya imitator. The sequence goes on along the minus strand of NC_091282.1, from coordinate 639,536,518 downwards.
AAACGGCGCTCCTTCACTTCCAAGTTCTGCGGTGCGCCCAAAAAGTAGTTTACCCCCACATATGGTGTATTGGCGTATTCAGGAGAAATTGCATAACAAAATTTATGGTTACATTTCTGTTTTTACACTTGTGAAAATAAAAAAAATGGTTCTGAATTAAGATGTTTGCAAAAAAAAGTTAAATGTTCATTTTTTCCTTCCACATTGTTTCAGTTCCTGTGAAGCACGTAAAGGGTTAATAAACTTCTTGAATGTGGTTTTGAGAACCTTGAGGGGTGTAGTTTTTAGAATGGTGTCACACTTCATTATTTTCTATCATATAGACCCCTCAAAATGACTTCAAATGTGATGTGGTCCCTAAAAAAAATGAGAAATTGCTGGTCAACTTTTAACCCTTATAACTCCCTAACAAAAAAAAATGTTGTTTCCAAAATTGTGCTGATGTAAAGTAGACATGTGGGAAATGTTATTTATTAACTATTTTTCATGACATATCTCTCTGATTTAAGGGCATAAAAATACAAAGTTTGAAAATTGCAAAATTTTAAAAATTTTCGCCATATTTCCGTTTTTTTCATAAATAATCGCAAGTAATATCGAAGAAATGTTACCACTAACATGAAGTACAATATGTGACGAAAAAACAATCTCAGAATCAGCGGGATCCGTTGAAGCGTTCCAGAGTGATAACCTCATAAAGTGACAGTGGTCAGAATTGCAAAAATTGGCTCGGTCATTAAGTACCAAATTGGCTCTGTCACTAAGGGGTTAAATACAGCTCAAATACTGCCAGTTTTTGGACAACCTTGGTTTGGAGAGGAAAAATATAGGAGACACGGTCAACACAACCAACACTAAAGTTTATTAATGTGAAATATTATTTTCATTGTAGAAAGTTACTGGAAAAGATAAAGTTACAACAGGACATTTACACTACATTGTCCTGCCATGACACCCGGCCAATATCTGAATCAAAAAAGGCAGCAAATTGGTCCCGCATGAGACCAACGGCTGCAGTTGACCGCAGCGGGTGATGTTTGAAATCTGGCAGTGGGTGTGCAACTGGTTCATCCAGTTCAATGTTGGGTCGCTCCTTAGTCATTATGTAATTGTGGAGAACCACACAGGCTTTGACCACCTCGTCAACTGTTTCCACTTTTAGATTTATGGCTGATGCAAGAATGCGCCATTTAGCGACCAGAATGCCAAAGGTACACTCTACTGTTCTTCGGGCCCTGGTCAGTCTGTAGTTAAAGATCCTTCTAGTGTGGTTCAAGTCCCGACTGGAATAGGGCTTCAGTAGATTCTCACACATCTGGAAGGCCTCATCCCCAACCATAACAAATGGCATCGGTGGACCTTGAGTGTTGGGGAGAGGCTGTGACGGGGGAAAATTGAAATTGTTGCCATACACACGCCGGCCCATATCCGAGTTCTTGAAAGTCTGGGAATCATTGCCACGGCCAAAAGCTCCGATGTCTATGGCGATGAAGCGACAGTCCGCATCAGCGATTGCCATGAGCACTACAAAAAAATATTTCTTATAGTTAAAAAACTCCGATCCTGTTCTGGCAGGTTTAATAATGCGGATGTGCTTTCCATCCACCGTTCCTAAACAGTTGGGGAAATCACACACATTCCAGAATTTTTCTGCAATTTCACGCCACATTTCCGCGGTGGGTTGGGGTATAAACTCATCCCGGAGTACATTCCACAATTCCCGACAGATGTCCACAACTATTCCGGACAGGGTGGATATTCCAAGCCGGTATTGGAAGTGGAGGGATGATAAACTCTCTCCTGTGGCCAGAAATCTGGAGAAAAAACACAAACAAAAAAAAAAATTACAATCTATTCTTTTTATGGTGTGGTTACCCCAAAAAAAAAAAAGAAAATACACAAAAAATACATGTCAGAAAAACCTAAATTTGGACTGTTATTGGTTTAGATTTTGAACGTACCTTAATGTCACCAGCAGACGTTCCTCGGCTGGAATCGCTCTACAGAGCTGGGTGTCCTGTCGCCGTATGGCTCCTTGGACACGAGAAAGCAAATCCTGGAACGATTCTTGCGACATTCGCGTGTACTCCTGGAATTTCTCTGGGTTGGCATTCAACTCGGCATAGAGCGTGTGATAGGCTCCACGGCTCTCACGTAGTTCAATAATGGGGTGCCTCCAAAAACGCCTGCGTTGTCTCCTTCTCCATCTTTCGCGATTTCGGTCTTGCTCCCAAGCAAAAGCACAGGCAAGAAACAGCTTGAAGCTGAAATCCAGGTTGAAATAAAAGCTCTCTACGCGAAGATCCATCATGACACAGGATACAGTAGCAAACTGTTAAAATTTCAGTAGCCCTAGGGTCTATATATAGAGATCCCATCATATATGCCCTCTCTAGTCCCATTGGTGTTGTTTGGTTATCTTGATATTTCTCTTGTGAAATTTCTCTTCTTGGGCACCAAAAGCGCAAACGCAGGAAAAAACGCATGTAAACGCATGCGTCTAAAAAACGCTGCATTTGTACGCGTTTACATGCGTTTTTTCCACCACTTGCAGATGCGTTTAAAACGCTGCAGATTAAAATGCAAATGTGAAACCAGCCTTAAGAAGCCAATGGGCAGTTGTTGCAGCTATGCGAATAAGATATTTTATTGTTTTACTCCCTTCCCAGTCCATAAGAATTTAGCAAAACGGTTGCTGTAAATTTTGGGAAATTCAAAATTAATTTGGCTCATTTAGAATCTCTTCGCACATCCTTAGTCAGTCTGTCTATGCATCACCTATCTATCTATCTATCTATCTATCTATCTATCTATCTATCTATTTATCTATCTATCTATTTTCTATTATCTATCTAATTATCTAACTATGTATTATCTATCTATATACAGTATATATCTATTATCTATCTACCTATCTTTATCTATCATCTATCTATTATCTATATATTATCTATCTATCTATCTATCTATCTATCTATCTATCTATCTATCTATCTATCTATCTATCTATCTATCTATCTACAGTCATGGCCAAATGTATTAACACCCCTGCAATTCTGTCAGATAATACTCAGTTTCTTCCTGAAAATGATTGCAATCACAAATTCTTTGGTATTATTATCTTCATTTAATTTGTCTTAAATGAAAAAAACACAAAAAGAATTGTCCTAAAGCCAAATGGGATATAATTCCACACCAAAACATAAAAAAGGGGGTGGACAAAAGTATTGGCACCATTCGAAAAATCATGTGATGCTTCCCTAATTTGTGTAATTAACAGCACCTGTAACTTACCTGTGGCACCTAACAGGTGTTGGCAATAACTAAATCACACTTGCAGCCAGTTGACATGGATTAAAGTTGACTCAACCTCTGTCCTGTGTCCTTGTGTGTACCACATTGAGCATGGAGAAAAGAAAGAAGACCAAAGAACTGTCTGAGGACTTGAGAAACCAAATTGTGAGGAAGCATGAGCAATCTCAAGGCTACAAGTCCATCTCCAAAGACCTGAATGTTCCTGTGTCTACCGTGCTGTGTCATCAAGAAGTTTAAAGCCCATGGCACTGTGGCTAACCTCCCTAGATGTGGACGGAAAAGAAAAATTGACAAGAGATTTCAACGCAAGATTGTGCGGATGTTGGATAAAGAACCTCGACTAACATCCAAACAAGTTCAAGCTGCCCTGCAGTCCGAGGGTACAACAGTGTCAACCCGTACTAGCCGTCGCAGTCTGAATGAAAAGGGACTGTATGGTAGGAGACCCAGGAAGACCCCACTTCTTACACCGAGACATAAAAAAGCTAGGCTGGAGTTTGCCAAAACTTACCTGAAAAAGCCTAAAACGTTTTGGAAGAATGTTCTCTGGTCAGATGAGACAAAAGTAGAGCTTTTTGGGCAAAGGCATCAACATAAAGTTTACGGGAGAAAAAAAGAGGCATTCAAAGAAAAGAATGCGGTCCCTACAGTCAAACGTGGCGGAGGTTCCCTGATGTTTTGGGGTTGCTTTGCTGCCTCTGGCACTGGACTGCTTGACCGTGTGCATGGCATTATGAAGTCTGAAGACTACCAACAAATTTTGCAGCATAATGTAGGGCCCAGTGTGAGAAAGCTGGGTTTCCCTCAGAGGTCATGGGTCTTCCAGCAGGACAATGACCCAAAACACACTTCAAAAAGCACTAGAAAATGGTTTGAGAGAAAGCACTGGAGACTTCTAAGGTGGCCAGCAATGAGTCCAGACCTGAATCCCATAGAACACCTGTGGAGAGATCTAAAAATGGCAGTTTGGAGAAGGCACCCTTCAAATATCAGGGACCTGGCGCAGTTTGCCAAAGAAGAATGGTCTAAAATTCCAGCAGAGCATTGTAAGAAACTCATTGATGGTTACCGGAAGCGGTTGGTTGCAGTTATTTTGGCTAAAGGTTGTGCAACCAAGTAATAGGCTGAGGGTGCCAATACTTTTATCTGGCCCATTTTTGGAGTTTTGTGTGAAATGATCAATGTTTTGCTTTTTGCTTCATTCTCTTTTGTGTTTTTTCATTTAAGACAAATTAAATAAAGATAATAATACCAAATAATTTGTGTTTGAAATCATTTTCAGGAAGAAACTGAGTATTATCTGACAGAATTGCAGGGGTGTTAATACTTTTGGCCATGACTGTATATTTTTTCTATCTATTGCCAATCTATTTATTATCTATATCTATTATATATCTATGATCTATCTATCATCTATCTATCTATCTATCTATCTATTATCTATCTATCTATCTATTTTCAGAAAAAAATGGAACAGCATGCTTACTTGTGGGTGACAGGCCTCCTAGGCAATAATCCCATACTTGCCCAAATCTAGATAAGAGTAAAAAATGAAGGCAGCACTCCATGTAGTTCAATGTGAAAAAAAGTGGACTTTGTTCAGACCCACATAGCAAGGCTCACACAGAGCTGGCTTGAGGAAGGCTCAGTGTGAGCCGAAACATCGCCTTGCTATGTGGATATGAATAAAGTCCACTTTTTTCACCTTGAACTACAGTACATGGAGTGCTGCCTTCATTTTTAACATCAATCTATCAATTTATCTATCTATCTATCTATCTATCTATCTATCTATCTATCTATCTATCTATCTATCTATCTATCTATCTATCATTGTTAACACCACGCTGGATTCCTGCTCTGACAGGCAGGGTCGGCGGCGTGTCTCTTCACTCAGCCATGCTCGGAATGCTTCCAGCTGTTCCTCTCGCCATGTTGTTAGGTCTTGCATGTGTGGGCTCCCGCCCTCTTAAAAGGCCAGCACGTGCACTTACTATTTCCTCCCCCGCCAATGGCTATTAAACACTATGTTAAACACTATGTATATATTGCTTCCTCCCCAATGGGGAGGTGCCTGAGCAACCTTCCTGTTTGAGTCTATGATGTGTAAGGTCGCATACCAGTGCAAGTCCTGTCTGCTGTACACTAAGTTCAAATCCTGCATGTTGTACTGCAAGTACAAATCCTGTCTGTTGTACTTCAAGAACAAATCCTGCCTGCTGTACTCTAAGTGCAAATCCTACTTGTTGCCCTCTGAAGCAAATCCTGCCTGCTGCACTCAGCACAAATCCTGCCAGCTACACTCTGAAGCAAATTCTGCCTGATGCACTCTGAAGCAAATCCTGCTTGCTGCATGCAGACACAAACTCTGTCTCTGACACAAACTCTGACTGCTGAATTCTGATACGAACTTGGTCAGCTGCACTCTGATGCAAGCACTGCCACCATCCAGTCTGTCATTCGGATCCAGCTGCTGTGCTACTGTTGGTCTGTCCTGGAGTGGCACCTGGCGTCCATCAGGAGCCAAGACTAACCTCACAATCCGAGGCTCTAGTGAATAGTCAGGTGATCGCTTAGTCACGCCCCTCCAGGTTCTCCGCGGACCGTGGTACAGTGGTTACACAAACTACGATCATGACAATTATCTATAATCCATCTATCTAGCTATTGTGCGAGAGGGCCAGGGCCATAGTCATGGCCGAGGATACCAGGGCGTCTGTGCCCTGGCCTCCCATCACATGAAAACAATGTCCATCACTTGCATACCTGTGTACCTGTGGCTCCACTTTCTGCGCCGGCAGGGTCCCCTCTGCTCTGCTGTAGGCTCCCTTTAGATGGTGTTGAATAGATTGAGCCACAGTCCTTTTTAACTTTCAAATAAACAACTTTACAATTCTCTTTACGCAGCACATACATATTCTTCACAGCATTTACAACAGGATTCGCATTACACATTTCTTCTTCTTTCCCTGCACTTTACTTCCTGTCACACAACACATACCCAGGTCGGACCGTACCACACGGTTCCTAAGCTTCCTCCTAACTCAGCTTTGCTACGGTTAGACCTTACTTAGTCTATTTTGCCCTAGACAAGCGAATATCTGCCTCCGAAGTCAGTTGCCACTTGGTGAGCGCTCTGCCCTTCTGTACTATACTTTGCAGTGACACAGCGCACTCCTGTTCCAAGCTCACTGCATCTGAGATTTCCTTCAGCTGTTTCAGCCCAGTTCTGAGGGCATCGGCCCAAGTTATAAGTTGCCACATCATGGAACTACTTGCGTCCCCATCCTATCACTGTTTCTGTCTTCAATCACCTTTCCTGCTGCTGTACTGGCCCACTGCTGTTCAGGCCTGATGCTGCGGATGGCTGGGCTTCTCCCTTAGTGAACGTTGCATGATCGCTACTGTCGTCCCCTGGCACTTAAGCCCATGCAGACGGTCTGGGCACCCTGGCTTGACTAACTCAAATCAGGAAGTCTTCCCTATCTTAACTGCAGCTCACCCCTCCTATAACTAACTATGTACACTATTGTGCCCCATCTAGTGTCCCAACTAGAGTACTGCACTTTCCCTATACTAAAATATACATTGTACACACAGAAATAACCAACCAATCATGTAATTTACATTATATCACAGCCATAAAGTGGCTTCATAATAGCAGCAAATATAAACATCAACATGTTTCAATGAGAACCGGGTCGGTTCTTAAAGGGGTGGGGTGAACACTAGTCCTTATATCCCCTCACACTATTATCTATTATCTAGCTATCTATTATATATCTTTCCCGCGAAGGTATACATATCTCCTAAATTCCTGCTCTCGCTGTGTGCTGCTTGAAGAAACCATGGTAGTAAATTAGTATAAGGACCGAGAATCTGGTCTATTCCATGCTCTGTGATGGAGCATATTGTGGTTTGTGCTCACAGACTCATGGATAATACAAATTGTATATATAGGGTCTGTAAAGTGAAGATAAAGTCGTCCTAAACATCAGAATTGTGACAATTTGCGGGACCAGCCGTTATGTACTTTAATGTGCATGGAAGTTCCCAGAGTCATTTCTCACTTCAGATGGTAAATGCTGCCACAAACGTTTGATAGACACTTCTTTCTATAGCATAAATGTGTATGGGAGAGTCATGATTGACCTACAGTATGGCCACCTTTAATCTCGTCTTCTGGAAATTCTTTGGCATCTTCAAAAAGTTCATTAATTTCATCATCATCTGTAAGGAAAAATTAAAACAAAATTATTCACACCATGAGACCTTAGAACAAAAACTAAACTAAAAACATAATCTACTGTATTAAACTCTAATAATTTCCGACAAAGATAAGCAACAATTTAATGGGGTGTTCAGCATCTCTCTATTCTGTCCCAATTTTATATCGGCAGAAGAGATGGTATTATTCTCAGACAGGACACTTGCCGAGGCAACCATTTATGCCGGTATCAGCACACTGTACATGTACAGGTACCCCAGTTTTAGCATCTGTCTTAGTCATGTTTCTCTGGTCTTATATAGTGATTTACACTATGTAGTAACTCTAGTTTCACCGAGCCCTTCAAGTGGCCAGCTTTCAAGGTTGTATGAAACTGATATATCATGGAGTCATCAGACGAGGGGCCATAAACCCCTAGAAAATTAAAGCCACAAGGATTTAAATTAAACCACCACAGGCAGAGTTTCAGTAAACCTTAATGTTTTATAATGACAAACAGCAAACATATAGAGACTTAGAACTGTTTGTGAAGTGAATAAACAAACATTTCTCAAGATTGTGTCACTATGAGCATTGTCTGTCATATCTGGAAATGTTTTACAAGAAATGCAACCATGTGATTGTCTGAATGCATTTGGTATACAGTATTTTAATCTGGATTCCAAATTACCATTTGTATATTCGCCATTTGTACATTTGAGGCAGCCAAAGTTATGGCTCTCAAGGAGAGAAACTAATATAGTCGACAAAGAAATATTTGTAATGAACTACTGAGCTGTGCTTGTAGTACCGTCTATAGCGCATGAAAGTAGCTCCTGTTCTTCCTCCTCCTCTTCATTGCCTACCAATCCACATTGAGAAGATATGAGGCTGGGCAGAGTGTAATCCCCCTGTATGGTTCCTTGCTTCATGTCCTCGTTCTCTGCCTGCAATGCATCCTCTTTAATTGTGAGGAGAGAGTTTTTCAGAATGCTGAGAAGCGGGATGGTGATGCTAATTATGGCGTCATTGCCGCTCACCATCTTGGTGCAGTCCTCAAAGTTTTGGAGGATGGTACATATGTCTGACATCAATGTCCACTCCTGAGGTCTTATGTGTGGAGTCTGAACTGAATATTGACGGCCTTGTTGATGTTGGTAGTCAACAACTGCCCTCTTCTGCTCACAAATCCTTTCCAACATATGCAGTGTAGAGTTCCAGCACGTGGGGATATCACACACCAGTCGTTGAGCTGGAAGCTGCAAATGCTGCTGAAGCACGGCAAGGGCGGCTGAAGCTGTAGTTGATTTTCTAAAATGGGCAGACAGATGGCGTACTTTCACTAGCAGATCCGGCAGCTCCGGGTACCTTTTCAGAAAACGTTGAACCACGAGGTTAAGCACATAGGCTAAGCACGGTATGTGTGTGAGCTCACCTTGCCTCAGAGCCACCACAAGGTTACGGCCATTGTCACACACAACCATGCCTTGCTGTAGGTTCAGCGGTGTCATCCAAATATCTGACTGCTCTTTCAGCGCTGTCCACAACTCTTCTGCATTGTGCGATTTGTCACCTGTGCAGATTAGCTTCAGCACAGCCTGCTGCTTGGCTGAGGCAGTGCTGCAGTGCTTCCAGCTTCTGACTGATGTGTTGATTTCAGACATGGAGGATGAAGAGGAGGAGGAGGAGGTGCAGGAGCTGTAGACTGTGGGGACAACCCTGATTGACGTAGGGCCAGCAATCCTCAGCGTGGGGAGGATGTGATCCATCCCAAGGACCGACTGGGTCCCAGCTTCCACTATGTTAACCCAGTGTGCAATCAGTGAGATGTACCATCCCTGCCCCCAAGCATTTGTCCACGTGTTCGTGGTTAGGTGGACTTTCCCTGTAACAGCATTGCTGAGGGCACGGGTAATGTTGTGGGACACATGCTGGTGTAATGCCAGTACAGCACACTGGGAGAAATAGTGGCGACTGGGGACCGAGTACCTTGGGACAGCTGCTGCCTTCAGGTTGCGGAAAGCTTCAATCTCAACTAGACTAAAAGGCAACATTTCAAGCACAAGCAGAAGAGAAACTTTAGAATTTAGGACTGTGGCCTGTGGGGCGTTAGCTGGGTATTTCCGCTTGCATTCCAAAGGCTGGGGTATAGACAACGGAAGGCTGTGCTGGGACAAGGACGTGGACAGGCTTGATGATGGTGCTGGTTGACTGTGGGCAACAACAGATTCAAGGCTAGAGGCATCTTCACATGCACAGTGTACTGGGGATTGGCTGCTACGCAAAACAGTGGAAGAAGCAGTGGTGTGACCTGCAGACAGTGGTCCTGGAGCCTGGAGTTCGGCCCACAAAGTCGGGTGCTTTGCTTGAATGTGCCTGATCATGCTGGTTGTTTTGCTACCCCTGCTGATGCGAGCATGGCAGGTGCTGCAAATGGCCTGTTTGGGGATATCGGCAGAGTCTTTAAATATAACCAGACTCGGGAAGATCTAACAGTTGGAATGGCAACTTCCCTCATGTTGGTGTTACTGGGAACGGATGCACGCCTTCTGTCTGTGACCACCACACTGCTTCTTCCTGCCTGTTGGGGTGATATGCCTCCTTCGCCATGTGTGCTGCTGCCCTCACTCTGCATGTCCTCCTGCCAGGTTGGGTCAGTCACATAGTCATCCACCAACTCGTCTTCCACATCCGCCGTACCCTGCTCCTCCTCCTGATTTTCTGGCAATTGTGTCTCATCATCATCCACCTCTTCTGACACTTTCCCACCATCACCTTCATGTGACCGGGGCTGGTCAAAGCTTTGGGCATCTCTACATGCGATCTCATCTGTCCCCACTTCAAGTTGACCGGCCGAGAGTCCAGAATATTGAAATGGAAAAGAACAGCTCTTCAGAGTGTCCAAGTGTGGGATCAGTTGTCTCAGGGCACTCGGCATGGTGGGAGGAAGGAGGATCAGGGTGAGGAATATCTAGGCCACAATCATGGCTACTCAGACTTGACCGTATGGAAGACATGGTGGTGGTGGCTAAGTGACTGGAAGTATTATCCGCTATCCAACCAATAACCATTTCACACTGCTCTGGCTTAAATAGTCGTGTGCAGCGGTCCCCTAGAAACTGGGACAGGAAGGTCGAACGAGAAGATATGGGTCTTTGTTGTGGCCCACTTTCACCTTGGCCATGGCCTCGTCCTCTGCATGCACCATCAGCATCACGTCCACTTCCCTGTCCCTTGCCGTTCCCATTTTAAATGGACTACTGCACTATTTCAAATGTTCAACACAAATATATTTATTAGTAGCAAAATAATATCTGATCAGTATGCCTGCAAATCTACGATTTTTCAAACACAGACACCAGGCAGGCCTCAGCTTGACATAAGAGACTGTATTCTATTTTTGGGGCTTTTTGTGAATTTAGTGCTGTATATAAGTAGAGTAAGAGAGAGCAAAAACAGTGGCAAAATGGCCTACAATGCCCAAACTTTGAGCACGCAGATATATGAGGCCTGTCACGGAAATATCACACTGCCAAATATGTGGCCTGTATTTTCTGAATGCAAAATAGTGCTGTATATAATTAGAGTAACAGACAGCAAAAAAGTGGGAAACCGGCCTACAATGCCCAAAATATTGAGTACTCAGATATATGAGGCCTGTCACAGAAATATCACACTGCCAAATATGTGGCTGTTTTTTTTAAATGCAAACTAGTGCTGTATATAAGTAGAGTAACAGACAGGAAAAAAGTGGGAAAGCGGCCTACAATACCCAAACTTGGAGCACGCAGATATATGAGGCCTGTCACGGAAATATCACACTGCCAAATATGTGGCCTGTTTTTTTTTAAAATGCAAAATAGTGCTGTATATAAGTAGAGTAACAGACAGGAAAAAAAGTGGGAAACGGCCTACAATGCCCAAACTCTGAGCACGCAGATATATGAGGCCTGTCACGGAAATATCACACTGACAAATATGTGGCCTGTTTTTTTTTAAATGCAAAATAGTGCTGTATATAATTAGAGTAACAGACAGGAAAAAAGTGGGAAAAGAGCCTACAATGCCCAAACTTGGAGCATGCATATATATGAGGGCTGTAACGGAAATACCACACTGCCAAATATGTGGCCTTTTTTAAATGCAAAATAGTGCTGTATATAATAAGAGTAACAGACAGCAAAAACAGTGGCAAAACGGCCTAAAATGCCCAAAGTTGGGGCACGCAGATATATAAGACCTTTTTTGGTGAATTTAAAACACACAAAAAACAGTGGCATAAGGCTAGCACACACAACTATGCTACGGATACCTGACAAACTATAATTTTTAAACAGGCCTCAGTCTGACAGACTGAATATTTTTTTTGGGGGGGTGAATTTTTTTGGGAAAAAAATGCAACTAGGTATATAGTAAAGAAGCTGCAGCAGCAGACAGTTATGGAGCTTTGGGTGGGATGCAGTGGGAGCAATGTACACACATATAGTGCCTGCAGGCTTTGCACTGATGTGGATATGCTGTACCCTGCCTACCTAGTGCTGCAATATCGGGACCCATGAATTAGCCCTAAAAAGGACTGTTGGTTTCTCAGGATTTGTGGATTTAACAGTTGCAGACCTACACTAACTATAAAAATCACGATTCTGACCCTATCTCGGCAGCAGCTCTCCCTACTATCGCTGAATGCGGAGCACAATGCGGCGAGCAGGGCGCCGCCAGGTCTCTTATACTCGGGATGATGCTGTGCGGCCAAGCCAATCACTGCACGACCACACCAAAGATGGCTGCGGCATTTCATAGCCTGGCGGACAATCCCTTCAGCCTGATTTGGTCTCTAAAATGCTGGGTGGAGACACCAGTTACCACCGAATAATCCCGAAAATGCTCGAGTACACTGAGTACACTGATACTCGGGCGAGTAACGAGTAGTGTGATCACGTTCGCTCATCACTATTTGTATGGTCTGGATGGGTGCCCTCTGTTCAGCACTCTTAATGAGGTTGCATACTCGACATTGCCGGAAAACCTCTTCCACCACAGACTCCACCCGGGGGCAATACAAATACCGCTGTAACCATTGGTAGGTCGTTGTGGGTCTGAAGTGTGCTACAAATTCGAGGGCTTCTTTAGCTACTTCTTGAGCCATTCTTCCTGGGATGACCACCTGCCACCTTCCATATCTTTTGGCTGTTGTCTGTTACTATATAGCACTGATTCTCGCACTTCCAGTCTATCCCACTGGTGTAAGACACTATTCATTTCAGCGTCCAGATCCTGATGATTCTGACAAAGTTTTCTCGTCACATATTGTACTTCATGATAGTGGTAAAATTTCTTTGATATTACCTGCGTTTATTTGTGAAAAAAACGGAAATTTGGCGGAAATTTTGAAAATTTCGCAATTTTCCAAGTTAGGGAGTTATAAGGGTTAAAAGTTGACCAGCAATTTCTCATTTTTACAACACCATTTTTTTTAAGGGACCACATAACATTTGAAATACAACAAAAGGTTGCACTCTATCGTGCCAAAACACGTCAAATATGAAATACATGAAATATGAATAGCAAAATTGCTTTTTGAACATTAGGAAAAAATTTTTTTGAGACGCTTAGCACAGAATTTGGCCAAGTAATGTGAGGCCATCAACCATCGTCAAGGTGGTCTCATTAAAAAACTGATGGGTACCTGACCTCCCTGTCCAAATGTGAACACTTACCGAAGGCTAATGTCTGCATGCTTGGGTGAATATGGACACCTCTCTCAGCAAAGCCTACATATGGGTTGGCCGGAACCAAGTGTGAATAGATGTAATTAAAAACCAGATGGTGAAGGGAGGAGTGCTCAGTCAATAAGCCCCTAGAATGCTGGCTCCTCCGGCGAGGAGTTTTGTGTACTTGCGTGACCACTGACTGCTCTCTGTTTGGGCAGTTAACCTGTGTCTCTGTGGAGTCTAACAGGGCACAGTGCTTCCCTTTCACGGCTACTCGGTGAATTAACTGAGTTAGTCTATACCGCCATATAGTTCCGCCGTTTGCTAGCAGCAGGTACTTCTACATGGTGGACCCCGGGCTGCGAACGCACCAATATCAATAAAACATCTCTATTTACTCGGTGCATTCCGCTGGCCCTAACAGAATGCTAGCGCCAGGGTCTGGCTAGTAACTGGCGGACGATCAGCGTCTACAGCGGTACATCCAGCAGCTGGAGGGTAGGTTGGCGGCTCTAGAGCGTGCAACCTCAGCTGTGGACGTTTCTGCTGTCGCTGTTCAGGCTGCAAGTGCAGCTGCAGCCAGTTTGTCCGCTACCACCCCTGCTCCGACCTTATCCCGTCTCCCGCTTCCAGACAAGTTTGCTGGTGACAGTAAGCTATGTCGGGGATTCGTGAGCCAGTGCTCCATACATCTCGAGCTGCTGGCTGCACGTTTTCCTACGGAACGGGCGAAAGTGGGATTCATGTTATCTCTTTTGTCGGGCAGGGCGTTGGAGTGGGCAACGCCGCTTTGGGAACGTGATGATCGTGTGGTACAGAGTGCTCCTATCTTCCTGGACGCTCTGAGGCAGGTCTTTTTGGGACCCCGTGTCACCCACGATACCGCGCTCCAATTCTTGGCAATTACTCAGGGTTCGTCCATGGTCAGCCAGTTCGCCATCCAATTCCGGACTCTAGCTTCTGAGCTGGAATGGCCGGATAAAGTCCTTATTCCGGTGTTCTGGAAAGGACTGGCAGATCATGTAAAGGACGCCTTGGCCACCAGGGAGATTCCCGCCACACTGGAGGAGCTCATTACTATATTTACCCGCATCGATCTCCGTTTTAACGAGCGAGGTTGGAGCGGACCCAGTGTAGGCAGAGGTTTCGGCTGGCTCCGACCTTTGCCAAACCTCTAGAATCTCCTGTTATGGCGTCCGACTCCCATGAGGCCATGGAGGTTTCTCGAGCGGGACCTAGGTCTCAGACCGCTAGATTACCTGTGGTGTGTAAAAATTGCCAGCAACTGGGACATTACGCTAATAAATGTCCACGGCGGTCGGGAAACGATAGCGTCTAGTGACCATTGGAGGAGGTTCACTGGACACAGCGGCATTTTCCTCCAAATTGTCCTTTAAAGGGTCAATCCTGTTAGGCCCATCCACTCATACAGTAGAGCTTTGTGTGGATTCAGGAGCAGAGGGAAATTTTATGTCTTCTGCTTTTGCTCTGCGCCACGCAATACCTCTGGTAATGCTTGCCAAACCAGTAACTGTTAGAGTGGTGAATGGGCCGACACTTCCGTTACAAATCACACATCAGACTGTCCCTTTCACCTTAGCCATGTCCCCATCCCACCAGGAGACTATTTCCCTTCTTGTCCTTCCCGAGGGAATGGATGAGATTCTGCTAGGAATACCCTGGCTCCGTTTCCACTCCCCACATATTGAGTGGTCCTCTGGGAGGATATTGGGTTGGAGTGAATCCTGTAAGGGCAGATGTGTGAAAGAGTGCGTTCTGGTTTCCACCACTGAGATACCCGCAGATCTCTCTTCTCTTCCCAAATACTATTGGTCCTATGCAGACGTCTTCTCCAAAAAGGCCGCGGAGACCCTTCCGCCTCACTGTCCCTATGACTGTCCTATAGATCTCTTGCCTGGATCAGAACCTCCTCGGGGACGTGTCTATCCCCTCTCTCTCCCGGAAACGGAGGCTATGTCCCAATACATCCAGGAGAATTTGGCAAGAGGGTTTATTAGGAAGTCAGTGTCACCAGCAGGGGCAGGGTTCTTCTTCGTGCAGAAGAAGAACGGAGAATTGCGTCCTTGCATAGATTACAGGGGTCTTAACACCATCACCGTTAAGAATAAGTACCCGCTACCCCTGATTTCTGAGCTTTTTGATAGGCTACGGGGAGCTAAGGTATTTACCAAATTAGACCTGCGGGGAGCTTATAACCTGATTTGCATCCGTGAGGGGGACGAATGGAAGATGGCGTTTAACACCAGAGATGGGTACTATGAGTATCTGGTGATGCCCTTCGGGCTCTGTAATGCCCCAGCCATTTTCCAAGACTTTGTCAACGACATCTTCCGGGATAAGCTTTCCACCTCGGTCGTAGTCTATCTGGATGATATTCTCATCTTCTCTCCAGATATTGACTCCCACCGGAGAGATGTTGGCAGAGTCTTCGACCTCTTACGGGCAAACTCTCTTTACGCAAAGTTGGAGAAGTGTGTGTTTGAGCCGGAGTCTTTACCTTTCCTGGGCTATATCATCTCTGCCCAGGGATTGGCTATGGATCCTGCCAAACTACAGGCTGTGATGGAATGGCAAGAAACCCATTCGCTTAAAGCGGTGCAGCGCTTTATGGGGTTCATTAATTATTACCGCCAGTTCATTCCCCACTTCTCAACTTTGGTAGCTCCCTTGGTAGCCCTCACCAAGAAGGGAGCAAATCCCAAAGTGGGGTCTGAAGAGGTCTCCAGGGCCTTTTCTTCTACTAAGTCTCATTTTGCTAGCGCTCCCATCCTACATCGTCCCGATGTCGATAAGCCGTTTATAATGGAGGTGGATGCCTCTTCCGTTGGTGCTGGAGCAGTCCTCTTCCAAAAGGATGCTCAAGGTCGGAAGCATCCGTGCTTCTTCTTCTCCAAGACCTTCACACCAGCGGAGAGGAATTATTCCATCGGGGACAGGGAGTTGCTAGCGATGAAGTTGGCTTTCTCAGAGTGGAGACATCTCTTGGAAGGGGCTCGTTTTCCCTTTCAAGTTTTCACAGACCACAAAAATTTGCTATATTTGCAAAAAGCCCAGCGGCTAAATTCTCGCCAGGCCAGATGGTCCTTATTCTTCTCCCGATTCCACTTCACCCTCCATTATCTCGCTGGGGAGAAAAACATTCGAGCTGATGCCCTTTCTCGCTCTGTTGTGTCATCTGAGGAGGAGGAAGGAGAGCCTCGGCTTATTGTCCCTTCTGAGAGCCTGAGAACCGTGGCTCCGGTGTCGCTTGAGTCTGTGCCTCCGGGCAAGACTTTTTTGCCCATAAATTTGCGACCGGAGGTTCTCTCTTGGGCTCATTCCTCCAGGGTGGGTGGACACTTTGGGACAAAAAGGACATCTGAGCTGCTGGTGAGGACGTACTGGTGGCCGCATATGCTCCGAGATGTCAGAGATTACGTTCTGGCGTGTGTCTCATGCGCCAAAACTAAGTCTCCTCAACAACGGCCGGCTGGGTTACTCTATCCCTTGCCAGTGGCAGACAGGCCCTGGGAGATGGTCAGGATGGACTTTGTAGTGGGTTTGCCCAAGTCTCGCGGCTGTACCATCATTTGGGTTATTACCGATCATTTCTCGAAAATGGTGCATTTGGTGCCGCTTCCATGGTTACCTTCTGCACGGGCCTTTGCAGCGTTGTTCATAAGACACATCTTCCGCCTACACGGCATGCCAGACAAAATTGTCAGTGACCGGGGTCCCCAGTTTGCGTCTCGGTTCTGGAGAGATCTTTGTCGTCTTCTCAGCATTGAGTTAAATCTCTCTTCCGCATATCATCCCGAGACGAATGGGTTGGTAGAGAGGGCCAATCAGACTCTGGTCACATATCTTCGACATTTTGTTTCTGCCAGGCAGGATGACTGGGCATCTTTATTACCATGGGCAGAGTTCGCCCTTAACAACGCTGTAGCCGACTCCACCGGTCAGACTCCTTTCCTCCTTAATTATGGCCAGCATCCGCGGGTTCCTGTGCCTATGCCCGTGTCCTCTGCTGACTCCAGGGTGGCAGACTGGGCAGTGGAGGCACGGGACATTTGGGACCGCACTCAGGATGCCATTCGGGCCTCGAAGGAGAGAATGAGGTCCTCCGCTGATGCACATCGGCGCCCTGCCCCGACCTTTGCTCCTGGCGATTTAGTGTGGCTCTCCGCCCGTAACATCAGGCTGCGTGTAGAGTTCACTAAGTTTGCACCTCGCTACTTGGGTCCCTTCAAGGTCCTCGAACAGGTTAATCCTGTGGTCTACCGTCTGGCCCTTCCTCCACGCCTTGGTATCACCGACACCTTTCATGTGTCCCTCCTTAAGCCCGTATACATGTCCCGGTTTTCTGAGTCATCTGCCGGGACATCGGGTTCGTCTACGGACGATTTCGAGGTGAACACTATTTTGGGGTGCAAGGTGGTGCGTGGCAAAAAATTTTATTTGGTGGACTGGAAGGGTTACGGCCCTGAGGATAGGTCCTGGGAGCCTGCTAAGCACATTCGGGCTCCGCAGCTCATTGCTGCCTTCGAACGTAGCGAGGCCCAAGGAGGGGGGGCCCTAGGGGGGGGGTAATGTTAGGGGTTCGAGTTCCTGCCTCTGCACAGGGGGAATCTCGGGCCATCTCCGCTGCGGTCTCCCATTCTTCTCCAGCCGCAGTGGAACCTGCTCAGCGCAGGCGTCGATCCCAGCGTCTCGCTCAGTCTGACTCTGTGCTAAGAGTTACTGCTGCATTTCCTGCTTCTGCCATTGAAGTCAGTGCTGGGCAGCGGCGAGCAGACGCTTCTGGATCTAAGTCCTGCTTTTCACGTTCTGAGCATACCCAGAGTCAGATCTCTCAGTGGAGATCGAGGGTCACATGATCAGATACTGCAGCTAAGGTCCTTGTAGGTACTAGGACTAAATCCTGCTTTGCACTCTGAGCATGCCCAGGGCAAGATCTCTCAGTGGAGGCCTGGGGTCACGTGCTCAGGTGCTGCAGCGACTCCATTGGTCCTTCTTTGAAAGGTCCTAAACGTGCTGCAGCTATTTAAGGCCCGCATGGCCGCACGGCCATGCGCTAGTATTGTCTATAGTTATGTGCTTTGCGCCAGTGTGGTCACATGAGAGTGTGTTCAGGGACCCGGCTGAAATAAGCCCCTAGAATGCTGGCTCCTCCGGCGAGGAGATTGAGTCTGTGTGTATTCAGGGACCCGGCTGAAATAAGCCCCAAGAATGCTAGCTCCTCCGGTGAGGAGTTTTGTGTACTTGCGTGACCACTGACTGCTCTCTGTTTGGGCAGTTAGCCTCTGTCTCTGTGGAGTCTAACAGGGCACAGTGCTTCCCTTTCACGGCTACTCGGTGAATTAACTGAGTTAGTCTATACCGCCATATAGTTCCGCCGTTTGCTAGCAGCAGGTACTCCTGCACGGTGGACCCCGGCTGCGAACGCACCAATATCAATAAAACATCTCTATTTACTCGGTGTGTTCCACTAGCCCTAACAAAAAGTTGTTGTGCAATTTGTCCTGAGTACGCTGATACCCCATATGTGGGGGTAAACCACTGTTTGGGCACATGGCAGAGCTCGGAAGGGAAGGAGCGCCATTTGACTTTTCAATGCAAAATTGACTGGAATTGAGATGGGACGCCATGATGCGTTTGGAGAGCCCCTGATGTGCCTAAACATTGAAACCTCCCACAAGTGACACCATTTCGGAAAGTAGACCCCTCAGGAACTTATGTAGATGTGTTGTGAGAGCTTTGAACCCCAAGTGTTTCACACAGAGCCGTGAAAATAAAAATTCTTTTTTTTTCACAAAATTATTTTTTAGCCCCCAGTTTTGTATTTTCCCAAGGGTAACAGGAGAAATTGGACCACAAAAGTTGTTGTCCAATTTGTCCTGAGTACGCTGATACCCCATATGTGGGGGGAAACCATCGTTTGGGCGCTGGCAGAGCTCGGAAGGGAAGGAGCACCTTTTGAAATGCAGGCTTAGATGCATTCGTCTGCAGGCATAATGTTGCATTTGCAGAGCCCCTGATGTACCCAAACAGTAGAAACCCCCACAAGTGACCCCATACTGGAAACTAGACCCCCGAAGGAACTTATCTAGATGTGTTGTGAGGACTTTGAACCCCCAAGTGCTTCACTACAGTTTATAACGCAGAGCCATGAAAATAAAAAATATTTTTTCCCACAAAAATTGTTTTTGAGCCCCCCAAATGTTTATTTTCCTAAGGGTAACAAGAGAAATTGGACTCCAAAATTTGTCGTCCAATTTGTCCTGAGTACGCTGATACCCCATATGTTAGGGTAAACCCCTGTTTGGGCGCACGGGAGAGCTCGGAAGGGAAGGAGCACTGTTTTACTTTTTCAGCGCAGAATTGGCTGGAATTGAGATCGGATGCAATGTCGCGTTTGGAGAGCCCTTGATATGCCTAAACAGTGGAAGCCCCCAATTCTCACTGAAACCATAACCCAAACACACCCCTAAACATAATCCTAACTCTACCCATAACCCTAACCACAGCCCTAACCCGAACATGCCCCTAGCCCTAACCCCAACCACACCCCTAACCCCAACACTCACCTAACCCCGACAGACCCCTAACCCTAATCCCAACCCAAACCACACCCCTAACTCCAACACACCCCTAACCCTAATCCCAACCATAACCCTAACCACACCCTTAACCCTGACACACCCCTAACCCTAATCCCAACTGTAAATGTAATCCAAACCCTAACTTTAGCCCCAACCCTAACCCTAACTTTAGCCCCAACCCTAACCCTAACTTTAGCTAGCCCCAACCCTAAGCTTAACATTAGCCCCAACCCTAACTGTAGCCCTAACCCCAACCCTAACCCCAACCCTAACCCTAGCCCCAACCCCAACCCTAACCCTAGCCCCATCCCAAACCCTAGCCCCAACCCTAGCCCTAACCCCAACCCTAAACCTAGCACCAACCCTAGCCCTAACCCTAGCCCAAACCCTAACCCTAGCCCTAATGGGAAAATTATACATAAATTTTTTTTTTATTTTATTATTTTTCCCTAACTAAGGGGGTGATGAGGGGAGGTTTGATTTACTTTTATAGTAGGTTTTTTAGCGGATTTTTTGTGACTGGCAGCCGTCACACCAAAAGACGCTTTTTATTGCAAAAAATAGTTTTTGCGTCTCCACATTTTGAGAGCTATAATTTTTACATATTTTGGTCCACAGAGTCATGTGAGGTCTTGTTTTTTGCAGGACGAGTTAACGTTTTTATTGGTACCATTTTTGGGCATGTGACATTTTTTGATCGCTTTGTATTCCGATTTTTGTTAGGCAGAATGACCAAAAACCAGCTATTCATGAATTTATTGTTGCATTGCTTTATTCTGAGGACTATAACTTTTTTATTTTTTCGCTAATGATGCAAGATGACGTTTTCAGAGGTACCATGGTTATTTATATCCGTCTTTTTGATCGAGTGTTATTCCACTTTTTGTTTGGCGGTATGATAATAAAGCGTTGTTTTTTGCCTCGTTTTTTTAATCTTTACGGTGATCACTAGGGGTTAACTAGTAAAACAGTTTTATAGGTTGGGTCATTGCGGACGCGGCGATACTAAATATGTGTACTTTTATTGTTTTTTTAGTTTTTTTTAGATAAAGAAATGTATTATGGGAACAATATTATTTTTTTTTCTTTATTTAGGAATTTATTTTATTTTTTTTTTACTTGTGTGAATATTTTTTTTTTTTACTTTATAACATTGCCCCAGGGGGGGAGCATCATGGTATAAGGTCAGATCGCTGATTGCAGAGCACTGTGTCAGATCAGCGATCTGACAGGCACTGCAGGGACACTTGCAAGCGCTTGCTCTCAGCAGGCCTTTGCAAGCCACCTCCCTGCAGGACCCGGAATGCCCCCCGCTGCCATTTTGGATCCGGGCCTGCAGGGAAGAGGAGGTAGGAGACCCTCAGAGCAATGCAATCACATCGCGCTGCTCCGAGGGTCTCAGGGAAGCACGCAGGGAGCCCCCTCCCTGCGCGATGCTTCCCTATACCGCCGAAACACTGTGATCATCTTTGATCGCAGTGTGTCGGGGGTTAATGTGCCAGGAGCAGTCCATGACCACTCCTGGCACATAGTGCCGGATGTCAGCTGCGATGGTCATTTGACACCCGGCCGCGATCGTCCGCGCTCCCCCCGAGAGCGCGGCCGATCACATATGACATACTATCCAGTCACTGGGAATTAAGTCCCAGGTCACCTCGACCCCTTTCTGACATCAGACATACTATCTCGTCGAGGTGACCTGGGCCCGTATGACCATTGACGGCATAGTGCATCCTATTCGATCACCCGCGCTCACGGGGGGAGCGTGGCCGATCGCGGCTGGATGTCAGCTGATTATCACAGCTGGCATCCGGCACTATGTGCCAGTAGACTGCTCCCGGCACTTTAAACAGGATCGCAGTGTTCCGGCAGCATAGGGAAGCATCCCTGCATGGTTTCTTGAGACCCACAGAGCAATGCGATGTGATTGCGTTGTTTTTCCGAGCGTCTCCTCCGTCCTCGTCCCTGCAGGCACCCGGATCCAAGATGGCGGGGGTCCTTGCGGGTCCTGCAAGGAGGTCGCTGAGAGCAGGCGCCAACAAGCCTCCTGCACTGCCTGTCAGATCGCTGATCTCACACAGAGCTCTGCAAAATGTCAGATCAGCGATCTAACACTACATAGTGATGTCCCACCTTGGGACAAAGTAAAAAAGTTAAAAAAAAAAAAAAAGATTACACTGTGTAAAAATATTTTTTAAAAAAATCCTAAATACAGAAAAAAGAAAAAATATATTGTTCCAATAAATACATTTATTTATGTAAATAAAAAATAAATAAAAGTACACATATTTAGTATCGCCGTGTCCGTAATAAACTATAAAACTGTCCCACAAGTTATCCCTTCAGTAAACACCATAAAAAGAAAAACAAGGCAGAAAACAATGCTTTATCATCATACCGCCGAACGAAAAGTGCAATAACACGCGATCAGACAGATGGATATAAATAAACATGGCACCACTGAAAACGTCATCTTGTTCCGCAAAAAACGAGCCACCATACAGCGCCATCAGCAAAAAAATAAAAAAATTATAGCTCTCAGAATAAAGCGATGTAAAAACAATTATTTTTTATATAAAATAGTTTTTATTGTATAAAAGCGCCAAAACATAAAAAAATGATATAAATGAGGTATTGCTGTAATCGTACTGACCCGAAGAATAAAACTGCTTTATCTGTTTTGCCAATGTGGAACGGTATAAACGCCCCCCAAAAGAAATTCATGAATTGCTGGTTTTTGTTCATTCTGCCTAACAAAAATTGGAATAAAAAGTGATCAAAAAAGTCATGTGACCGAAAATGGTACCAATAAAAATGTCAACTCATCCTGCAAAAAACAAGACCTCACATGACTCTGTGGACCAAGATATGGAAAAAAGTATAGCTCTCAAAATGTGGTGACGCAAACTTATTTTTTGCTATAAAAAGCGTCTTTTAGTGTATGACAGCTGCCAAACAAAAATCCGCTATAAAAAACCACTATAAATAGTAAATCAAACCCCCTTTATCACCCCCTTAGTTAAGGAAAAATAATAAAATAAAAAAATGTATTTATTTCCATTTTCCCATTAGGGTTACGGTTGGGGCTAAAGTTAGGGTTAGGGTTGGGGGTAGAGTTGGGTTAGGGTTTGGATTACTTTTACGGTTGGGTTAGGGGTGTGTCAGGGTTAGGGGTGTGTTGGGGTTAGGGGTGTGTTGGGGTTAGGGGTGTGGTTAGGGTGGGGATAAGGGTTAGGGGTGTGTTGGGTTAGGGTTGAGTTAGAATTGAGAGGTTTCCACTGTTTAGGCACATCAGGGGCTCTGCAAATGCAACATGAGGTCCGATCTCAATTTCATCCAATTCTGCATTGTAAAAGTAAAACGGTGCCCTTCCCTTCCGAGGTCTGCCGTGCGCCCAAACAGTGGTTTACTCCCACATATGGGATATCAGCATACTCAGGACAAATTGGAAAATAACTTTTGTGGTCCAATTTCTCCTGTTACCCTTGGGAAAATAAAAATGTGGGGGCTAAAAAATCATTTTTGTGAGAAAAAAAAGATTTTTTATTTTCACGGCTCTGCGTTAGAAACTTTAGTGAAACACTTCGATGTTCAAAGTTCTCACAACACATCTAGATAAGTTCCTTTGGGGGGGTCTAGTTTCCAATATGGGGTCTCTTGTGGGGGGGGGGTTACTGTTTAGTTACATCAGGGGCTCTGCAAACGCAACGTGACGCCTGCAGACCATTCCATCAAAGTCTGCATTCCAAAACGCCACTTCTTCCCTTCCGAGGCCTGACGTGTGCCCAAACAGTAGTTTTCTCCCACATATGGGGTATCAGCGTACTCAGGAGAAATTGTACAACAATTTTTCGGGTCCAAGTTCTCCTGTTACCCTTGGTAAAATAAAAAAAATTGGATGTGAATTATTTTTTTTATGAAAAAAGTTAAATGTTCATTTTTTAAACATTCCAAATATTCCTGTGAAGCACCTGAAGGGTTAATAAACTTCTTAAATGTGGTTTTGAGCACCTTGAGGGGTGCAGTTTTTAGAATGGTGTCACTTTTCTGTATTTTCTATCATATAGACCCCTCAAAGTGGCTTCAAATGTGATATGGTCCCTAAAAAAATGGTGTTGTAAAAATGAGAAATTGCTGGTCAACTTTGTAGACATGTGAGAAATGTTACTTATTTTGTGGAACATATCTCTGTGATTTAAGGGCATGAAAATTCAAAGTTGGAAAAAAGCGAAATTTTCAAAATTGTCGCCAAATTTCCGTTTTTTTCCCAAATAAACACAAGTAATATCAAATAAATTTTAACACTATCATGAAGTACAATATGTCAGGAGAAAACATTGTCAGAATCATCGGAATCCGTTGAAGCGTTCCAGAGTTATAACCTCATAAAGGGACAGTGGTCAGAATTGTAAAAATTGGCCCGTTCACTAACGTGCAAACCACCCTTGGGGGTAAAGGGGTTAAGCAAGACCAGCTGAGCTTCAAATGCCTGCTTCTACACATGCATTACATTTACTATATACAGTGGATATGGAAAGTATTCAGACCCCTTAACATTTTTCACTTTGTTTCATTGCAGCCATTTGGTAAATTCAAAAAAGTTAATTTTTTTTTCTCATTAATGTACACTCTCCCTCCTTATGTACCCGTGTGCCTTATTTGCTCATGTTTAATGTATTTGTCTATATTTGCCCCGTATTCACATGTAAAGCGCCATGGAATAAATGGCGCTATAAAAATGTATAATAATAATAATAATAATAAATAATAATAAGTATTCAGACCCTTTGCTCAGACACTCATATTTAAGTCACATGCTGTCCATTTCCTTGTGATCCTCCTTGAGATGGTTCTACTCCTTCATTGGAGTCCAGCTGTGTTTAATTAAACTGATAGGACTTGATTTGGAAAGGCACACACCTGTCTATATAAGACCTCACGGCTCACAGAGCATGTCAGACTAAATGAGAATCATGAGGTCAAAGGTACTGGCCAAGGAGCTCAGAGACAGAATTGTGGCAAGGCACAGATCTGGCCAAGGTTACAAAAGAATTTCTGAAGTACTCAAGGTTCCTAAGAGCACAGTTGCCTCCATAATACTTAAATGGAAGAAGTTTGGGACCACCAGAAGTCTTACTAGACCTGGCTGTCCAGCCAAAGTGATCAAACGTGGGAGAAGAACCTTCGTGAGAGAGGTAAAGAAAAACCCCAAGATCACTGTGGCTGAGCTCCAGAGATGCAGTAAGGCTACGTTCACATTAGCGTCATGTGACGCAGCGTTGCCGACGCAACGCATGACGCATCGGAAACGCACGCAAAAACGCACCATTTTTGACGCATGCGTCGAACGGATGCGTCGTAAAACGCAGCGTTTTTTGTGCGTTTTTGATGCGTTTTTACAAAAAACGCAGCGTTTTACAACGCATGCGTTGTCAAACAATGATGTCATCTTTCAACACAATTTAGTGTCTAGACACTAGATAATACCACCAATGAATAGAAGAGGGTGGGTCTAGTGTCTAGACACTAGATAATGTCACCAATGGGTAGATGAGGGTGGGTATAATGGAATTGTGGTATATATACCCCGGCATAGATAAATTCCAACCATACAGCATCAAGATGGAGCGTCCCATGGAGAGTATCTACCTCAATATGGAGCTGGATTTTGCCATTGCTATTGCGTACGCTATTGCCTGTCATGAACAGAGGAAAAGAGACAAACTACGGAGAAGGAGTCGTCAGCGTTTTTGGCTACACCCTATAGTGGAAGTCCGAGAGAGTCGTGGAGCCTACCATTGTCTGTTTGGCGAGTTAAATGACAACCAGGAGAAATACTTTGAGTACACCAGGATGTCTCAAAACAGCTTCCGATATCTGCTGCGTCTGGTGGAAGGAGCCATTTCCAGGCAGGACACTCAGCTCCGTAAATCAATTTCCCCCGAGGAACGTCTGCTGGTGACTCTACGGTACGTAATGCAATGTGAAGGATTTATATGTTCTTGCCATTTTTTAAAGTAACGTGTTTTGGTTTTGTGGGGTGGGGGATTGGAATTAAAAATGAAAATTTATTTCATAACAATTTAAGTAATTAAATTTATTTATTTTTCTTCTTGTCAGTTTCCTGGCTACCGGAGAGACCTTGAGATCACTGCATTTCCAGTTTAGGATTGGAGTCTCCACACTTTCTGGTATTATTGCCGACACATGCCGCGCATTGTGGGACAACCTCCGGGAGGAATTTTTACCCATCCCTACAACTGATTTATGGCAGGCCAACGCCCAAAAATTTGAACAACTGTGTTCTTTCCCTAACTGTATTGGAGCAGTGGATGGGAAGCACATTAGGATTACAAAGCCTGCAAGAAGTGGATCTCTGTTTTTTAATTATAAAAAATACTTTTCCACCGTGCTCATGGCAATAGCAGGTGCGGACTGCAGGTTTCTCGCTGTGGACATTGGAGCGTTTGGCCGTGCAAATGATTCACGGACATTTAAGGAGTCTGACATGGGCCGAAGATTATACGAGAACAATTTTAATTTCCCCCAGCCACGACCTCTTCCCAACACCGAAGGCCCGGCCATGCCATTTGTTGTGGTTGGGGATGAGGCTTTTCAAATGAGTGGCAACCTACTTAAACCGTACTCCAGTCGGGGGTTGGACCGCACAAAAAGTATTTTTAATTATAGACTATCCAGGGCCAGAAGAACTGTGGAGTGCGCCTTTGGAATCCTTGTCTCCAAATGGCGTATCTTAGGATCCGCTATAAATTTGAAAATTGAGACAGTGGATGAGGTAGTGAAGGCTTGTGTGGTTCTCCACAATTATATTATTGATAAAGAGAGAGTCAACGTGGAACTCGATGAACCCATTCCAAATCCATTGCCTGATTATCAAGATCATCCTCTGCGGACAACTGAGGACATTGCTCATATGAGGGACCGATTTGCTGCATACTTTGTGTCAGATGTTGGGCGTGTTTCATGGCAAGATCAAATGGTTTAATTCATCTTGGTATTATGATACAATAAAAACACTGTCATGTAAACACTGTGGAGTCCATGACATTTTACCAGCCTATGTAATGTTATTTAAATGTTGTTAATGTCCCCTTAATTTCTAATGCGTTGTGTTTTGAAATAAAGTTCTTGTGCCTTTCCGTTTTAACAAAACAAATCTCCCATATGTTTTTCCATAGTAAACAAAATTTAAAATCCAATGTTCTAGAAAGTAATGTGTGTCCCACAAAATTTATGTCAGCACCAGTACCCAAATTGACTGTGACAAAACAAAAAATTTTTTCAGCCGTGTGTTCCATAGTTTTGACATATAACATGATCGGCTCCCACCTTGTCAACCATTTTTAATCTTGCAGACTATTTGCATATGGAACCTGGCTTGACAAGGAGGGAGACGATCATGTTTGCAAAACTGTACAGAGTTAACACTATTGGACTCAGGATGCTAGAATACGTCCAGAGTCAAATAGTGGCGACGCTGTGAACAGTGCTACCGCCTCACCTGACCAATATTGTTAAGGTACCGTAATAAAACGATTAGCCAACGATCCCGACCAGTGATACGACCGGACCGTGATCGTTGTTAGTCGTCGCGTGGTTGCTGGAGAGCTGTCACACAGACAGCTCTCCAGCGACCCAAAAATAGCAAGTCCCTGTGTAATCTGGGTAACCACGATGTTTTCCCTGTTTACCATTGTAAATGTAAAAAAAAAAAAAAAAAATACCCTTACATTCCGGTGTGTGACACGTCCATCGCCGTCAGCTTTCCGTACTGTGCCAGCCCTAAAGAACAGTACAGCGTTTATTATTAAGTCAACGGTGTGCTCTGCTTTACGGCCGGGAATGACAGTGTCAGTCACTGCGGGAAGATGACGGCGAGGGACATGGTTGACACCGTAATTTGTTTTTTTTGGGTATTGTTCACTTTTTTGATTGTTTCAAACACTGCGCTAGTAACACAATATTCCCTTGTTTACAGCAACATCGCTGGATCGGTGTCAAACACGCCGATCCAACAATGACAGCGTGTGATCAGTTACCCAAAAAAATTCCGAATCATTAGCTGAGACCTACAATCTCCCAGCAGGGGCCTGATCGTTGGACGATTTCAGAAAAGATAACGTTGGTAACTGACAAAAACCAACTATATCGTTAATGAAATCGTTGTGTGATGGTACATTTTAAAATTGATATATTGAGCAATGCTCTTTGTGTTTGTAACATCTCATAGTACAATGAGCGACAGCCCTATAAAAAAATGAAAAAAAATATTGATAAAATAGTGTCAGACATTGCACATCAGGTGTTACAAACACAAGATTTGTGTATACGGCGCACGGTGTGATTTGGTGCAAACTTTATTATAGACAAAGAAAAACTCAGTATTTTTGAACAAATTAACAAATTTATTTGGGACACAAAAAAAAAAAAGGGTAAATGTTATGGGGTATCAATTTCTGCGATTAAGGGGGATTGATATCCTCCACTTTTGGTGTGTGTTGACGAGAGCGAGGAGGAGGACGAGGGGGAGGAACCAGCATACTCTATTACACTAGACGGGATGCCGACATCAATCCAGCCAGTAGACGGTGGCGAGACTGCCAACGCAGGAGGTGAGGGAGGAGGAGGGACGACCAGTGTCCTAGGCTGGCTACTCCTGCTCCGGGTAGACCCAGGCTGAGTACTGGGTGTGCTCCGGGTAGACCCAGGCTGGGTACTGGGTGTGCTCCGTGTAGACCCAGGCTGGGTACTGGGTGTGCTCCGGGTAGACCCAGGCTGGGTACTTTGGGTGCTTGTTTTGGGAGCAGCCATAGCCGAGGTTGTAGTGCTGGTCTTCTTCTTTTTTTTCCTCCTCTCTCCCTCTGGGTGTGGGTCGGCTTCCCGTCTGTGTCCCCTTGAAGGCCTGGCAGGAGCAAAAGTTTGGGGCTCTGTTCTGTGGTGGCGGTGGCGGCGGCGGTGGCCCTCGGCACGCGGAGCTCTGTGTGGGTGTTCTGCAGCAGGAGTCGGAGCCATGGCAGCCAGCGATGGTACTGCGGGCATTGTAGTCGCTGACTGCATGACCCGAGCCTGCTGCAGAGCAGTGACGTATGCGTTGTTGCAGGCCTGCATCACCGAAATCTGGAGTTCCGGCGTAAGATGTTCCGCCATGCCCTTCTCAATGGCACTAAAAAAATGTTTGGCCGGCCTCGAGAGCTCCGACTCCATTGATTCAAGACGCCGGTCGATATTGGCCAGAGATGTGTCCATTCTATCACCCAGCGACTTGAAGCAATTCTGGAATACGGTGCTCAAATGTAAAAATTCGGGCCGGACCGCCCTGTCCGAGGCCCGCTGACGCTGTCGGGAAGACCCGAAGGAAGGAGTGACAGAGGCCTCGGCCAGGGGAACATCTGATGGACCGGCTGCCGGTTCGCCAGATTGTGGTGGTGCAGACCTGCTCTCGCTGTGGGATGGCTGCGACGGTTCAGATGGCGATTCACGAAGGACCGCTCCAGAGGGTCGGACAGACTCGCGGGTGCTGCTGTGTGTTCTGTGAAAACATAAGGAAACCATTAGTATACTAAATATAACATTTCACATTCGTCACCACCTGTGTAAAACTAAACATTACATCACACACTATTACTGTTAAGGGTTTGTTCTGTCAGTCGTAACGGTTTGCTGATTGAACCGGCCAGCTGCCTGACATGGCTGATGCGACCAATCAGCGCGGGTGACAGGCCTGATTAAAATGCCCGCTCCTTACTCTCCGCAGTGAAGGCCCGTCGCCCGCATACTCCCCTGTCATTAATTAACTTTACCGGCGGTATCCATTGCCGCCGATAATGTTAACCAATTTTTAATATTGACACTGCATATGCCGCATCAATATTAAAAATAGAATACATTTATTTATTTCAAAATAGTCACCCATGTTTGCCGTTTGTAACGCCCGACAATTACGCTTATCGTCGGAACTGCCATGACTTCACGGTCATGTTACCGAGACGTCATCACAGGTCCTGCGAGCTGAGCAACCATGGGAACATAACCTGCCTTGGAGTAGAAGGTATGCCGTGTCTATTATATTTTTCCTTTTTTTTAAAAAAAAATCTGGGATACACCTGGATGGGCAATATACTACTCCACTATGAAATATTGCCCGGGCATGGCCAATCTACTATCTTTCTGTGTTCTGTATACTTCGTACTTCAGGAAAAAAAAGAGGAAGTCCAGCTCACCATAGTAGTAATCCCAGAAGGCTCGGAGCACGGAGATGCTGTGTCAAGCGTGAGAAGACCAGAAATTAAGAAAAAATTTGAGCTCTACGAGGCGTGAAAAGTAAAAACTAAATACTTTATTCACTTCAATCAGAAGCAGAGCATGAAACATCAGCACAATACAATAAAAACACTATCTACGCGTTTCAGGTGATAGGGCACCCTTAATCATGATGTCTGATTAAGTGTTCCCTGTCACCAGAAACGCGTAGATAGTGTTTTTATTGTATTGTTCTGATGTTTCATCCTCTGCTTCAGATTGAAGTGAATAAAAGTATTTAGTTTTTACTTTTCACGACTCGGTGAGCTTGAATTTTTTTCTTCATTTCTATACTTCGTACTTGCCAAAATAAATGGCTGGGCAATAAACTATGTGGCTGGAATATAGTACGTGAATATGCATGTTTTCAAAACTAGGTGTGTGCATAGGTACTATACTTACTCTCTGCTTTCAAGGACCGGTCGCAAGAACTGCAAAATACGATTATATTTGTAGATAGAGGTCCTTGAAGCTGCAGCACCACTACGGATCTGTCCCTCCTTTTTCAGGCCCCTCTTGAAACGGTTCTTCATGGAGCGCCATCTGGTCTTCAATTGTTTAACTGTGTATAAATTTAAAAAAAAAAAAATTAGTTTGAGAGAAAATATTGAAATTGATAACGCAACCGTGTGCAATCCCAATAGAAGACATCACAGACGGTTGTGTATCCTGGCATGATGGGTCATAGCAGCATTTCGGAAATACTTACGAAATTTATCTTTGCCCGCGGGGGAAGCGCTGTCGAAGCCATCCCACAGCGATTTTGCCACCTCAATCCACAAACGGCGCAACACGCCCTGGTCCGCGTGCCGGGGGTCACAGCTGTCCCACAACGGGCCTCGTTCTTGTATGGATGCCACCATCAGGTCTACGTCCAGTGGGTCATCATGGGCCCGTTGTGAAACCTAGAATAAATGGAAAATATTAATGTGTGCAAGATAAAAATTGTTCTCCCTACCTCCTCCACCACCACCTAACACCTCCACCACCCCCACCTCCCACCACCCCCCATACCCCCAAAAACAAAAAAGTTAAAGAAAAAAAAGGAATAGCTTTGACATAAAAATTTACTCGCCGTCCTGCCACCACAGCTTGGTCCCGTGGTCTCTGCTCCTGCTGGCTCTCCTCCTGGCTCTCCTCCTCACTTGAAGAAGTCTGTAAAAATTGTTT
This sequence comes from Ranitomeya imitator, assembly GCF_032444005.1. Taxonomy (NCBI): domain Eukaryota; kingdom Metazoa; phylum Chordata; class Amphibia; order Anura; family Dendrobatidae; genus Ranitomeya; species Ranitomeya imitator. Next base: position 639,505,193 of record NC_091282.1, on the reverse strand, counting down.
AAAAAAAGTTGAGTGACCAATCTACAAATGACAGCGAATAGTAAGCAATAGTAGATCATGTACTCACCGGACTCCTCAGCGGTGGGGTGGGGCTTGACTCGCTGGCCATTACTAATGCAATTCTGAAATAAAGAACAAAATAAAATTTATCCTATGCACAATACAGCGGAACATAGTAAAATTAAAAAAAAAAAAAAAAAACATTTACATTTCAACCACAAAGAACATTGCACTAATGCCAACTGAACTAACGCTGAGCAAACAACACTGCCACATTGATTAAAAAAAACAATGGCAGAGACAACACAATGCCAGAGTAAACAAAAGCCTAAAGATAACAAAACAAATACACAACAGACCCTATGTCGTAATCCAAAAAGAGAGTTTTGTTTAAAAACATGTTTACTACATTGATTGCAAAAAGTCAAAATAAAAGCAAAACCATACCACCATACGTGACAATTAAAAAAAAAATAAAAAAAAAATAAAGACCTTAACCCCTTCCCGACCTGTGACACAGCGTATGCGTCATGAAAGTCGGTGCCAATCCGACCTGTGACGCATATGCTGTCACAGAAAGATCGCGTCCCTGCAGGCCGGGTGAAAGGGTTAACTCCAATTTCACCCGCCTGCAGGGACAGGGGGAGTGGTAGTTTAGCCCAGGGGGGGTGGCTTCACCCCCCCGTGGCTACGATCGCTCTGATTGGCTGTTGAAAGTGAAACTGCCAATCAGAGCGATTTGTAATATTTCACCTAAAAAACTGGTGAAATATTACAATCCAGCCATGGCCGATGCTGCAATATCATCGGCCATGGCTGGAAACACTGATGTGCCCCCACCCCACCCATCGCCCCCCCCACCCCCCGATCTGTGGTCCGCTCCCCTCCGTCCTGTGCTCCGCTCCCCCGTCCTCCTGTCTGCTCCCCCCGTGCTCCAATCACACCCCCCGTGCTCCAATCAAACCCCCCCGCACTCCGATCACCCCCCCCGCACAGCGATCCACCCCCCGTGCTCCGATTCCCCCCCCTGTGCTCCGATCCACCCCCCTGCACAGCGATCCCCCACCCCGTGCTCCAATCCACCCCCCCGTGTTCCGATCCACCCCCCCATGCTCCGATCCACCCCCCCGTGCTCCGACGCTCCCCCCGTGCCCTGATCTCCCCCCCCCCCCTTATACTTACCTCCCGGGATCCGTCCGTCTTCTTTCCTGGGCGCCGCCACCTTCCAAAATGGCTGGCGCATGTGCATGTGCAGATTCGTTCCAAAGTGAGTTTTGATCACTGAGATATAACCTATCTCAGTGATCAAAATAAAAAAAAATAGTAAATGACCCCCCCCCCCTTTGTCACCCCCATAGGTAGGGACAATAAAAAAATAAAGAATTTTTGTTTTTTTTACACTAAGGTTAGAATAGGGTTAGGGTTAGGGGTAGGGTTAGGGGTAGGGTTAGGGGTAGGGTTAGGGGTAGGGTTAGGGTTAGGGTTAGGGGTAGGGGTAGGGTTAGGGGTAGGGCTAGGGTTAGGGTTAGGGGTAGGGTTAGGGGTAGGGGTAGGGCTAGGGTTACAGTGCTAAACCGCTGTGGATTTATCGCGGATTTACCGCGGTTTTTCTGCGCATTTCACTGCGGTTTTACAACTGCGATTTTCTATTGGAGCAGTTGTAAAACCGCTGCGGAATCCGCAGAAAGAAGTGACATGCTGTGGAATGTAAACCGTTGCGTTTCCGTGCAGTTTTTCCGCAGCATGTGTACAGCGATTTTTGTTTCCCATAGGTTTACAGTGAACTGTAAACTCATGGGAAACTGCTGCGGATCTGCAGCGTTTTCCGCAGTGTGTGCACATACCTTTAGAATTAGGCTATGTGCACACGGTGCGGATTTTGCTGCGGATCTGCAGCGGATTGGCCGCTGCGGATTCGCAGCAGTGTTCCATCAGGTTTGCAGTTCCATGTAAACATATGGAAAACCAAATCCGCTGTGCCCATGGTGCGGAAAATACCACGCGGAAATGCTGCGTTGTATTTTCCGCAGCATGTCAATTCTTTGTGCGGATTCCGCAGCGTTTTACACCTGTTCCTCAATAGGAATCCACAGGTGAAATCCGCACAAAAAACACTGGAAATCCACGGTAAATCCACAGGTAAAACGCAGTGCCCTTTACCCGCGGATTTTTCAAAAATGATGCTGAAAAATCTCACACGAATCCGCAACGTGGGCACATAGCCTTAGGGTTAGGGTTGGAATTAGGGTTGTGGTTAGGGGTGTGATTAGGGTTATGGCTACAGTTGGGATTAGGGTTAGGGGTGTGTTGGGGTTAGTGTTGGAGTTAGAATTGAGGGGTTTCCACTGTTTAGGCACATCAGGGGTCTCCAAACGCAACATGGCGCCACCATTGATTCCAGCCAATCTTGTATTCATAAAGTCAAATGGTGCTCCCTCAATTCCGAGCCCAGACGTGCGCCCAAACAGTGGTTTACCCCCACATATGGGGTACCAGCATACTCAGGACAAACTGCGCAACAACGACTGGGGTCCAATTTCTCCTGTTACCCTTGTGAAAATAAAAAAATGCTTGCTAAAACATAATGTTTGAGGAAAGAAAAATTATTTTTTATTTTCACGGCTCTGCGTTGTAAACGTCTGTGAAACACTTGGGAGTTCAAAGTGCTCACCACATATCTAAATAAGTTCCTTGCGGGGTCTAGTTTCTAAAATGGGGTCACTTGTGGGGGGTTTCTACTGTTTAGGCACACCAGGGGCTCTGCAAACGCAACGTGACGTCCGCAGACCATTCCATCAAAGTCTGCATTTCAAAAGTCACTACTTCCCTTCGGAGCCCCGACGTGTGCCCAAACAGTGGTTTACCCCCACACATGGGGTATCAGCGTACTCAGGACAAACTGGACAACAACTTTTGTGGTCCAATTTCTCCTGTAACCCTTGGGAAAATAAAAAATTCTGGGCTAAAAAATTATTTTTGAGGAAAGAAAACGTATTTATTATTTTCACGGCTCTGTGTTATAAACTTCTGTAAAGCACTTGGGGGTTGAAAGTGCTCACCACATATCTAGATAAGTTCCTTTGGGGGTCTAGTTTCCAAAATGGGGTCATTTGTGGGGGGTTTCTACTGTTTAGGCACACCAAGGGCTCTGCAAACGCAACGTGACGCCAGCAGACCATTCCATCAAAGTCTGCATTTCAAAAGTCACTACTTCCCTTCGGAGCCCCGACGTGTGCCCAAACAGTGGTTTACCCCCACACATGGGGTATCAGCGTACTCAGGACAAACTGGACAACAACTTTTGTGGTCCAATTTCTCCTGTAACCCTTGGGAAAATAAAAAATTCTGGGCTAAAAAATTATTTTTGAGGAAAGAAAACGTATTTATTATTTTCACGGCTCTGTGTTATAAACTTCTGTAAAGCACTTGGGGGTTGAAAGTGCTCACCACATATCTAGATAAGTTCCTTTGGGGGTCTAGTTTCCAAAATGGGGTCATTTGTGGGGGATCTCCAATGTTTAGGCACACAGGGGATCTCCAAACGCGACATGGTGTCCGCTAATGATTGGAGCTAATTTTCCATTTAAAAAGCCAAATGGCGTGCCTTCCCTAGTGAGCCCTGCCGTGCGCCCAAACAGTGGTTTACCCCCACATATGGGGTATCTGCGTACTCAGGACAAACTGGACAACAACATTTGTGTTCCAATTTCTCCTATTACCATTGGCAAAATAGGAAATTCCAGGCTAAAAAATCATTTTTGAGAAAAGAAAAATTATTTTTTATTTTCATGGCTCTGCATTATAAACTTCTGTGAAGAACCTGGGGGTTTAAAGTGCTCAGTATACATCTAGATAAGTTCCTTGGGGTGTCTAGTTTCCAAAATGTGGTCACTTGTGGGGGAGCTCCAATGCATAGGCACACAGGGGCTCTCCAAACGCGACATGGTGTCCGCTAACAATTGGAGCTAATTTTCCATTCAAAAAGTCAAAAGGCGCGCCTTCCCTTCCGAGCCCTGCCGTGTGCCCAAACAGTGGTTTACCCCCACATATGAGGTATCAGCGTACTCAGGAGAAATTGCTCAACAAATTTTAGGATCCATTTTATCCTATTGCCCATGTGAAAATGAAAAAATTGAGGCGAAAATAAATTTTTTGTGAAAAAAAAGTACTTTTTCATTTTTACGGATCAATTTGTGAAGCACCTGAGGGTTTAAAGTACTCACTAGGCATCTAGATAAGTTCCTTGGGGGGTCCAGTTTCCAAAATGGGGTCACTTGTGGGGGAGCTCCAATGTTTAGGCACACAGGGTCTCTCCAAATGCGACATGGTGTCCGCTAACGATGGAGATAATTTTTCATTCAAAAAGTCAAATGGCGCTCCTTCCCTTCCGAGCCTTACCATGTGCCCAAACAGTGGTTTACCTCCACATGTGAGGTATCAATGTACTTAGGAGAAATTGCCCAATACATTTTAGGATCCATTTTATCCTGTTGTCCATGTGAAAATGAAAAAATTGAGGGTAAAAGAATTTTTTTGTGAAAAAAAAGTACTTTTTCATTTTTACGGATCAATTTGTGAAGCACCTGGGGGTTTAAAGGGCTCACTATGCATGTAGATAAGTTCCTTGGGGCGTCTAGTTTCCAAAATGGGGTCACTTGGGGGGGAGCTCCAATTTTTAGGCACACGGGGGCTCTCCAAACGTGACATGGTGTCCGCTAAAGAGTGCAGCCAATTTTTCATTCAAAAAGTCAAATGGCGCTCCTTCCCTTCCAAGCCCTGCCGTGCGCCCAAACAGTGGTTTACCCCCACATATGAGGTATCAGCGTACTCAGGACAAATTGGACAACAACTTTCGTGGTTCAGTTTCTCCTTTTACCATTGGGAAAATAAAAAAATTGTTGCTGAAAAATCATTTTTGTGACTAAAAAGTTAAATGTTCATTTTTTCCTTCCATTTTGCTTCTGCTGCTGTGAAGCACCTGAAGGGTTAATAAACTTCTTGAATGTGGTTTTGTGCACCTTGAGGGGTGCAGTTTTTAGAATGGTGTCATTTTTGGGTATTTTCAGCCATATAGACCCCTCAAACTGACATCAAATGTGACGTGGTCCCTAAAAAAATGGTTTTGTAAATTTCGTTGTAAAAATGAGAAATCGCTGGTCAAATTTTAACCCTTATAACTTCCTAGCAAAAAAAAATTTTGTTTCCAAAATTGTGCTGATGTAAAGTAGACATGTGGGAAATGTTATTTATTAACTATTTTGTGTCACATAACTCTCTGGTTTAACAGAATAAAAATTCAAAATGTGAAAATTGCGAAATTTTCAATATTTTCGCCAAATTTCCGTTTTTATCACAAATAAACACAGAATTTATTGACCTAAATTTACCACTAACAAGAAGCCCAATATGTCACGAAAAAACAATCTCAGAACCGCTAGGATCCATTGAAGCGTTCCTGAGTTATTACCTCATAAAGGGACACTGGTCAGAATTGCAAAAAACGGCAAGGTCTTTAAGGTCAAAATAGGCTGGGTCATGAAGGGGTTAAATACCAAACTGATTAAAAAAGCAAACATTTATATTTAAAAAATCAAAAAAAAAATTTGGAACAACAGTATGCACGGAGCAACCCAAAAAACACAATAGATTTTTTAAAGGAAAAAATTAACAACCCCCAAAAATTAAGGACAGAAACGGCAATCCTGGATACACCACCATACTTTACAATAAAACCGACAGGGCCGGAGACAATAAAAGGCCATACAACGCCATACATCACAACCAGAAACATACAACAATGTCTTTACACAACCACAGTGCAGAACATAATACAGAACTTGCAATATAAATTATTACATTTAATAAAAGGGCGCAGAATCATTCTATACTACCATACTTTACAATAAAACCCACAGGGCCGGAGACAATAAAAGGCCATACAACGCCATACATCACAACCAGAAACATACAACAATGTCTTTACACAACCACAGTGCAGAACATAATACACAACTTGCAATATAAATTATTACATTTAATAAAAGGGCGCAGAATCATTCTATACTACCATACTTTACAATAAAACCGACAGGGCCGGAGACAATAAAAGGCCATACAACGCCATACATCACAGCCAGAAACATACAACAATGTCTTTACACAACCACAGTGCAGAACATAATACACAACTTGCAATATAAATTATTACATTTAATAAAAGGGCGCAGAATCATTCTATACTACCATACTTTACAATAAAACCAACATGGCCGGAGACAATTAAATGTCATCATATAACGCAAGAATAAAACATCACAACTGAATACAAAAAACACCCCCAAACCAATAAATGGAAAAGAAAAATCTATCCTGGCAAGAACAATAATCAAGGCCGGAGACAATGAAACGCCATCCTATACAACGCCATACATCACAACCAGACTAAAAATACAACAATATCTTTAAACAACCACAGTGACGAATATAATACACAACTTGCAAAAACAATTTAAAAATAAAACATGTAGAAAATGCACAGAATCATTCTATACTTACATCTCAGGACAGCTGATGAAGAAGTCTGGTCTGTCTGGTCTGGTGTGTTGCCTGTAGATGCTGCAGCAGAAGTGACAAACGATCCAAACATTTTCTTTATATATGGGGGATGTTTTTATCACTGTCTTCACTGTCTAGACACTGTCTAGACACTTTTTTGTTTAATTTTATTTAACGACGCATGCGTCGCACAACGCACGCACGACGCACACAAGCGACGCAAGTGCGTTGTCAATTGGTTTCTATGGGAAATTGTAACGCAATGACGATGCACGAGCGATGCAAGTGCGACGCGTGCGTTTTTTAGACGCTACAAAAATGCAACATGTAGCGTCTCCGACGCCACCCAGGTGCGGTGAAACGACACATGCGTCGTGCGTTTTTACAAAAACGCACGACAACGCAACGCATGCGTCCCCAATGATAAAGATAGGGGCGCATGACGCATGCGTTGCTGTACGTCGACGACGCAGCGTCGCATGACGCTAATGTGAACGTAGCCTTCGGAGGTAGGAGAAAGTTCCACAAAGTAAACTATCACTGCAGCCCTCCACCAGTTGGGCCTTTATGGCAGAGTGGCCCGATGGAAACCTCTACTCAGTGCAACACATATGAAAGCCAGCAAAGAGTTTGCTAAAAAACACATGAAGAAATCCCAGACTATGAGAAATAAGATTCTCTGGTCTGATGAGACGAAGACAGACCTTTTTGGTGAAAATTCTAACCGGTATGTGTGGAGAAAACCAGGCACTGCTCATCACCTACCCAATACAATCCCAACAATGAAACAGGGTGGTGGCAGCATCATGCTATGTGGGTGTTTTTCAGCTGCAGGGACAGGACGGCTGGTTGTCATTGAAGGAAATAGGAATACGGCCAAGTATCCCGGATGAAAACCTCTTCATCTCTTCATACTGTACCTCAGTTTTGGCCGAAGGTTCACCTTCCAACAATACAAAGACCTTAAGCAGACAGCTAAAATAACAAAGGAGTGGCTTCAAAACAACCCTGTGACCATTCTTGACTGGCCCAACCAGAGCCCTGACGTAAATCCAATTGAGCATCTCTGGAGAGACCTGGAAATGGCTGTCCACCAACGTTCACCATCCAACCTGACAGAACTGGAGAGGATCTGCAAGGAAGAATGGCAGAGGATCCCCAAATCCAGGTATGAAAAACTTATTGCATCATTCCCAAGAAGACTCATGGCTGTGCTAGCTCAAAAGGGTGTTTCCACTCAATACCGAGCAAAGGGTCTGAATACTTATAACTATGTGACATGTCAGTTTTTCTTTTTGAATAAATATGCAAAAACTTCTACGTTTCTGTTTTTTTTCAGCCAAGATGGGGTGCAGAGTGAACATTGATGAGAAAAAATGAACTTTTTTTGAATTTACCAAATGGGCTGCAATGAAACAAAGAGTGAAAAATGTAAAGGGGTCTGAATATTTTCCGTACCCACTGTATGTGTTCTCACACATACTTTTCTCCTAATATCAGATCGGGCAGAAGAGCAGGAGAGCCCTGGTCATAGACTGAAGGAATGACTGACTAGTTCTTCATACCAATTAAAACAAAAAAGATGACTTTTCTTAGGAACTTTTTGGGAACAATTGCTGGTTAGAATAATACATTACCACAAGTACTTGCTCTTACAGGGACACTGTCACCTGAATTTGGAGGGAACAATCTTCAGCCATGGAGGCGGGGTTTTGGGGTTTTTGATTCACCCTTTCCTTACCCGCTGGCTGCACGCTGGCTGCAATATTGGATTGAAGTTCATTCTCTGTCCTCCGTAGTACACGCCTGCGCAAGGCAAGATTACCTTGTGCAGGCATGTACTACGGAGGACAGAGAATGAACTTCAATCCAATATTGCAGCCAGCGTGCAGCCAGCGGGTAAGGAAAGGGTGAATCAAAAACCCTTAAACCCCGCCTCCATGGCTGAAGATTGTTCCCTCCAAATTCAGGTGACAGAGTCCCTTTAATTCTTTACGTTCTTCTTTCTCTAGTTCAGACTTGCCTTCTGGAGGGAATTGAGAATAAATAACTGAGAATATCATATAAAAACGCTTTAACATATTTCCATCAATAAAAAGGAACATAAAGCAGGCAGAGAAAAAAACAAGTTAGCGGTTTTGAGCTTTTTTTTTAAAGTAAAAAAAGCATTTTTTACACAATTCCCAATGCCATTTCTAGCCTTTTGTTGTGTCCAAGAGCCAAGTTACAGAGCTTGATTACAATGCAGTTTCATGTACCGTTAAGTATTCAGAAACCACAGAATACTGAATGGAACTTTAATAATTGGAAGACAATGAGTTATATAATAAAATTGGGGGACCTTTGGCAGCCTAAATCAAGACTTAAAGTCTTCACTTCGACATTCCTTAAGATCACACTAACGCATCAATCCCAATGCCCCTTTGCAGCTCTGATATACTGAAACCAGAGCATTGACAACTGATCAATAGGAACGTAGCTTTGTGGGGTGCTGGTTTTTTAGTTTCATCCAGGCATTTGCCCTCCTTTGGGTTGCTACAATTTTACTGTATATAAATAATTTTTTTTGTTCTTTATTTTTTGGGTGGGGGGCAGGAAATTCAAACAATTATCAGCTATCTCATCGGTCTCTTATTTGATCAATTGACAATGGTGGGAAATATGTATCCTACCTGGGTCACTTCTTGCTTCTTCTACTGGAATTTCCCTCTAGGAAGAGAGTAAAAAAAATCTATAAGATAGCTGAAAACATAAGAAAATATTTTTCAATACTTAATTCTAGCTATGACATTTTTGGGAATTTGCTTACTTTAAGGCAAGTGATGATTGAACCTTCTGAAGAGATAGAAATTAGCACTACCTAGTCTGCCATCCACTTCTGTACTTGGCTGGACCAAAGCCAAGACCATACTTCCCCCACCGGTACTCGAATGCCAGCATACCAGGCACCTGTTAGGATTACTAGTCCCCCACAACACCATGGTATCACAAGTGGAAGGGCCCAAGGAATCTCAAAAGGACCCCAGGATGTTCACATTTGAGTGCCAGTCGCGTAACTTCACACCGCCTTAGTCCACCTTCATACTAAAGTTGGTGCCACAATGCAAATCTATTTAGTCATCAAGATGTAGAGGCCATTTTTAGTTTATCAGATAATCTCCCCAGTAACTGATTACTATGGGAATATGAAGGGGAAGACCCTAAATCTCGTAGTGACCGGGTGTGATCACTGGAATTCCATTGGTTAGAATGTTTCCTGATTATTTTTTATGTTTCAGGAAACCTCAACTGATTCATAAAAAGTAAATTAGCATAAGGAGGGGTTAAGAGGAAGGGTAAAGACGCATGAGTCTGCACTGGAGCTGTATACACAAGACAACGATACGTTTTGAGCACTGGAAAAAGAGCAAAAATAAAGCTAAATTGAAATGAAATTACCGTATACGTACGGAATTTGCAGGACACCTCTTCTTCCTCCACAGCATGAAGGCTACTCCAGCTGCTATTACCACCAGCCATACAATCACTGGTACAATCACTGCCACGCGATTGTTTCGGTGAGAATCTCCTTCTAGAAGAACAAATTCAACTCAATCAGACAGGAATAGAACATTTCTTCAAGAAGAAGAACAAGAACCAAACCTTCATTTTTTGTTCATCTTTTTCTAGCACACCATACTTGTGGCACTTCCATTTTTTTCTCCTTATGCACCTCCTTGATTGAGGCATGCCTGCTGTTCAGTGTACAGCCCAAAACTACATTTCCCACAATGCAGTTTGTGTTCTTCATGTTGTTAGACCCTGCCCCCCAACTTCATGGTTGACTAAATGCACCCACCAATGAGAGTATGGTACAGGTAATAGCAGAAAACTGTGCATGCGCATTTTAGAACTGGACCACACACATAATGTCAGTGCTGAAGAGCCACATATTTTGAGAGTTGACCATCTAAAAAACTTCCCGTTAACAATATACACCATCTGATAACCGAAGGCCACAACGGGGTCACGTGACTGTTTGCGGAAACATCAATTAAATTATTTTACACTTGTTTATAAAGATAGTCTAGGAAAACCCACAGGAAACTAAGCAAAAGATGTGACTAGATGAGATGCTCAAAAGTTGGTCTGCTTTCCACAATTTCATTATGGTTCAAGAAAAGGACCAGAAACAGAAATCTGTTTCAGTTCTTTTTCCATCATCATCAGCTTTGGGCAGTTTATAAAAGGGGATTTGTCACTTGCCATATTTACTGATATGGTGTAAATGCCACTGTTCTCCTGAATTCGGGGTTGTTTTCTTCTGTTCCTGCTCTTCTCTGTTTCTGAGATATTGGTGTTTATTCCTTGTATACAAATCTAGTCTTTTTTTAGCAAAGTGGGGGAGGTCCTTAACTCTTTTTTGTGGATGCCTTCTTAATGACCACACCCAGTTGTCTAAAACACTAGATTTTCATAGAGGGAAGAAGGGGCCATATCTCAGTAATGGACATAGTCTTGGCAAGTGACAAGACTTTTGCTGTGTACTTATAACCTCACATACCTAACCAGATCCTACAGAAAGTCTTGAACAGATCTGTCCACAGATGGACACTACAACTAAGCCGAATCTTGTTCTAAGATTCCTTTGGAGACATTTATCTATTCAGAAGCAATTGGCAATAGCAAGAGACATATGCAATCTGATCAACGTATAACTTACCAGAAATGTTTAAGACAAAAACAATTTCGTCCTTCTTTAGGTCTTTCATCAGTATGTCAGCTTTGTATTCTCCTTGGTCTTCCATTTCAAATTTATATATAATTAGTGATCCATCACTGGAAATTCCCAGTCTGCCATCATAGCTACTGTCTCTGACGGTAACACCTTCCGATGGCTGGGTCGTAGCAAAATTGATCCCATTTTTGATCCACTGGATGTCTTGTATTTCACTTTCTCCAATGGCGTCCACTACTAGGATAACCTGTGTACCTCTTAAAGCCGATATAGTCTTTTTGAGCAACTTACCTGACAAATTAAAAAGTATAAATGAATTATCTAAGGTCTGATAGTATATGCTGGCCCTCTTGGCTTAGTACATGATCCAAATTGTTTAAAACTGTACTAGGACATTGATGTAAATCTTTGGGCCCACACTATACCTCGGGAAATCTCCTATTTCATACATACAAATCAACTCTATCCCAGAAGGAGAAAAAATCTCAATAGCAAAGCCTACTGAGAGTAGTTATTAAAGAGAGTATTCTTTCCTCTTGGAAAAGAGCTCATTTACATTTTTCTTTCCCATAGATCATTGCTCGTCTACTTAGGCAGAACCTGTCCTAACTCTCATTCCTCCAGAACCTTTGTATTTCTTCAAGACCAAAGACTATTAAAGGGTTGTCAAATTTGGGACATTGACAGATAGATAGAAACCCACCTCATGAGAGGGGGCATAAAAGTGCTGCTCTCTCCATTCATGTGAATAGTAGCTCTGAAAGAGATAAGCACACTTGCTCAGCAGTTTTTGGGCATCCTATAAAGATAAATGGAGAGAGATACGCCAGTGAGGCCACCTCTACTTTCCTGACGGTGCTTATCGAGGCTCAATTCTCTAGACAGAAGCTGGTCCAAGTGATGGAACCCACAGTTGTGGGATATTTATAGCACAATCCTATGATATGTTTAGAACTAATGCTTCATTATTTTTTTTTCTTATTTCACAGTCTCCTCCATAGACAGGAGCATTCAGATCTGTTGAGCGCTCTTGTGTTCTTTATGAGAAAGCCACTGTCAGACTCCTATGGCAGCAGCTTATCTCACTAAGAACAAATGATTGGCACTCTGAAATCGCACTTATCTTCCTGAGACATTATCTGAAAATAGTTGGTATGTCCCCATGTGTATTAGATTGTTAGCTAAAGGTACCGTCACACCTAACGATATTGTTAACGATATCGTTGCTTTTTGTGACGTAGCAACGATATCGTTAACGAAATCATTATGCGTGACAGCGACCAACGATCAGGCCACTGCTGGGAGATCGTTGGTCGCTGGGGAATGATCAGGACTTTATTTAGTCGCTGGATCACCCGTTGACATCACTGAATCGGCGTGTGTCACGCCGATTCAGCGATGTCTTCACTGGTAACCAGGGTAAACATTGGGTTACTAAGCGCAGGGCCGTGCTTAGTAAGCCGATGTTTACCCTGGTTACCATTGTAAAAGTAAAAAAAAAAAACACTACATACTTACATTCCTGTCACGTCCTTCAGCGTCAGCTTCCATGCGTCCCCCAGTGTCAGTGCCGGCCGGCCGTAAAGCAGAGCACAGCGGTGACGTCACCGCTCTGCTTTCCGGCCAGCGCTTACACAGTGCAGGGAAGCTGAGGCCGGGGGACGCGACAGGAATGTAAGTATGTAGTGTTTTTTTTTTACTTTTACAATGGTAACCAGGGTAAGCATCGGGTTACTAAGCGCGGCCCTGCGCTTAGTAACCCGATGTTTACCCTGGTTACCCGGGGACTTCGGCATCGTTGGTCGCTGGAGAGCTGTCTGTGTGACAGCTCTCCAGCGACCACACAACGACGAAACAGCGACGCTGCAGCGATCGGCATCGTTGCCTATATCGCTGCAGCGTCGCTTAATGTGACGGTACCTTAAGACTGACAAATGTGTATCATGGCCCTAAAGTCCCTTTTATACACTAGATAAAAGTCTTTTGAAGGTGACAATTTCCCTTTTCCAGGTGACTAACTGATGAAGCTGTCCACAATCATTGATGTTGGGAAAATAAAGATTGAGTAGGTACATTTTTTTAAACCAATCCTTTTGGTATGCAAGTAGATAAGCTCCTGCCAAATGAGTTTCGTATATGATATATATTTTTTAACAACCTGAAGAAGACTCCGGGATGTTGGATTCGAAACACGTTGTTTTATCCTGTAACTCCTAAATAAATTATTACATTTGACATCCACGAGAATCTTGTGATGGAAGCGCCGACACCTATCTTGGTGTTTTTCTGTCTCTTAACTGCCTTCACCACGGTTGTCTGAAGCCTTCTGTGAGCCCAGCTAGTCGAGCTGCAGTCTGCCTCCTTGGGATTCCTGTGGGATCCTGTTTATGCCTCATTTCACCTTTTTCTGGGGAGTGCAACTATTATAATGTGCAATCTAGAAACAGCTTTTACTACACTTAGATCATGCGTGGCGCCTGTTCCTCTTATTTTTCCTTTATCTTTTAGGGTCATTTGGATTTATAAATGAGTTTGGCGCTGGCTTAGAATGTTCTTGCCCTAAAGAACATGAGAATGCTCAGCTGATCTGAGCTTTTACAAGCATAGGCAAGTCAGAAGTGATAGCTGTCGGCTGGACAAGTATTGGGCTAATTATTATCTAAAAATTTACTTTAGTCAAAACATAGTGTACTATAATAAGGATACTACTTACCTTTTTCCCAAGTAGATGCCGCTACCTGGGCTTCTTTGAAAATGTGATCATTTTGTAGATTTTCTGTACCCTTCAAAAGCGTTCCTTCTGTACTTCTAATACAAAGTACTAGACAAACACATAACACATTAGTGTATCCTTTCTATTCTTCAACAATACATAATCAATAAAAATCTTCAAATCGCTTGTGGCAAAAAAGAGATTGAGATTGGGAGTTAAAATACACAAATCGACTAAAATGACCAGAAATGTTCATGCCTAAAGAGGTAAAAATGGACTAGTAATAGGAGCCTCTACAAAGAACACCTGTTAGGACTATGCTGGAAGTCATAGATGGAGATGAGCCACTATTAAGAACCCACATTAAGACAATTCTCATGGCCAAACCATGAGTTGGGATAGCCAAGGAGTCAAAGGTCCAAAGCCAGGTGAGAACATCATAAAGAGAGAGAAGAGATGAAAGCGTAGTCAGGTAATCGTCCAAGGTCAAAATACCAAGAGCATAGCTGATCAGAGCAAAGGGGTTAAACTGACAGATGGTCAGAACGAGGTCCAAAGTCAGGCAATGAAAGATAATCAAACAAAACACTAGGCACATAGAAAACCAAACACATTTAGCTGAAGCTACTGTATGTCTGGCAGAGGTCTGAAACTAACAGCCTAGTTAAGTAGCAAGGCAATCACCTGGGACAATGAAGACCTGGAAACAACCCAACACCTCAGATTCTCAGATTGAATAGCCAAGCTGTCAATCAATATACTGACAGCTCAGCACTCCCCTGTACCAGAGCGGTCACTGAGCTGTCAACCAAAGTACTGACAGCTTCAGCACGCCCCTGTAAGATTAACTGCCTGAGGACGAGTTGGGCAATTCCTGAGAAATTGTCCAGAGAGCCCACAGTACAAACAGAGTCTAAGCTCTTGTCTACATTTTTTCTCCACCACACGAAGACTTGCAACTCTATTCTCCAATGGCTCCCCTTCCTATAAATGGATCTGCTCCAGGGAAGTATAACAGACAGCCTGCAGTTCACCATGTCTCTCATGAATTATAGGTCCATTCATATGACCTGGGTCATGGCCTCCACCAGAGAACTAGGAGCATTATGAAGGACCACAGCATCCTTATGGGTTTCAGAAAGGCCTTTGTGGACCTGGCACCTGAGAGCTGCATTGTTCCAAAGAACTTCAGTGGACCACTGCTGGAACTCAGTGCAGTAGCCTTCAGCTGTATGACCCCCCTGAATCAGGTTCATGATCTTAGCCTCAATGACCTGAATTCTGTTGGGTTTGTCATAGATCAGGTGTCCACAGAAAACCGTTCTGGGACTTGTGGAGACATGGAAAATGCCCAGGTCTGAGGACCCCCTCTCAGTAGGGACATAATTATTCCCACGCTCTGAAACTCATCCCCTAATGACCAGGGAGGCAGGGTAAAAAATAACCTGCAGCACTTCCTGAACAACCTACACTGGTCTTTCTCTCCAGAAAATTTATCAGGGAGGGCCATTTCAGGTCTGGGAGATCCCGACTGTACATCACATCCTGATACTGACATCACATCCATTGCCAGCAGTGGAAAGCTATAGGAAGCATTCATAAAATTAATTATCTGTCCTTGCAACTTATATTGTGATAATTCCAGATTCTGTCATTCCATAGCCAGATTCTGAGTCACCTGCATCAAATTCACCACCTGGTCACAAAGCCTGTGAACAGGAATTAAACTGGCAAAAAAGAAAAACGTATGGGACAGATGTAATGTGACACTAAGTCACTTCTCATGGACAAACTGTGACTCGAGAAAGTCAAAGAGTCCGAGATCAAAAGCCAGGAGGGCACGTCATAAACAGAAAGAAGAGACAAAAGCATAGTCAGGTAACATTTCAAGGTAAAAATACCAGGAGGACAGCGGATCAGAGCAAAGGGATTAAACAGACATATGGTCAGAACAAGTTCCCAGGGCAGGTAAGAAAAGATCATCAAGCAAAAAACTAGTGAAATAGAAAACCAAACACACTTAGCTGACGCTGCATCTGGCAGAGGTCTGGGACTAACACCCTAGTTAAGTAGCAGGGCAATCACCTGAGACAATGAACACCTGGAAACAGCCCAGCACCTCCAGTCTCAGATTGTATATCTAAGCTGACAGCTCAGCACACCCCTGCACCAGACTAGATACTGAACGCCCCTGTACTAGATTGGACGGTTGAGCTATCAGTAACTGCATCCCAGACACACTGAAGGGTGGAATCGTGACAACAATTCTGGATGTCATAGACGATTATGACCTCCTCAATGCCTCCAAAAGATGAGCCATTAGAAAGGACCCCAATTAAGACAATGCTGGAAGTCATAGGTGGACATGACCTCCTCAATGCCTCCAGAACATCAGTCACTACAAAGCTCCCCCATTAAGACAATGCTGGAAATGATAGATAGAGATGACCTTCTCAATGCCTCCAGAATAGGAAAAAGTACTAATGAACTCCATTTAGGACAATGATGGAAGTCATAGATGGAGATGACCTTTTTGTTGCTCCCAGAAAAAGCCTCTACAGAAAAACCCCATGTGGAGACATGAGGGTCAGTGAGTTGGCCTGGCTATCTTTAGTCTGCATGGGATGGGACTTATCCTACTGAACAACCATATTCCTTCACTATGAGAAAAACACTACTCAGACAACACAGGGTGAAGGCACCACACTCCGTTAAGTAACTCAATTGAGTTACCAACAGTTATCAGCATAGATTACATTCCCATTAAGGACACAAGATTGTCACTTGCACTAAGTCTCATGTTTCCGCCGACTAGACAAGGATTAGAACCTTCACAACTTTGAGGCATCCAGGGCCAACTACCCCCACCAGCAGCATCCTGCTTTTAGTGGGCAACCACCAGGTTTGTGGCCAGGTGCCCAGATTGTCCCAACCTGGGTTATCCAAATGAAATTGTGGGTTCAGTGTTGGGTAGTGGATCAGTTCTGCAATCCACAAGCTGGAACTATGGACCCTAGCCTGAAGTCCTGTACAATCACACTGGTGACATGAGCAGACTTGTTTTTACATCACTCAGCAGTACCCATTTCAGAGCATTGGGTCCCACAGGATTGGTGAGAAATAATCATTGCTGTTCCCTCATTGTTCGTGCCATGACTGTATAAGCACACTGAAACGGGTTACGTACAAACCAGGAAGTGAAACTGACCATGCAGCAAGAGGACACTGGATCGAGTCCCGAAACCGTGGCATGACAGTTCACTAATTCAATTAGACTTCATAAATGTCCTCCACGTAACGCAGACTAGTACACCACAGGGGGCTGATGCAATCTGTAATCAGCAGGCATTCCACAAATGAACATACCAAAAGGGTCACCAGACAGTCTCATATGTCTCACACTACAAAGAATCACAATGAGGATAAAGCTGGAAGTGATAGATGGAGATGACCTCCTCAATGCCACAAGAAGAGGAGCCACTACAAGAAGCCTTGATGTCATAGATGGAGATGGCCTCCTCAACGCCCAAAGAATAGGAGCCACTGCAAGAAGCCTTGATGTCATTGATGTAGATGACCTCTTCAATGCCCTCAGAAGGAGCCACTTCAACGAGCACCCTGGTGATCAACTCACACAAAACTTTAATGCAAAGAGTTTTTGCACAGATTGGACAACACCTTTAAGGATAACATAAGACTCATTTACATGGGCAAATGTTTGCCTCCTATGAACACCAAATGACTAAGAAATCGATTGGTGGCCAATGCCATCTGTATGGGGAGTGAACAAACCTCAATCCTTTCCTTCCACTGCTAACTTTCATTATTCCACTTTTGCTTTTTCCTATCTTTTTTCTAAGAACCATAACATTTTATTGTTTTTTCTATTGATATACCCATATGTGGAATTGTTTTTTGCTACATTAGTTTTGAATTATGCCATCTACTTTACTATAAGATGTACTGAAAAACTGGAAAAAACTCAGGTGATATAGTGAAAAAAAAAGCAATTGTTTATTTTGGACTTGTTTTTATGACTTTCATTGTGATCTAAATCAGGGGATATTTTAGAGGTTAAAAGAAATTCATAAGTGAAAAGTTTCTTTTAAGTCGAAATTTACTGAAAATTTAACCTGAGTCATTTAAAAAATCCCATCCACTGGGTTTGTAATGCAGAACATCCAAAATGCTGCTATTTCTGATCGTGGATTCGTGGGTATGTGGCCTTAAGGTTTCCGAACTGAACTGAGAATTGCGAAATTAGTAAACTTATGTTATTTAAACCTTAGGATAATCAACTTACATATTATGATGCACATCGAGCAACAAGTATCTTTCATCTTCTTTTTTCTTATATCTACAAATTCAAAGGAGAAAGATAAAAATATTTTGATAAAGGTTGAAAAATTGTCCAGGTTAGCGACAAACCCAGCAAAAAAAAATTAGAAAGTACTAATGCTGGGAGAAGTATAGAAATTTGCTTCCTTTAAAGGGAATCTTTAAATTAAATTATATTATTAATTAAATTATCAAATTATTGCTATGTAATCTGAGAGCAGCATGATATAGAGACAGAGACCCTGATTCCAGGAATGAATCACTTACTTTAAAATCCACAAAAAGAGGAAAATTCCTCCAATATTCAAGAAAAAACAAAAACAGGCAGAGATTCTTACCTGTCTAACTGGGCCTCAATACAAATGTACTAACAAGGTGCAGCAGACCCAAGTAAAATGGTAACTGCACAGGTGCAAAAATACCAAATGAACCAGTCTTCAATGAGGGATTGGCCGGGTGGCACCTGTGCAAAAAAATATAATCTGTATGTGGTAATGTTCACACAAGGAATGAAGAGCATCTGGTTCTCAGCCTATTAATAGTGCCCTATGGTGGGCTGCCCAGTGCTAACTATAATGCATCCTATGTGAACAGAGGCCACAGTTTACAGAACCATCTGGGCCCAACTGCACCCCGAAAAAAAATAAAGTGCACAAAAACATATCAACATATGTAATGTATTGGTTGATATTCTTGCCATAATACGTAAGATGGCAACCCGCGTCAAGGGTCCTTACACTTGCCAGTCCTACTCTAACATACAAAACACAAAAAGAGGAAAAAATCCTCCAATATTCAAGAAAAAACTAAAACAGGCAGAGATGCTTACCTGTCTAACTAGGCCTCAATACAATTGCACTAACAGGGTGCAGCAGACCCAAGTAAAATGACAACTGCACAGGGGCAAGAATACCAAATGAGACAGCCAGCCTTCAATCAGGGATTGGCCGTGTGGCACACCAGTGCAAAAAAATATAATCTGTATGTGGCAATGTTCACACACGGAATGCAAAGCATTTGGTTATCAGCCTATTAATGATGCCCTATGGTGGGCTGCCCAGTGCTAAGTATAATGCATCCTGTGTGAACAGTGGCCACAGTTTACAGAACAATTTGGGCCCAACTGCACCCCCAAAAAAATATAAAGTGCACAAAAACATATCAATATATGTAATGTATTGGTTGATATTCTGGCCATAATACGTAAGCTGGCAACCCGCGTCAAGGGTCCTTACACTTGCCACTCCTACTCTAACATAAAAACCACAAACCACACGGCCAATCCCTGATTGAAGGCTGTCTGTCTCATTTGGTATTATTGCACCTGTGCAGTTGCCATTTTACTTGGGTCCACTGCACCCTGTTAGTGCATTTGTATCGAGGCCCAGTTAGACAAGTAAGCATCTCTGCCTGTTTTTTTTTTTTCTTGAATATTGGAGGAATTTTTCCTCTTTTTGTGGTTTCTATGTTAGAGTAGGACTGGCAAGTGTAAGGACCCATGTTTTATTCTTTTTGGAGCCTGAGGCCGGCCTCACACTAGCGTGTTTTATGAGAGGTGCTGAAAATACAGATCGCATACGGTACAATGCTTCTCTATGCCCCAGCTCTTATCAGCCATATATTACGCATCTGTAATATACAGTATGTTACGGGCGTAGAAAATCGCAGCATGCTGCGTTTGTCACCGTATTGCGCAAAAAATACGCCAATGAAAGTCTATGGGGGCCAGAAAAATATGGATTACACACGGACCAACAGTGTGACTTGCGAGAAATACGCAGCTGTGTTCTATGGAAAAGCCAGCAATTCAGTGCGGTGTACAGTAAAATCACACTGACAGGTTAGAATACAATAGCTAAGATAAATGTCTACACATAGTATAGGGGTATATATATATATATATATATATATATATATATATGTCAGTGAGACACATATATGTATATATATTAAGATTTCAAACAGCGCTAGATAGCTTAACAGCCGGTAATTCAATTGCCGGCTTTTGCTATCTTCTTTCCAAACCCGACTTGATATGAGACATGGTTTACATACAGTAAACCATCTCATATCCCTTTTTTTTCATATTCCACACTACTAATGTTAGTAGTGCGTATGTGCAAAATTTGGGCGCTCTAGCTATTAATTTAAAGGGTTAAATCGCGGAAAAAATTGGCGTGGACTCCCGTGCAATTTTCTCCGCCAGAATGGTAAAGCCAGTGACTGAGGGCAGATATTAATAGCCTGGAGAGGGTCCATGGTTTCCCCCCCCCCCGGCTAAAAACATCTGCCCCCAGCCACTCCAGAAAAGGCACATCTGGAAGATGCGCCTATTCTGGCCTTTAGCCACTCTCTTCCCATTCCCGTGTAGCAGTGGGATATAGGGTAATGAAGGGTTAATGTCACCTTGCTATTGTAAGGTGACATTAAGCCAGGTTAATAATGGAAAGGCGTCAATTATGACACCTATCCATTATTAATCCAATAGTATGAAATGGTTAAAAAACACACACACATTATTACAAAGTCTTTTAATGAAATAAATACACAGGTTGTTGTAATATTTTATTATACTGGTAATCCACCTGAAGACCCTCGTTCTGTAAAAAAGGTAAAATAAAATAAAAAAACAACAATATCCCATACCTTCCATCGTTCTGTCACGTTCAACTATGTAAATCTATCTGAAGGGGATAACTAATTTTACAAGCAGAAGCTCTGCTAATGCAGCTGCGCTCCTGCCTGTAAACCCCCGGGGAATGAATGGAATGTAGGTCAATGACCTGCAGTTACCTTCAGTCGCGGTGATGCGCCCTCTGCTGGATGTCCTCATATAAATTCGAGCCTGGGAACTTTTCCGAATATTTTCCCATGCTCGAGTTCATATGAGGGGGTTTACAGGCGACGGAAGGTATGGGATATTGTTGTTTTTTTATTTTACCTTTTTTACAGAACGAGGGTCTTCAGGTGGATTACCAGTATAATAAAATATTACAACAACCTGTGTATTTATTTCATTAAAAGACTTTATAATAATGTGTGTGTGTGTGTGTTTTTTATTCATTTCATACTATTGGATTAATAATGGATAGGTGTCATAATTGACGCCTCTCCATTATTAACCTGGCTTAATGTCACCTTACAATAGTAAGGTGACATTAACCCTTCATTACCCCATATCCCACCACTACACGGGAATGGGAAGAGAGTGGCCAAGTGCCAGAATAGGCGCATCTTCCAGATGTGCCTTTTCTGGGGTGGCTGGGGGCAGGTGTTTTTAGCCGGGGGGGGCAATAACCATGGACCCTCTCCAGGCTATTAATATCTGCCCTCAGTCACTGGCTTTACCATTCTGGCGGAGAAAATTGCACAGGAGCCCACGCCAATTTTTTCCGCGATTTAACCCTTTAAATTAATAGCTAGAGCACCCAAATTTTGCACATACACACTACTAACATTAGTAGTGTGGAATATGCAAAAAAAGGGATATGAGATGGTTTACTGTATGTAAACCATGTCTCATATCATGTCAAGTTTGTGATGGAGATAGCAAAAGCCAGCAATTGAATTACCGGCTTTTAAGCTATCTGGCGCTGTATGATACAGTTAGGGCCAGAAATATTTGGACAGTGACACAAGTTTTGTTATTTTAGCTGTTTACAAAAACATGTTCAGAAATACAATTATATATATAATATGGGCTGAAAGTGCACACTCCCAGCTGCAATATGATAGTTTCCACATCCAAATCGGAGAAAGGGTTTAGGAATCATAGCTCTGTAATGCATAGCGTCCTCTTTTTCAAGGGACCAAAAGTAATTGGACAATGGACTCTAAGGGCTGCAATTAACTCTGAAGGCGTCTCCCTCGTTAACCTGTAATCAATGAAGTAGTTAAAAGGTCAGGGGTGGATTCCAGGTGTGTGGTTTTTCATTTGGAAGCTGTTGCTGTGAGCAGACAACATGCGGTCAACTCTCAATTGAGGTGAAGCAGAACATCCTGAGGCTGAAAAAAAAGAAAAAATCCATCAGAGAGATAGCAGACATGCTTGGAGTAGCAAAATCAACAGTTGGGTACATTCTGAGAAAAAAGGAATTGACTGGTGAGCTTGGGAACTCAAAAAGGCCTGGGCGTCCACGGATGACAACAGTGGTGGATGATCGCCGCATACTTAATTTGGTGAAGAAGAACCCGTTCACAACATCAACTGAAGTCCAGAACACTCTCAGTGAAGTAGGTGTATCTGTCTCTAAGTCAACAGTAAAGAGAAGACTCCATGACAGTAAATACAAAGGGTTCACATCTAGATGCAAACCATTCATCAATACCAAAAATAGACAGGCCAGAGTTAAATTTGCAGAAAAACACCTCAAGAAGCCAGCTCAGTTCTGGAAAAGTATTCTATGGACAGATGAGACAAAGATCAACCTGTACCAGAATGATGGGAAGAAAAAAGTTTGGAGAAGAAAGGGAACGGCACATGATCCAAGGCACACCACATCCTCTGTAAAACATGGTGGAGGCAACGTGATGGCATGGGCATGCATGGCTTTCAATGGCACTGGGTCACTTGTGTTTATTGATGACATAAGAGCAGACAAGAGTAGCCGGATGAATTCTGAAGTGTACCGGGATATACTTTCAGTCCAGATTCAGCCAAATGCTGCAAAGTTGATTGGATGGCGCTTCATAGTACAGATGGACAATGACCCCAAGCATACAGCCAAAGCTACCCAGGAGTTCATGAGTGCCAAAAAGTGGAACATTCTGCAATGGCCAAGTCAATCTCCAGATCTAAACCCAATTGAGCATGCATTTCACTTGCTCAAATCCAGACTTAAGACGGAAAGACCCACAAACAAACAAGACCTGAAGGCTTTGCCTGGCAAAGCATTAAGAAGGAGGAAACCCAGCTTTTGGTGATGTCCATGGGTTCCAGACTTAAGGCAGTGATTGCCTCCAAAGGATTTGCAACAAAATATTGAAAATAAAAATATTTTGTTTGGGTTACGTTTATTTGTCCAATTACTTTTGACCTCCTAAAATGTGGAGTGTTTGTAAAGAAATGTGTACAATTCAAACATTTTCTATCAGATATTTTTGTTCAACCCTTCAAATTAAACGTTACAATCTGCACTTGAATTCTGTTGTAGAGGTTTCATTTCAAATCCAATGTGGTGGCATGCAGAGCCCAACTCGCGAAAATTGTGTCACTGTCCAAATATTTCTGGCCCTAACTGTATATTAATATATATATACATATATATATATATATGGCTCACTGACATATATATATATATATAGAGAGAGAGAGAGAGTATATATGTTTTTACGATTTTTTGAGCACATGGATCCATTGTATGTCCGTATGTCGGGTTTGCAAGCCTGCGAGAAAATTGCGCAGTACGGATGCCATACTGATTACATACGGAGGATGCCATGAGCAAAATACGCTGACACACCCTGCCTATGGATGAGATACGGACCACTATTTTGGGGACTTTTCTGCGTATTACGGCCGTAAATTACGGACCGTATTTTTATACGCTGAATGTGAGGCCGGCCTAAGAGAGAGTTAATCCATACAAAATGTAAAATGGATTAAATGTAACTGGATTTTCCAATAAAACTTTTTAAGTAGGAAAAAATACATTTTACTTTTATATTCTGAGTATATGGGATAAAAGTGAGATTGGTGGGTGTCTGACCACAGGAACCTTGACAATGTCTAAATAAGGGGACTGTGGTTTGGACACTGCTGCTTTGATTTTTTCATCCATGATCTATTTTTCTCATGAGACACATTACACTATTGAATCATTAAAGTCAATCTGTCAAGAGAGTAAAGGGGTCTCTGGATCCAGAACAATGTGACTTTGGCTGACGTCCATCTGAAAATATATGGAAAGTCTGCAAAAGCCAGGTTATTTTCTGCCATCTGTAGTGTCCGGAAGAAAAAAAAAAAGCACCATTTGTGATTTTTTTTTAATTCTCCTCCAAGGCATGCGATGTACTACATTCAGAATGAGACGTAGTAAGTTAGGGTTAATTGTCATTCTAATAAATTTCCCCTTTACTGTAAAATGCATTAAAGCAAACATCTCAATAATAAGAACAATCAACAATAAGAGCATATTCACGGGTGTGCACAAACCGAGTCATTACTGAGTGATCATGCAAACCACATCGAAAATGCAGAAATCTGAATGTAAAAAAATCCAATAACATAAAAATCAAAGCAAAGGCTACAAAAAGAGTCACAAGAAGGCAGGAAGATATAGAAAATACATAGAACTTATCAATATATAGTGGTAAATAATTACCTATCACAGCAAATCTCAGCCTCAGCATGGCACAAGGGCTGGCATTGTCTACTTTTACTTTCACTTTGGTCGACTCCCGGCCTTTCCAGGGACCAGCAGCAGACTGGAATTAATTATAGACTCTGGGCCGGATCCTGTAGATGTCGACATGTAATGGGTGGTAGTACAGTATATAATATATACATGTAATGTAACCAGGCATACACTAAAGAAGGGGACAGAATCATGGCATGGGATCCAATCTCTTTAGACACTCCTTTCCTACATTTTTCAGCAGGAAGTTCAAGGGTTTTCCATTGTGAATTAGGAATACAAGTAAACAGGAGCACAAGGAAAAACAGCCATATACAAACAAACTATACATACATAAACACAGGCATACTACATACGAAAGCACACACTACATACATAAACATACACATAAACACACTACGTAAACATAAACTACATGCATAAACATACACATACTATATACAGTGGGGAAAATAAGTATTTGATACACTGCCAATTTTGCCAGTATTCCCCCACCTACAAAGAATGGAGAAGTCTGTAATTTGTTTTGTAGGTACACTTCACCTGTGAGAGACAGAATCTAAAAATAAAACCCAGAAAGTCGCATTGTATGATCTTACGTAATTAATTTGCATTTTATTGCATGAAATAAGCATTTGATACAGTAGAGAAACATAACTTAATATTTGGTACAGAAACCTTTGTTTGCAGTTACAGAGGTCATACATTCCTGTAGTTCTTGACCAGGTTTGCACACACTGCAGCAGGGATTTTGGTCCACTCCTCCATACAGCTCTTCTCCAAATATTTCAAGTTTTGGGGCTGTCACTGGGCAACATTGAATTTCAGCTTCTTCGAAAGATTTTCTATTGGTTTCAGGTCTAGAGACTGGCTATGCCACTCCAGGACCATGAAATGTTTCCTATGGAGCCACTCCTTAGTTGCCCTGGCTGTGTGTGTTGAGTTATTGTCATGCTGGAAGACCCAGCCATGACCCATCTTCAATGCTCTTACTGAGGGAAGCAGGTTGTTGGCCAAAATCTTGGATACATGACCCCATCCATCATCATCCCTTCAATACCGTGCATTCGTCCTGTCTCATTTGCAGAAAATCACCCCCAAAGTATGATGTTCCTGTCCACCATGCTTCACAGTTGGGAAGGTGTTGTTGGGGTAGTACTCATCCTTCTTTTTCCTCCAAACACTGCAAGTAGAGTTGATACCAATAAGTGCTACTTTGGTTTTATCTGACCACATAACCTTGTCCCCTGCTCCCCCTGGATTGTCCAGATGGTCACTGACAAACTTGAAACGGGCCTGGACATGTGCTGGTGTGAGCAGGGGGACCTCACATGCCCTGCAAACATTTTTAATCCATGACAGCATAGTTTGTTGTTAATGGTAATGTTTGAGACTGTGTTCCAGCTCTCTTCAGGTCATTGACCAGGTCCTCCATGTAGAATTTCATACCTTGTCCAAGGCATTGCACTATTTAATGATTTTCAGCATCAGAGAGATCCTTTTTATTTCCCATATTGCTTGAAACCTGTGGCCTGCTTAATAATGTGGAACATCATTTCTATGTAGTTTTCCTTTTATTAGAATCACCTGGAAAACTAATTATCACATGTTTTTAAGATTGATTTTAGCAATCCACTGAGCCCTGAAAAACAAAACAATTAAATCTTTATGACACTTAACCCCTTTACCCCCAAGGGTGGTTTGCACGTTAATGATCGGGCAAATTTTTACAATTCTGACCACTGTCCCTTTATGAGGTTATAACTCTGGAACGCTTCAATGGATCCTGGTGATTCTGACATTGTTTTCTTGTGACATATTGTACTTCATGCTAGTGGTAACATTTCTTTGATATTACTTGCATTTATTTGTGAAAAAAATGGAAATTTGGCGAAAATTTTGAAAATTCTGCAATTTTCCAACTTTGAATTTTTATGCAATTAAATCACAGAGATATATCACAAAAAATACTTAATAAGTAACATTTCCCACATGTCTAATTTACAGCAGCACAATTTTGGAACCAAATTTTTTTTTTGTTAGGGAGTTATAAGGGTTAAAAGTTGAGCAGCAATTTCTCATTTTTACAACACCATTTTTTTTAGGGACCACATCTCATTTGAAGTCATTTTGAGGGGTCTATATGATAGAAAATAACCAAGTATGACACCATTCTAAAAACTGCACCCCTCAAGGTGCTCAAAACCACATTCAAGAAGTTTATTAACCCTTCAGGTGTTTTACAGGAATTTTTGGAATGTTTAAATAAAAATGAACCTTTAACTTTTTTTCACAAAAAATTTAATTCAGCTCCAATTTGTTTTATTTTACCCAGGGTAACAGGAGAAAATGGACCACAAAAGTTGTTGTACAATTTGTGCTGAGTACGTCGATACCCCATATGTGGGGGTAAACCACTGTTTGGGCGCATGACAGAGCTCACAAGCGAAGGAGCGCCATTTGACTTTTCAATGCATAATTGACTGGAATTGAGATGGGACACCATGTTGCGTTTGGAGAGCCCCTGATGTGCCTAAACATTGAAACCCCCCACAAGTGACACCATTTTGGAAAGTAGACCCCTTAAGAAACTTATCTAGATGTGTGGTGAGCACTTTGACCCATTAAGTGATTCACAGAAGTTTATAATGCAGAGCCGTAAAAATAAAAAATCATATTTTTTTCACAAAAATGACCTTTTCGCCCCCAATTTTTTATTTTCCCAAGAGTAAGAGAAAAAATTGGACCCCAAAATTTATGTACAATTTGTCCTGAGTACGCTGATACCCCATATGTGGGGATAAACCACTGTTTAGGCGCATGGGAGAGCTCGAAAGGGAAGGAGCGCCGTTTGACTTTTCAATGCAAAATTGACAGGAATTGAGATGGGACGCCATGTTGCGTTTGGAGAGCCACTGATGGGCCTAAACATTGAAACCCCCCACAAGTGACACCATTTTGGAAATTGGACCCCCTAAGGAACTTATCTAGATGTGTGGTGAGCACTTTGACCCACCTAGGGCTTCACAGAAGTTTATAATGCAGAGCCGTAAAAAAAAAAAAAAAAAAAAATTTTCCCACAAAAATTATTTTTTAGCCCCCAGTTTTGTATTTTCCCAAGGGTAACAGGAGAAATTGGACCCCAAAAGTGAAATGCAGACTTAGATGGAATGGTCTGCAGGCGTCATATTGCATTTGCAGAGCCCCTAATGTACCTAAACAGTAGAAACCCCCCACAAGTGACACCATTTTGGAAAGTAGACCCCCTAAGGAACTCATCTAGATGTGTTGTGAGAGCTTTGAACCCCCAAGTGTTTCACTACAGTTTATAACGCAGAGCCGTGCAAATAAAAAATATTTTTTTTCCACAAAAATTATTTTTTAGCCCCCAGTTTTGTATTTTTCCAAGGGTAATAGTTGAAATTGGACCGTAATCTTTGTTTTCCAATTTGTCCTGATTATGCTGATACCTGATATGTGGGGGAGGGGGCACCGTTTGAGCGCATGGCAGTGCTCAGAAGGGAAGGAGCGTCATTTGGAATGCAGACTTAAATGGATTGGTCTGCAGGCGCCACATTGCGTTTGCAGAGTCCCTAATGTACCTAAACAGTAAAAAAAAAACACAAGTGACCCCATATTGGAAACTAGACCCCAAGGAACTTATCTAGATGTGTTGTGAGAACTTTGAACCCCCAAGTGTTTCAATAAAGTTTATAACGCAGAGCCGTGAAAATAAAAAAAAAAATTTTCCACAAAAATTATATTTTAGTCCCCAGTTTTGTATTTTCACAGGGGTAACAGGAAAAATTGGACCCCAAAAGTTGTTCTCCAATTTGTCCTGAGTACGCTGTTACCTGATATGTGGGGGGGAACCACCGTTTGAGCGCATGGCAGAGCTCGGAAGGGAAGGAGCATCATTTGGAATGCAGACTTAAATGAATTGGTCTGCAGGTGCCACATTGCGTTTGCAGAGCCCCTAATGTACCTAAACAGTAGAAACCCCCCACAAGTGACCCCATATTGGAAACTAGACCCCCCAAGGAATTTATCTAGATGTGTTGTGAGAACTTTGAACCCCCAAGTGTTTCACTACAGTTTATAACGCAGAGCCGTAAAAATAAAAATTATTTTTTTCCCCACAAAAATTATATTTTAGCCCCCAGTTTTGTATTTTCCCAAGGGTAACAGGAGAAATTGGACTGCAGAAGTTGTTGTCCAATTTGTCCTGAGTACGGTGATACCCCATATGTGGGGGGGCACCACCGTTTGGGCGCATGGGAGGGCTCGGAAGGGAAGGAGCGCAATTTGGAATGCAGACTTAGATGGAATGGTCTGCAGGCGTCACATTGCCTTTGCAGAGCCCCTAATGTACCTAAACAGTAGAACCCCCCCACAAGTGACCCCATATTGGAAACTAGACCCCCCAAGGAACTTATCTAGATGAGTTGTGAGAACTTTGAACCCCCAATTGTTTCACTACAGTTTATAATGCAGAGCCGTGAAAATAAAAAAAAATAATTTTCCCACAAAAATTATATTTTAGCCCCCAGTTTTGTATTTTCCCAAGGGTAACAGGAGAAAGTTGTTGTCCAATTTGTCCTGAGTACGCTGATATCCCATATTGTTGGGGTAAACCCCTGTCTGGGCACACGGGAGAGCTCGGAAGGGAAGGAGCACTGTTTTACTTTTTCAATGCAGAATTGGCTGGAATTGAGATCGGACGCCATGTCGTGTTTGGAGAGCCCCTGATGTGCCTAAACAGTGGAAACCCCCCAATTATAACTGAAACCCTAATCCAAACACACCCCTAACCCTAATCCCAATGGTAACTCTAACCACAGCTTCAACCCTGACACACCCCTAACCCTAATCCCAACTTTATTCCCAACTGTAAATGTAGCCCCAACCTAACTTTAGCCCCAATCCTAAGCCTAACTTTAACCCCAACCCTATCCCTAACCCCAACCCTAACCCAACTGTAGCCTTAACCCTAGCCCCAACCGTAACCTTAGCCCTAACCCTATCCCTAACCCCAACCCTAACCCTAGCCCTAACCCTAGCCTTAACCCTTGCCCTAACCCTAATGGGAAAATGGAAATAAATTCATTTTTTAAATTTTTTAATTTTTCCTTAACTAAGGGGGTGATGAAGGGGGGTTTGATTTACTATTTATAGCGGGTTTTTTATCGGATTTTTATGATTGGCTGCCGTCACACACTGAAAGACGCTTTTTATTGCAAAAAATATTTTTTGCGTTAACACATTTTGAGAGCTATAATTTTTCTATATTTGGGTCCACAGAGTCATGTGAGGTCTTGTTTTTGGCGGGACGATTTGACGTTTTCATTGGTAACATTTTCTGGCACGTGACATTTTTTGATCGCTTTTTATTCCTCATACCTCATTTATATCATTTTTTAATGTTTTGGCGCTTTTATACGATAAAAACTATTTTATAGAAAAAATAATTATTTTCGCATCGCTTTATTCTGAGGACTATAACTTTTTTACTTTTTCACTGATGATGCTGTATGGTGGCTCGTTTTTTGCGGGACAAGATGATGTTTTCAGCAGTACCATAATTATTTATATCAGTCTTTTTGATCGCATGTTAGTCCACTTTTTGTTTGGCAGTATGAGAATAAAGCGTTGTTTTTTGCCTCGTTTGTTTTGTTTTTTTATGGTGTTCACTGAAGGGGTTAACTAGTGATATAGTTTTATAGGTGGGGTCGTTATGGACGCGGTGATGCTAAATATGTGTACTTTAATTGTTTGTTTTTTTTATTTAGATAAAGAAGTGTATTTATAGGAAGAATATATATATATATTTTTTTAGAATTTTTTAAAAAATTTTTTACACATGTGAATATTTTTTTTTACACTGTAACATTGCCCCATGGGGGGCGGGGGGGCATCATGTTATAGTGTAAGATCGCTGATCTGACACTTTGCTGTGCACTGTGTCAGATCAGCGATCTGACGTGCACTTCTCTTGGCTTCCCGGCGACTGCTCTGAGCAGTCGCAGTGAAGCCACCTCCCTGCAGGACCCGGATGCCACGGCCATCTTAGATCCGGGCCTGCTGCAGGGAGGAGAAGGTAAGAGACCCTCGCAGCAATGCGATCACATCGCGTTGCTCCGGGGGTCTCAGGGAAGCCCGCAGAGAGCCCCCGCCCTGCGCGATGCTTCCCTATACCGCCGGCACACCGCGATCATGTTTGATCGTGGTGTGCCGGGGGTTAATGTCCCGGGGGTGGTCCGTGACCGCTCCTGGCACATAGTGCCGGATGTCAGCTGCGATAGTCAGCTGACAACCGGCCGCGATCGGCCGCGCTCCCCCCGTGAGCGCGGCCGATCGCGTATGACGTACTATCTTGTCGGTGGTCATACGGGCCCACCCCACCTCGACGGCATAGTACGTCAGATGTCAGAAAGGGGTTAAGCTGTTATTTTTGATGCAAGAATAAAAGAAAAAACTTTTACGATTCAAATACCCTTAATATAGCCCGTGTATTATCCATACAAATACGATAGATGTAGGGATAAATGAGTATTATATAATTTTTGTTTGCAGTGAGCATGGAAATACATATACAAAAATTTACCATAGGAAACACCGGTGTTTCCAACACCATCCCATAACCATCAACTGCCCAAATGGTCTAGCATTATATCTTTTACGATACAGATGATCTCAAAATTCATCCAAAAGGGGGGTAGTCAAAGATATTGCGCACAATAGCAATATGTAAAGGTTCGAGATTCCAGTCTGTGTCAATGCATAGGAATGACGAACTGTATGTAAGCTGGTACATTGACCCCGAACCCCAACATATAGGGATTCTAATTAATAAGAAAGATGCCACAAGACCATATTAACACCGTGAATATGCTGACATCACAATTGGGGATAGACACATAGACTAAGATCTTACACAATCCCAAAAAGAGGGGTGGGCCAGTGTGAGAAAGAAATATTTTAATTACACCAGCTTTATCTAAAATGCATAAAAAGGTTGGCAAAACCAGCCAGATCCAAGATCATAGATCTTCATACCTAAGGATGTATTTGGTGCCAATCCAAACGGAAAGATGGATAATAACACACATTTCAAAATGGCTAAGTGTCACGGGTGTTGTGAATTCTGTGGCTGAGTTCACTTCTGTGGTCACAAGTGGTATTGCAGTCTCTGGGCTTCCTCCCTCAGGTGTTTTGGTGAGCTCGTTGGCTGCCTTGCTATTTAGCTCCACCTGAGTCTGTCTTCCTTGCTCCTTGTCAATGTTCCAGTGTTGGATCTGAGCTACTGCATCTTTCCTTGGGCCTGCTGCTCTGCTAGATAAGTGCTTCTAGTTTGTTTTCTGTTTTTTCTGTCCAGCTTGCTATTAACTTTTGCTGGAAGCTCTGAGAAGCAAAGGGGTGCACCGCCGTGCTGTTAGTTCGGCACGGTGGGTCTTTTTGCCCCTTTGCGTGGTTTTCGTTTTAGGGTTTTTTGTAGACTGCATAGTTCTCTTTGCTATCCTCGCTCTGTCTAGAATATCGGGCCTCACTTTGCTGAATCTATTTCATTCCTACGTTTGTCTTTTCATCTTGCTAACAGTCATTATATGCGGGGGGCTGCCTATTCCTTTGGGGTATTTCTCTGAGGTAAGTCAGGCTTGTATTTCTATCTTCAGGCTAGTCAGCTCCTCAGGCAGTGCCGAGTTGCATAGGTAGTGATAGGCGCAATCCACTGCTGCTTATAGTTGTGTGAGGATAGATCAGGTACTGCAGTCTACAGAGATTCCACGTCTCAGAGCTCGTCCTATTGTTTTTGGTTATTGCCAGATCACTGTATGTGCGCTGATTACTGCACGCTGTGTTGCCTGATTGCCAGCCATAACAGTACAAGGAGCCCACCAATGATTCCCAATAGAGGGAAAAAAGAAATCCTGACATCATTTTTTTTTCTTAGCTCTGTCTTCAGTCTTTTTTTTCCCCTAGACATTAGAGTGCTTCAGGACACAGCTGTGGACATGGATATTCAGGCTCTGTGCTCCTCAATGGATAATCTCGTTGTAAATGTACAAAAGATTCAAGATACTATTGATCAGAAATCGATGCTAGAACCAAGAATTCCGATTCCTGATTTGTTTTTTGGTGACAGAACTAAGTTCCTGAGCTTCAGAAATAATTGTAAGCTATTTTTGGCCTTGAAACCTCATTCTTCTGGTAATCCTATTCAACAGGTTTTGATTATTATTTCTTTTTTGCGCGGCGACCCACAGGACTGGGCGTTTTCTCTTGCACCAGGAGATTCTGCATTGAGTAATGTTGATGCATTTTTCCAGGCGCTGGGATTGCTTTACGATGAGCCTAATTCAGTGGATCAGGCTGAGAAAAATCTGCTGGCTTTATGCCAGGGTCAGGATGATGTAGAAGTATATTGTCAGAAATTTAGGAAGTGGTCAGTACTCACTCTGTGGAATGAATCTGCACTAGCGGCTTTGTTCAGAAAGGGTCTCTCTGAAGCTCTTAAGGATGTAATGGTGGGATTTCCTATGCCTGCTGGTTTGAATGAGTCTATGTCCTTGGCCATTCAGATCGGTCGTCGCTTGCGCGAGCGTAAATCTGTGCACCATCTGGCGGTATTGTCTGAGAGTAAACCTGAGCCTATGCAGTGCGACAGGACTATGACTAAAGTAGAACGGCAAGAACACAGACGTCTGAACAGACTGTGTTTCTATTGTGGTGATTCTACTCATGCTATTTCTAATTGTCCTAAACGCACTAGGCGGTTCGATAGCTCTGCCGTTATTGGTACTGTACAGTCCAAATTCCTTTTGTCCATTACCTTAATGTGCTCTTTGTCATCGTATTCTGTCATGGCGTTTGTGGATTCAGGCGCTGCCCTGAATCTGATGGATTTGGATTATGCTAAACGTTGTGGATTTTTCTTGGAGCCTTTGCGGTGTCCTATTCCGTTGAGAGGAATTGATGCTACACCTTTGGCCAAGAATAAGCCTCAGTACTGGGCCCAGCTGACCATGTGCATGGCTCCTGCACATCAGGAAGTTATTCGCTTTCTGGTACTGCATAATTTGCATGATGTGGTCGTGTTGGGGTTGCCATGGCTACAAACCCATAATCCAGTATTGGATTGGAACTCTATGTCGGTAACCAGCTGGGGTTGTCAGGGAGTACATGGTGATGTTCCATTTTTGTCTATTTCGTCATCCATTCCTTCTGACATCCCAGAGTTCTTGTCGGACTTTCAGGATGTATTTGAAGAGTCCAAGTCTGATGCCCTACCTCCGCATAGGAATTGTGATTGTGCTATCGATTTGATTCCTGGTAGTAAATTCCCTAAGGGTCGTTTATTTAATTTGTCCGTACCTGAACACACCGCTATGCGCAGTTATGTGAAGGAGTCCCTGGAGAAGGGACATATTCGCCCATCGTCGTCACCTTTGGGAGCAGGGTTCTTTTTTGTAGCCAAGAAGGATGGTTCGCTAAGACCGTGTATTGATTACCGCCTTCTTAATAAGATCACTGTTAAATTTCAGTATCCCTTGCCATTGATTTCTGACTTGTTTGCTCGGATTAAGGGGGCTAGTTGGTTTACTAAGATTGATCTTCGTGGTGCGTATAATCTGGTGAGAATCAGGCAGGGAGATGAATGGAAAACGGCATTTAATACGCCCGAGGGTCATTTTGAGTATCTGGTGATGCCGTTCGGACTTGCCAATGCTCCATCTGTTTTTCAGTCTTTTATGCATGACATTTTCCGTGAGTATCTGGATAAATTCTTGATTGTTTACTTGGATGACATTTTGATCTTCTCAGATGATTGGGAGTCTCATGTGAAGCAAGTCAGAATGGTTTTCCAGGTACTGCGTGCTAATTCCTTGTTCGTGAAGGGATCAAAGTGTCTCTTCGGTGTGCAGAAAGTTTCATTTTTGGGGTTCATCTTTTCCCCTTCTACTATCGAGATGGATCCGGTTAAGGTTCAGGCCATCCAGGATTGGACTCAGCTGACATCTCTAAAAAGTCTGCAGAAATTCCTGGGCTTTGCTAATTTTTATCGTCGCTTCATCTGTAATTTTTCTAGCATTGCCAGACCATTGACCGATTTGACCAAGAAGGGTG
This sequence comes from Ranitomeya imitator, assembly GCF_032444005.1. Classification (NCBI taxonomy): domain Eukaryota; kingdom Metazoa; phylum Chordata; class Amphibia; order Anura; family Dendrobatidae; genus Ranitomeya; species Ranitomeya imitator. The sequence goes on along the minus strand of NC_091282.1, from coordinate 639,470,389 downwards.
CTGATTTGGTTAATTGGTCTTCTGCTGCCGTGGAAGCTTTTCAGGAGTTGAAGCGTCGTTTTTGCTGTGCCTCTGTGTTGTGTCAACCTGATGTTTCTCTTCCGTTCCAGGTCGAGGTTGATGCTTCTGAGATTGGTGCAGGGGCGGTTTTGTCACAGAGAGGTTCTGGTTGCTCAGTGTTCAAACCATGTGCTTTCTTTTCCAGGAAATTTTCTGCTGCTGAGCGTAATTATGATGTGGGCAACCGAGAGTTGCTGGCCATGAAGTGGGCATTCGAGGAGTGGCGTCATTGGCTTGAGGGTGCTAAGCATCGCGTGGTGGTTTTGACTGATCATAAGAACCTTACTTATCTTGAGTCTGCCAAGCGCTTGAATCCTAGACAGGCCCGTTGGTCGTTATTTTTTGCTCGTTTTGATTTTGGGATTTCATACCTTCCGGGCTCTAAAGATGTGAAGGCGGATGCTCTGTCTAGGAGTTTTGTGCCCGACTCTCCGGGGTTATCTGAGCCGGCGAGTATCCTCAAGGAAGGAGTCATTGTGTCTGCCATCTCCCCTGATTTGCGGAGAGTGTTGCAGAAATTTCAGGCTAATAAACCTGATCGTTGTCCGGCCGAGAAACTGTTCGTCCCTGATAGGTGGACTAGTAAAGTTATCTCTGAACTTCATTGTTCGGTGCTGGCCGGTCATCCAGGAATCTTTGGTACCAGGGAGTTGGTTGCTAGATCCTTCTGGTGGCCATCTCTGTCACGGGATGTGCGTGCTTTTGTGCAGTCCTGTGGAATTTGTGCTAGGGCTAAGCCCTGCTGTTCACGTGCCAGTGGGTTGCTTTTGCCCTTGCCGGTCCCGAAGAGGCCTTGGACACATATTTCGATGGATTTCATTTCTGACCTTCCCGTTTCTCAAAAAATGTCGGTCATTTGGGTGGTCTGTGATCGCTTTTCTAAAATGGTCCATCTGGTGCCCTTGGTTAAATTGCCTTCCTCCTCTGATTTGGTGCCTTTGTTCTTCCAGCATGTGGTTCGTTTACATGGCATTCCTGAGAATATTGTTTCTGACAGAGGTTCCCAGTTTGTCTCGAGGTTCTGGTGAGCCTTTTGTGGTAGGATGGGCATTGACCTATCTTTCTCCTCGGCCTTCCATCCTCAGACTAATGGCCAGACCGAACGAACCAATCAGACCTTGGAAACATATCTGAGATGTTTTGTTTCCGCTGACCAGGATGATTGGGTGTCATTTTTGCCGTTGGCTGAGTTCGCCCTTAATAATCGGGCCAGCTCGGCTACCTTAGTCTCTCCATTTTTCTGCAATTCTGGGTTCCATCCTCGTTTCTCTTCAGGACAGGTTGAGTCTTCGGACTGTCCTGGTGTGGATTCTGTGGTGGACAGGTTGCAGCAGATCTGGACTCAGGTAGTGGACAATTTGACCTTGTCCCAGGAGAAGGCTCAGCTTTTCGCTAATCGCAGACGCCGTGTGGGACCCCGACTTCGTGTTGGGGATCTGGTTTGGTTATCTTCTCGTCATATTCCTATGAAGGTTTCCTCTCCTAAATTTAGACCTCGTTTTATTGGTCCGTATAGGATTTCTGAGATTCTCAATCCGGTGTCTTTTCGTCTGACCCTCCCAGACTCCTTTTCCATACATAATGTATTCCATAGGTCGTTGTTGAGGAGATACGTGGCACCTATGGTTCCATCTGTGGAGCCTCCTGCCCCTGTTTTGGTGGAGGGGGAATTGGAGTATATTGTGGAGAAGATTTTGGATTCTCGTGTCTCTAGACGGAAACTCCAGTATCTGGTCAAATGGAAGGGTTATGCTCAGGAAGATAATTCCTGGGTTTTTGCCTCTGATGTCCATGCCCCAGATCTTGTTCGTGCCTTTCATGTGGCTCATCCTGGTCGGCCTGGGGGTTCTGGTGAGGGTTCGGTGACCCCTCCTCAAGGGGGGGGGTACTGTTGTGAATTCTGTGGCTGAGTTCACTTCTGTGGTCACAAGTGGTATTGCAGTCTCTGGGCTTCCTCCCTCAGGTGTTTTGGTGAGCTCGTTGGCTGCCTTGCTATTTAGCTCCACCTGAGTCTGTCTTCCTTGCTCCTTGTCAATGTTCCAGTGTTGGATCTGAGCTACTGCATCTTTCCTTGGGCCTGCTGCTCTGCTAGATAAGTGCTTCTAGTTTGTTTTCTGTTTTTTCTGTCCAGCTTGCTATTAACTTTTGCTGGAAGCTCTGAGAAGCAAAGGGGTGCACCGCCGTGCTGTTAGTTCGGCACGGTGGGTCTTTTTGCCCCTTTGCGTGGTTTTCGTTTTAGGGTTTTTTGTAGACTGCATAGTTCTCTTTGCTATCCTCGCTCTGTCTAGAATATCGGGCCTCACTTTGCTGAATCTATTTCATTCCTACGTTTGTCTTTTCATCTTGCTAACAGTCATTATATGTGGGGGGCTGCCTATTCCTTTGGGGTATTTCTCTGAGGTAAGTCAGGCTTGTATTTCTATCTTCAGGCTAGTCAGCTCCTCAGGCAGTGCCGAGTTGCATAGGTAGTGATAGGCGCAATCCACTGCTGCTTATAGTTGTGTGAGGATAGATCAGGTACTGCAGTCTACAGAGATTCCACGTCTCAGAGCTCGTCCTATTGTTTTTGGTTATTGCCAGATCTCTGTATGTGCGCTGATTACTGCACGCTGTGTTGCCTGATTGCCAGCCATAACACACGGGGTCCTTCTCAGGTATCACACAGTCAACAGAGCTAGAGTATAGTAAACAATTCCAAGACCTTTATTTAGGCAAAGATACGAAAGGTCCATATATAATCCACCACAGAAAGGATAAAATATTCCAGAATTCGAATGCAGTTCAGTAAGAAGACAAAAGCCCTGGGAGATGAGAGTCCAACAATCCAGCAGAGGATAACAGTCCATAAATACTTCTTTCTCTCTCAGGCACTGTCTTCACATCATGGTTCCACACAGGACTGACTATGTGTCACCTACCTGATATTTACAAGTCCCTCTCCTCATTCACAGATTAGGGGGGTGGGTCGCAGGGGCTCATTGTTTCAACAAGCTAGTTCAATATGTCATTAGCATATTAGCAAACAACATTATTCACTGACCCTGTGGAGCGATAACAGCACAGGACTGTGGGCGGAATATCAGATGGCAAATAACAACTCATCCTACAAGAGAACACCATGATGATCAGTAAAATATAAATATACACAAAATGATACTCACATAACATATCCCACCATCACACTAAGCATGAGCTATATACAAAGGTCTATGATTGTACAGTATTTGGTGCCAAACTATACAGACGCCCCAAAGAAAAGGAGGGGCAGGAATAAGCAGGGCTAGATGGAAGCCCCCCATGACTGTGCTTGGACATGGGCTTGTATATTTTCAAAAATGGTGCTGGGTCAAAATGATTGGGTGATAGGAGGTGTGGGAGAGGTTGTTAGTGGGAGGCGTGGGGCTATATCAGGGAAAAGTGCAGGAAAAGGAAAAGTGCGGATTAAGCGGTGAAGGAATTTGAAGGAAATTCCGGACAGTTAAACGGGTTTGGTGTTCTGGCATTTTGGTTACAGGCTCTGGTCGGGGTGTTTACCCTGGGAGCTGGTGGTGGTTAATTGTTCCCAATATGGGAATTATGGTGCCCTCGAGCTGGTGGTACGGCTGAGGGTAAGTTGAGGTGTTTGAGTTATGTTTTTTGGTTTTGCCAAAATATTTTTAAGCCAAACTTTCCCTGTGTGGCTCCAAGAACCCTCCCCTCGAATTTTTGCATAAATTATGCTAATGTTTAAATAAAATGTTTTGTTTTGTTTGTTAATAAACTGGCCACTGTGGCCATAATTATCCAAAATAAGTTTTGTGTTACGTTTTTATTTGTAGTTATGGTGTTTGTTTACTCGGTGGTGGGTGGTGTTTTTGGGTAAGAAGGGAGCCATATTGGCCATACACGGTCATGTATGTATGTAGCAGTGCTCTCATGAAAAGAGACCAAGTGTAAGTTGCTAAAATCAATCAGCTGAAGAGAAATAGTCCCCTAAAGTTGCTTATAGACACCCATGAAGAGTAACTCTTCATTCAGACCAGACGGTGAGAGGCTCTGTAGGTCGTCGATCCATTTTGACTCGCATCTCAATAGCTTGGGAGTAATGTTCCCTCCTCTGATGTTAGTATCAACAGTTTCTAAACCCATGATCTTCAATCCTTTGATACTGCTTCCATGTGCATCCAGGAAGTGTGCGGCCAATGAAGAGACTGTTTTGCCTCTCTCTCCATCAGTCCTGGCAGTGGAAATGTTGGACAAATGCTGTTGGCTCCTCCTCCTCAATTCTTGGGTGGTTTGACCCACATATAGTTTTGAACAGTCACAGATGAGTAAATATACCAAATTCCTTGACCTGCAATTGAAATAGCATTTAGGTCTGATAGGGAAAGGTAAAGTGGTAACTGTGAAACCATCTTGTGAGATCATGAATTGACATACATTGCACTTTCCACAGGGGTAGGTGCCAAAAATCTTATTACCTCTTCCAATATTGACTTTAGGTCTATGATAGTGGCTGTGGCACCATTGGTCCTTCAGATTTTGAGCTCTCCTAACCACTATTTTAGGGGTCTGGGAGATGCAAGAAGACAGTTTGGGTTCGCTTAATAGAATGTTCCAATTTTTGGACAAAATTGTATGGACATCCATCCATTGATTATTAAATGTTGTGACTAAGGAATGGGATCTATTGGAATCACGAACCTGTTTCTTTAGCAAATTGGACCGTTCCGTTCCATTCGCGTGTTGGAAAGCCCTTGAGACCACTTTCTTAGGATATTTCCTGTTGGAGAATCGGGTAGTTAGATCTTTAGCCAGAGAGTGAAAATCCTCATCAGAGCTGCAGTTTCTACGGAGTCTTAGGGTACCGTCACACAGTGCAATTTTGATCGCTACGACGGCACGATTCGTGACGTTCGAGCGATATAGTTATGATATCGCAGTGTGTGACACGCTCCTGCGATCAGGGACCCCGCTGAGAATCGTACGTCGTAGCAGATCGTTTGAAACTTTCTTTCGTCGTCTAGTGTCCCGCTGTGGCGGCATGATCGCATGGTGTAACAAAGGTGTGCACGATATTGTATATGATGTAATGGGTGGAGGAGCTGGCTACGTAGGAGCGCCAAATTCTCCACCTCCTGTGTGCTGATTGGGCGGTACAATACTGTGCGCACATTCGACAGACAAAGGACTATTGTTCCCAGCGGATAAAACCAGAGCTGTCGAGCGCTCTATTCATTTCTCTCTGGAGCACGTGCTGGAAACAGAACTCCTAAATTCGCTGGATTCCCTGGACTTTTATAACTACTATAACTACAGACTTTTACCGCAAGAGGTATGTATAAAAGAGGTATGTATAACACTACAGCGTAGCAGATGTTGCGCTTCAACGGGGATAAACGCTGGAGCGTGGTCGATTGTTCCTTTATGGAGAGTAGGGTAGGCCAGAGAACCTCAGGTACACAGCTGTAGCGTGGCCCAATTAATTAATCCTTTTACAGATCGAGCTGTAGCATGGTTGACTGCCCCGTTTATGCCAGTAGTAACATATATAGTTATTAGATCAATGGTCAAAACATTGTTTTGTAAGCACGTGTATTTATTGTACGTTTGTTTTCTTTTTAGGAAGTATGCTCACTTCCGATGAGAGTTCTGTCGTTGCTGCTGCCCTGGTGTTTGAGGCAGCACGTCTCCAAGAGGAGAGACGTCCTAAACGAAAACGTCGCATGTGGACCCGGAGCTGGCTGCAGAAAAGATCCACATTGTCACACATGGGTCTCATAAGAGAGTTACGTGATAATAACCCTCATGATTTCCGAAACTACCTTAGGATGTCAGAGGAATCCTTCAAGATAATACTGTCTGCTGTTACGCCACTCATACAAAGGCGTGATACGCCGATGCGTGCAACCGTGCCCGTGGATGAAAGGTTGGCGGTGACACTGCGGTTCCTGGCTACAGGAAGGTCTCTTCAGGATTTGCAGTTTTCCGCAGCTGTTTCCAGACCTTTCCTGAGCGTTTTGATTCCGGAGACATGCGAGGCCATTGTGCAGAGCTTAAGGCATTATATCGAGGTACTACTATTTTTTTTGGGCTGCTGTGTTATGTCGATATATTATACTAGCTATTTAACCCGTTCTACGCCCTGGTGGCGCGCATTTCTATTGGTATATGTTCTCCATCCTATCATGTGCTGCTCCCATCCTGCGCCCCCATTCTGACATGTGCTGCTGCGATCCTGCGCCTCCATTCTGACATGTGCTGCTACCATTTTGCGGCTCCATTCTGATATGTGCTGCTCCAACCCTGCGCCACCCTTCTTTTATTTGCTGCTCCCAACGTTATTTTATTGATTATATTATTTCGATATATTGTTTAGCACCCCCTCTCAGTCAGTGAAGCCATCTGATAAAATGGCTGCCTGCATACTCAGGGTTGTTGGGAAGCGCTCGCTGTTTTTGTCACTTACGTATGGTAGCTTCTGGGGAGAAGGCCGCCGACCCGGAGAAAGATGAGTGGCGGAAGGGAGGTGTTGAGGGTGGTGTTGGGGTGCGAGGCTGCCTGGTCTCAAAAGATGTTGGAGGCGTGGTAGGGCGCCTGCTCCTTAATGCGCCTATAATGTATACAATATTTCCGCTACTCTCTTATGTCACCTATGCAGTAATAAAATAGCAATGAATGATGGTACACTTACGTGAGGTCCCGGGCTGTGGGCTGCCGCTGGTGGCGGACGAAGGAGAGCTGGTCTCAATGGCAGGTGCCTGTTGCCGACGCCTTCTCTCTACACATAAATGAAAAAAACCCAATGGTTAGACATTCCTATACTGTATGTTCAAAACCAAGTGCAGGGGGCGTGGCTTGCACGGGCTAGGGAGCAGACCTGTGCCTGGGTAGCTCCTGCTAAAACCCGTATAATTAGCTACTAATAGCTTACTTTTGGGGACAAAACTCCACCTAAACCTGTCTAAAGCTACCAAGAACAGAACAGAACGCTTGCAGAGCCTCCTTAGCGATGGTAATTACTAAAAAAGGACATCTAAGCTCCAGCTGCGGCCTCCCTGCAGGCCCGCACACTCAGAAGCCCAGAAACTCACATCCAATTAAGCCCTCAGGCTTCAACCCGGACCCAAACAATGGGGGATCACCAGGGAGACCCGCTGTGGCACCCGCACTCAAAACCGCGGCTTCCAGAACTGCCGCTACTCAGCCCGGAGCTACCTCCGTTCATAGGCCTGAAGCAGCGTCCTTTCCTAGGACATCGGAGCCGAGGTACGGAGAAGAAGCCTTAACCCCGCCCTCGACTCCGCCTACATTGAATACCAAATCTGCGGCCGAGATAAAAAAAAAATGGCGGCGTCACGGCGAAAATACCGGGGAGACCTACCCAAAGACCTCCACAAGCGGTGAGCCCCTTCCGGAGACACTCAGGATCCGGCACCCAGCTTTCCAGAGCTGGCACAGTGGCAGGGACCTCACCGCGAGCCGCGACGCTGCTCACACCGGCAGGGACAAGAGGTAAGCGAGACGCCGCAGCCCCGCCCATAACCCCGCCTACCGCTCGCGGCGATCCGGCTCCAATGACAAGAAGACCCACTGCGGCTTCGGTCCCTCCACCCGCGCTCGCCGCCCCGGAGTCCCCGAAGCCTCTGGCCGCTACCACACAGCTGGGAGCGGCCGCGGGGAGAGGGCACAGAGCCGCGGTTCCATGCAAACAGGTGGGACAGAAGCATGGAGTGAACGCCGAGGCTCTGCCCACCACTCCGCCCACGGCCGGCCGCAAAAATACGCTGGGAGCCAGAGACAGTGTCTCGGCTCCAATAAACACATCAGCCCGGTCCGCAGTACTAAGAGACACAGAATCTTTAACCACTCACTTGCTGGATGAGACTGAGAATGGGCGCAAAGGGACACAGGGGAGATCACCTGGACGGGGGAGAAGTAGACAGGACGAGACTCCTCCCCCAACTCCGCCCACTGACCACAGCTACCCAGCTTTCCACAACACCAAAAATGAAAGTGTAACTCATACATTAAGGCACGATGCCCCTCCATTTACTCCACAGACCAGACCACACTCACAGACAAAACCTCAATTTCACTGTGAGCAACTAGACCAAGAGAGGGAAGACTTCACACTAAATACACCATGTCCACTAATTGGTTCAACGGTGACAACAACAACCAAAAAACCTCTTCTCAAAAGAGACTTTGACCAAGTACTGGAACAACTCCGTGAAATGCTAAGGGAAGCTTTTGTGGAACAACGTATGGACTTCAAACAACTTTTCTCCTTTAAATCACCCATCACAGACCCAGAGGGTTCAGAGACTGCGACTGAGTCTTATGTAAGAGACGCACTGTCATCTATAGCAGAGAGCATCGGCTCCTACTCATCGGCCTCCTCCTCTTGTTCCTCCCAAAGTGACTGCACATCACCCATTCGCGACGCATTCCTACCATCTGAATGTCTATCCGACACCAGCGAAGAGGATCCTTCATACAGGAGCACGGATCTCACATACTCGGCCAGATCAAGGTCTCCCTCTATACTGGAAACTAAAATTGACACTCTTCAAAAAGACTTAGACACCCTAAAAAGTAACATAGCGAACCTCGAGGACCACAGAAGGAGAAATAATGTAAAAATAAGAGGAGTCCCTGAATCTATTAAACCGCCACAGCTAAAGAACTATATTCTCAAAATGATCCACAAATTCATTCCTGAGGCCAATGAACCGAACATTATCGAAAAAGCCTTTCGAATCAAAAGACCTGCGTTTCTCCCACAGGGCGTACCAAGAGACATCATCGTCTCCTTCTTTCCAGTATGGATCAGGAGCAAACTATTTGATCTCCCCTCCGACAAGATCTTCCAGCTTTCTTCATTTGGTCAACTTTCGTTCTTCAGGGACTTATCCAGAGCCACCCTGAAAAAACGCAGAGACTTTGCACACATTACACAAGAACTACGAAGGGCACACTTTTCATACTCATGGTCCCCCTCCTCCACTCTCACAATAAAACTTTTGTCGGGTAGTGTCCATATTACAAACCCAGTGGAAGGCCTATCCTTTCTACAACACCACGGCCTAAGCCCTCCGTGAATGTCCAGCCAACATGTCCTTAAACCTGCCAAAGCTCACAATATTTCTGAATAAAATGTAGTCTACCCTTCATACTTCTTCTCCTACCTACACAACACTGTTACATCCAATAGGAGTCTTAATTCCCAACGATCAGCCTTAATCATGAGCCAAATATTCTTCCGCCCACATAGTCACAGGTTCATCTTAGATGTTCCCTGTTATAAAACAATACACACCATACAAAAAGCAAATTCACATTAGGCTTTCATACTCTAATGTCTACCAGTTAACCACTACAATATCAATTACTTACTTAACGACATAACAAACGTCTATGGCTTAATGTATGTGTATACAATGCTTGTTAAGGTACCGTCACACTTAGCGACGCTGCAGCGATACCGACAACGATCCGGATCGCTGCAGCGTCGCTGTTTGGTCGCTGGAGAGCTGTCACACAGACCGCTCTCCAGCGACCAACGATGCCGGTAACCAGGGTAAACATCGGGTAACTAAGCGCAGGGCCGCGCTTAGTAACCCGATGTTTACCCTGGTTACCATCCTAAAAGTAAAAAAAACAAACAGTACATACTTACCTACAGCCGTCTGTCCTCCAGCGCTGTGCTCTGCTCTCCTCCTGTACTGTCTGTGAGCCGGAAAGCAGAGCGGTGACGTCACCGCTCTGCTTTCCGGCTGACCGACGCTCATAGCCAGAGCAGGAGGAGAGCAGAGCACAGCGCTGGAGGACAGACAGCTGTAGGTAAGTATGTAGTGTTTGTTTTTTTTACTTTTAGGATGGTAACCAGGGTAAACATCGGGTTACTAAGCGCGGCCCTGCGCTTAGTTACCCGATGTTTACCCTGGTTACCAGCGAAGACATCGCTGAATCGGTGTCACACACGCCGATTCAGCGATGTCTGCGGGGAGTCCAGCGACGAAATAAAGTTCTGGACTTTCTTCCCCGACCAGCGACATCACAGCAGGGGCCTGATCGCTGCTGCCTGTCACACTGGACGATATCGCTAGCGAGGACGCTGCAACGTCACGGATCGCTAGCGATATCGTCTAGTGTGACGGTACCTTAATTCTACTGTGTTTATTTTACTCAACTGTACGATTGCCTATTTCTCCCCCTATGTCAGGGGGATGTTCCTTTCCTATCTTCATTCCCTCCCCCCCCCCCCTCCTTCCCCTCTTCCCCTCCCCCTCTTACCCTTACCTGTTAAAGTTAAAACCCAATAAATATTTTGAAAGCAAAACCAAGTGCAGAGCAAACGGAATCATTGCAACCAATACGGTTCCTGCTTTAATTTGTCCAAAAATTTTAAGGGAATGAACGCTGTGTTCTGATTGGGTTTTGCAGCAGCATTTGGACAAGTTGTTACAGAGAAGCTTGTCTTTTAGATGTGTAGTACAGTTTGTGCTCCATATTGTGTGCTCCGTACGATGTGTACGTCGTACTGTGTGCGGCACGGTGTGTACGTCATAGTGTGTGCGGCGCTGTGTGTGCTCCGTATTGTGTGCGGCACGGTGTGTATGCCGTAGTACTAGAAGCGCATCACGGCTGCGCGCGTCTACTGATTACCTGCCATTATTTCCCCTCCGGGCAGTGCGCGCAGGATAATGTATACAATATTTACGCTACACTGTTATGTCACCTATGCTGTAATTAGATTAATATGAGTGATGGTACACTTACGTGAGGTCCCGGGCTGTGGGCTGCTGCTGTTGGTGGACGAAGGAGATCTGGCGGCAATGGCAGGTGTGTGTTGCCGGCGCCTTCTCTCTACACATAAATGAAAGAAACACAATGTTTTTAAAACAAAGAACAGGGATTCCAGAGCCCAAAAAAAAAAAAAAAAAATATTGCGCGCAGGGTTGCCAACCTCCTCCTAAAAGCGTGCATCGCCCAATTCCCCCATACTGGTACTTGCCTCGCCTTGTCTCCGCACGCAACTCAGCCAGAAGGTGTGGATTTTTGTGGCGGAGGTCGGCCCATTTCTTCCGCAGCTGCTGCGCACTGCGGCGGACGCCAAACCTCCTATCCAGCATTTGCACAATGCGACGCAGCACCTCCTGCTTCTGTAGGTTCGGGTGGGCTGGGCGAGTCTCCTGGCACTCATAACCCAGGGCATCCATGTGATGGACAAAAAACCGGAGCTCGGTCTGCCCCAGAGGTGCAGATCTTTGTCTTCCAGCCATTTTAGGTGAAAAGACGCTATAAAGCACCGCCTAACCACGCCCAGAGGAGGTCCTTAACTATGCAGTTCTCCCGCGCGATCCGCATCGCTATAGCGTTGCCGTTTATGGACAGCGTCACATTTGTGATGGCTGAGCGGTACGGAAGGAACACACATAGTAAATGCCGTTCGAAGGATGTAGATATAACGCCGGAGCGGCACGTAATGTGCGCTCGTGGTATATGACAGCGTGATGACGTTACAGCGTTCCTGCGTGCCTGCGCTACCTTGCTTTGCTTCCCTGACATCCTGAAAATGGCTGCCAGGCGATGTGATCCTCCTATGGGCATCCCAGAGCTAAAGTTCCTGATTAGCACTATGGATGGGATGCAGTACGAAACCACAGGGCTGGTGCTGCACCGCAACCAGCACAAGGATGAAGTCGTGCGTGTGGTGTCTGAGGGCCTCAGGAAGCAGTTTGGGATAACCAGAAGTAAGGCCCAGATTGTGAAGAAATGGGGCGATCTGAAGTCCAAAAGCCCAGCGCGCCTGCAGGAGCTTCGCCGCGAGATCCGCAGAGGTGAGTACGCAGGTACCCAAAAGTATTGCACGCCGAAGGGTTAATTGGGTGTGTATGTGGTGTGTATGTGGCACAGCTATGGCGCAGTATGAACGGTGCCGAGCAATATGTGGCCCAGCTATGGGGCAATAATGAACGGTGCAGAGCACTATGTGGCCCTGCTATGGTGCAATAATGAACGGTGCAGAGCACTATGTGGCCCTGCTATGGTGCAATAATGAACGGTGCAGAGCACTATGTGGCCCTGCTATGGTGCAATAATGAATGGTGCAGAGCACTATGTGGCCCTGCTATGGTGCAATAATGAACGGTGCAGAGCACTATGTGGCCCTGCTATGGTGCAATAATGAACGGTGCAGAGCACTATGTGGCCCTGCTATGGTGCAATAATGAATGGTGCAGAGCACTATGTGGCCCTGCTATGGTGCAATAATGAATGGTGCAGAGCACTATGTGGCCCTGCTATGGTGCAATAATGAATGGTGCAGAGCACTATGTGGCCCTGCTATGGTGCAATAATGAATGGTGCAGAGCACTATGTGGCCCTGCTATGGTGCAATAATGAATGGTGTAGAGCACTATGTGGCCCTGCTATGGTGCAATAATGAATGGTGCAGAGCACTATGTGGCCCTGCTATGGTGCAATAATGAATGGTGCAGAGCACTATGTGGCCCTGCTATGGTGCAATAATGAATGGTGCAGAGCACTATGTGGCCCTGCTATGGTGCAATAATGAATGGTGCAGAGCACTATGTGGCCCTGCTATGGTTCAATAATGAATGGTGCAGAGCACTATGTGACCCTGCTATGGTGCAATAATGAATGGTGCAGAGCACTATGTGGCCCTGCTATGGTGCAATAATGAACGGTGCAGAGCACTATGTGGCCCTGCTATGGTGCAATAATGAATGGTGCAGAGCACTATGTGGCCCTGCTATGGTGCAATAATGAATGGTGCAGAGCACTATGTGGCCCTGCTATGGTGCAATAATGAATGGTGCAGAGCACTATGTGACCCTGCTATGGTGCAATAATAAATGGTGCAGAGCACTATGTGGCCCTGCTATGGTGCAATAATGAACGGCGCAGAGCACTATGTGGCCCTGCTATGGTGCAATAATGAATGGTGCAGAGCACTATGTGGCCCTGCTATGGTGCAATAATGAATGGTGCAGAGCACTATGTGGCCCTGCTATGGTGCAATAATGAATGGTGCAGAGCACTATGTGGCCCTGCTATGGTTCAATAATGAACGGCGCAGAGCACTATGTGGCCCTGCTATGGTGCAATAATGAATGGTGCAGAGCACTATGTGGCCCTGCTATGGTGCAATAATGAACGGTGCAGAGCACTATGTGGCCCTGCTATGGTGCAATAATGAATGGTGCAGAGCACTATGTGGCCCTGCTATGGTGCAATAATGAATGGTGCAGAGCACTATGTGACCCTGCTATGGTGCAATAATAAATGGTGCAGAGCACTATGTGGCCCTGCTATGGTGCAATAATGAATGGTGCAGAGCACTATGTGGCCCTGCTATGGTGCAATAATGAACGGTGCAGAGCACTATGTGGCCCTGCTATGGTGCAATAATGAATGGTGCAGAGCACTATGTGGCCCTGCTATGGTGCAATAATGAACGGTGCAGAGCACTATGTGGCCCTGCTATGGTGCAATAATGAATGGTGCAGAGCACTATGTGGCCCTGCTATGGTGCAATAATGAATGGTGCAGAGCACTATGTGGCCCTGCTATGGTGCAATAATGAATGGTGCAGAGCACTATGTGACCCTGCTATGGTGCAATAATAAATGGTGCAGAGCACTATGTGGCCCTGCTATGGTGCAATAATGAACGGCGCAGAGCACTATGTGGCCCTGCTATGGTGCAATAATGAACGGCGCAGAGCACTATGTGGCCCTGCTATGGTGCAATAATGAACGGTGCAGAGCACTATGTGGCCCTGCTATGGTGCAATAATGAATGGTGTAGAGCACTATGTGGCCCTGCTATGGTTCAATAATGAATGGTGCAGAGCACTATGTGACCCTGCTATGGTGCAATAATGAATGGTGCAGAGCACTATGTGACCCTGCTATGGTGCAATAATGAACGGTGCAGAGCACTATGTGGCCCTGCTATGGTGCAATAATGAACGGTGCAGAGCACTATGTGGCCCTGCTATGGTGCAATAATGAACGGTGCAGAGCACTATGTGGCCCTGCTATGGTGCAATAATGAACGGTGCAGAGCACTATGTGGGCCAGCTATGGAGCAGTATGAACGGTGCAGAGCACTATGTGTCCCAGCTATGGTGCAATATCACTGTTGCCATATCTGCTGATCGAACTTTATTTTTTCCTTCACAGAGGCAAAGACACAGCGCCGCCGCCACGAGGCATCCCACACCGCCTCAGATATAGCTGTGCCCTCCGGGTCAACGGCTCAACAACCTAGTATGTTCCCACAATAATGTGATTAGGATTTGGTTGCAGGTCCCCTCTTCCCCCCCACCTGCAGTCACTGTTGCCGTTTATGTTAAAAAAAATTTTTTTTTTTCCTTTCACAGAGGCAAAGACACAGCGCCGCCGTCGACAGTACGAGGCCTTTAACACGGACTCTGATCCAGAGTTGCCCTCCGTGCCTCCAGATCCTAGTAGGTTCCCACAATAATGTGATTTTGATTTGGTTGCAGGTCCTCTCTTCCAACCCCCACCCCCCCACCCCCGCAGTCACTGTTGCCATATCTGCAGACAGAACTTTATTTTTTCCTTCACAGAGGCAAAGACACAGCGCCGCCGCCACGAGGCATCCCACACCGCCTCAGATATAGCTGTGCCCTCCGAGTCAACGGCTCAACAACCTAGTAGGTTCCCACAATAATGTGATTAGGATTTGGTTGCAGGTCCCCTCTTCCCCCCCCCCCCCCACCTGCAGTCACTGTTGCGATTTATGTTAAAAAAAAAAATTTTTTCCCTTCACAGAGGCAAAGACACAGCACCGCCGTCGACAGTACGAGGCCTTTAACACGGACTCTGATCCAGAGTTGCCCTCCGTGCCTCCAGATCCTAGTAGGCTCCCACAATAATGTGATTTTGATTTGGTTGCAGGTCCCCTCTTTCAGAAATCCCCCCACCCCCACCCCCGCAGTCACTGTTGCCATATCTGCAGACCGAACATTATTTTTTCCTTCACAGAGGCAAAGACACAGCGCCGCAGCCACGAGGCTTCCCACCCCGCCTCAGATGTCCGTGTGCCCTCTGGGTCAACACCTCCAGATCCTAGTAGGTTCCCACAATAATGTGATTTTGATTTGGTTGCAGGTCCTCTCATCCAACACCCCCCCACCCCCGCAGTCACTGTTGCCATATCTGCAGACCGAACATTATTTTTTCATTCACAGAGGCAAAGACACAGCGCCGCAGCCACGAGGCTTCCCACCCCGCCTCAGATGTCCGTGTGCCCTCCGGGTCAACGCCTCCAGATCCTAGTAGGTTCCCACAATAATGTGATTAGGATTTGGTGGCAGGTCCCCTCTTCCCCCCCCCAACTTCGGTCACTGTTGCCATTTATGTTAAAAAAAAAATTTTTTATTCCCTTCACAGAGGCAAAGACACAGCGCCGCCGTCGACAGTACGAGGTCTTTAACACGGACTCTGATCCAGAGTTGCCCTCTGTGCCTCCAGATCCTAGTAGGTTCCCACAATAATGTGATTTTGATTTGGTTGCAGGTCCCCTCTTCCAACCCCCCCCACCCCCGCAGTCACTGTTGCCATATCTGCAGACCGAACTTTATTTTTTCCTTCACAGAGGCAAAGACACAGCGCCGCAGCCACGAAGCTTCCCACCCCGCCTCAGATGTCCGTGTGCCCTCTGGGTCAACGCCTCCAGATCCTAGTAGGTTCCCACAATAATGTGATTTTGATTTGGTTGCAGGTCCCCTCTTCCAACCCCCCCCCCCACCCCCGCAGTCACTGTTGCCATATCTGCAGACCGAACTTCATTTTTTCCTTCACAGAAGCAAAGACACATCGGGAGACTACTGTGTTATTAATGTTATGTTTTTTGACCCACAGCTGCCGGCAGTGTGAACAAGGAGGATCTAGAGGCCGGAATAGAAAGGCTGATCGAAACTATGGCGCGGATTCAGGAGCAGCAGAATGTGGCAATGGGGGAGCTGCAGAAGCTTCGGGACATGTGCCAACAGTTGGAGGCGGGGCCAAATTAAAAACCAAGTGTCTGCTTTTACAGTTTAGTTTGTTAAGTAAAAAATATACATATATATATATAGACGTTTATCCCATTCTCTATTTTTGGTTATGTTACAAGTACATTTATTTGTAATGTTCATTTCTGCCGTCATACTGTGCTGTGGACCCATTTTGTCTCTGTGATCGAGACCCATCAATGAAGCTGTTGAGATTGAAGTTAAATGAAAAGTTTTTATTATGAACAAATTATTAACAAAATTACAATTTAAAAATCCTTAAGAAAACAAACTATCACAAATCGTGATACACCGAATCTTCGTTGCGAACATGTTGGTGCATGATGGGCGAAGCAATGTGAGACGGCAATGTCGGGTAGGAGTTTTGGGGTGACGGGCCAAAGTGGGACACGGGGAAATTGGGGCGTACTGGTGTTTGTGGCCAATATGGTGGACAATATGCGGACTCTGGCCGCTCGATTGGCCGTGAACAAACCAACCGTGTGTGTTCATCCAAACTGCCATCCAAACCCTTATTAACAGCCTCAAAAATAATACGCTCGGTTAGAATTCGCTGCCTCTCTTCCATTTTATTAAGTTTATCAACGATGAAGTGTTCAAAACCCTCCAAAGCAGGGCTGGCTTTGTTCGTCAACACCTTTTTGGCCAGGGTCAACAGTTCATGGGAGACGTCTGAGGTGGCTTTCCGCTTCCTTGAACCCTGCCTCCATTGGTTCAACCTCCACTATTTGACTCGTGGAGCAGTCCTGTGCATTGTCCTGTGCACTGTCCTGTCCACTGTCCTGTGCACTGTCCTCCTAGGGTGAAAAGAAAAAAGGAAGTTATTAAAAAAAAAAAAGAAAAAGATGTACACCACCCTAACCGCATTAAAAATATATATTTGTATGCATGCGAAAAGTTGCTAGATATAGAAGGTATGGGTTATGAAGGTCGCCATGTAATACTTTTCTGCGACAGGGTTATGGTCTGTACAGAAAAATGATAAAACTTTGAATAGATGGTATAATCAGATGGAGAAAATGCAGAAAAATTATATCTAATTATAGGCCACATTGGTTTCCACATTGGTGAAACAGTGGTGAAAAGATGTACTTACTGGTTGCCCTTGTGAGTCCAGCTCGACGTGGTTCTGAGATACTGTAGGTTCCACAGGTGCCAACGAGCGCAAACACGTTGATGACCGTGGCACCTCTTGGTCCCGAAGAAAATTAAGGTAATCAAAATACCAGGGCTTCGGCACATAAACCTCTTCAGTTGAAGCCCCGGACTTGGAACTGTGCAGGACCTTATTGAGCTCCTTCCTCCACACCGTGCGCAGCGCCTGAATTTTCTTCTTTACTACTGCTTCTGTGGCTTGCTCTTCCTGTGCATTTAGATTGTATAATTCTATCAGCTTTGAATATCCGGCCTTACGCTTTTCCCTGTTCGAATACTCTGGCGATTTTATCTTCCAAATGCATGGAAAAGACTGGTAGATCTCCAGGAACTCGCGTATAAATTCAATATGATTTGACATCTGTAAAAATAAAAACAAATAAAGTTAGGCGTTTGACAAATAGTACATTAAAACAGCAACAGCGAAAGGTGGTCAAAAAAATTAAAGGTCACAGAGGTGCAAACGCCACTTTGAAAAACAGCATTCATTTTCCCATCTACGCCCTAGGCCACCATAACCCACAACAGCGTACCACCCGCTTCGCTACAGCAGCCGCACAAAGCACTCATGCCGACCATACATTGTTCCATCTGCCACGCCCTAGGCCACCATAACCCACAACAGCGTACCACCCGCTTCGCTACAGCAGCCGCACAAAGCACTCATGCCGACCATACATTGTTCCATATGCCACGCCCTAGGCCACTATAACCCAAAACAGCGAACCACCACATACATACAAGCAGCCGCACAAAGCGCTCATGCTGACCACACATTGTTCCATCTCCCACGCTCTAGCTCACCAGTCACAACAGCGTACCATCCGCTTCGCTTCAGCGGCGGAACGAAGCGCTCATGCCGACCATACAGTGTTCCATCCACCACGCCCAAGGGTCACAAAGCACTCATACCGACCATACATTGTTCCATATGCCACGCTCTAGCCCACCAGTCACAACAGCATACATCCGCTTCGCTTCAGCGGCGGAACGAAGCGCTCATGCCGACCATACAGTGTTCCATCCACCACGCCCAAGCGTCACAAAGCACTCATACCGACCATACATTGTTCCATACGCCACGCTCTAGCCCACCAGTCACAACAGCATACATCCGCTTCGCTTCAGCGGCGGAACGAAGCGCTCATGCCGACCATACAGTGTTCCATCCACCACGCCCAAGCGTCACAAAGCACTCATACCGACCATACATTGTTCCATATGCCACGCTCTAGCCCACCAGTCACAACAGCATACATCCGCTTCGCTTCAGCGGCGGAACGAAGCGCTCATGCCGACCATACAGTGTTCCATCCACCACGCCCAAGCGTCACAAAGCACTCATACCGACCATACATTGTTCCATATGCCACGCTCTAGCCCACCAGTCACAACAGCATACATCCGCTTCGCTTCAGCAGCGGAACGAAGCGCTCATGCCGACCATACAGCGTTCCATCCACCACGCCCAAGCGGTTTACATACCTCGAAGCTGCAGTGCAAAGCGTGGAATATTCTGAGAACTACAAAAATCCGACGTCCAGGTCCACCAAGTGTCCAAGTACAAAGTGAAGAAAGGAAGTTTTGAAAGCTGTGAGGTGGCATTGGGAACAATAGCGCTCAGGTGACAAATTTTCCAACCAATTGTGTGGACAGAACCTGTGGCCTATCAGCACATTAGCTAGCAGCACAACACACCCCTAGTGAACAACGTCACGCACAGATTATGCAAAATGTGCTCTGAATTGTCTTGTGTGACATGACCGTACGACTGTCCCATACGACTTTTACATCGCAAATACGTCATGAAATTATCGCTTCAGCGCCGTGCATCGCGAAGTGTGACCGCAATCTACGATGTTGGAGCGATAATTGTGCGATGATGTAACGTCACGAATCGTGCCGTCATAGCGATCAAAATTGCACTGTGTGACGGTACCCTTATGCGTGATCTACCACCAACCCCCCAAATGAATTTTCGGAAGTTTAGGTTCAACAAATTCAGATCTGATCGAGTTAGGAGAAGGGGCAGAGTCTGAAAGGTGTATAGCAGTTTAGGAAAAACTATCATTTTAATTAAATGGCATCTACCAGAGAACGACAGTGTGAAGTGTTTCCAGGAGTGGAGAAGATCAATTATGGAGGAGATTAGTGGTTTGTAATTAGCTCTATATAAAATAGATGGGTCTGCAGGTAACCGTATCCCCAGGTATTTGATAGATTCCTGGCACCAGTGGAATGGGAATGTGGGGTTGCTCAACCTCCCGGATCTAAAAACCGCCAAGGCCTCAGATTTACTGTAGTTAACTTTGAATCCAGAGCATTTCCCAAAACTCTCTAAGATATGCATGATGGCTGGGATTGCTTTTTCCGGGTTGGCAATGAATAAAAGAACATCATCAGCAAAGGCTGAGATTTTTACAGACGTAGCTCCCACCCTCACCCCTTCAAAAGCTGCCTCGTTCTGTAGTGTTCTCAGGAAGGGGTCTAATGCTATGTCGAACAAAAGTGGAGACAAAGGGTAACCTTGTGGTGTCCCCCTCTGAATCTCAAAGGGTCTAGATAGAACATTGTTCACTGACATCCTGGACAATGGCTGCCTGTAAATTGATTTGACCGCTTCACAAAACCACGGGCCAAACTCTCGAAATGATAGCAGATCATATAGATAATCCCATGCTACTCTATCAAACGCCTTGTCAGCGTCGAGACTTACCACAATAGTTTTCATATGTTTATTTACTCTACTATAAGATATGGCGCTCACAGCTGTCCTAATGTTGTACGTGATGGATTTCCCGTGAATGAATCCAGTTTGTTGTGGCGATATCAATTTTGGAATTATTTTCTGTAGTCTGTCTGCCAGGATTTTTGTGAAAATTTTAAAGTCTGAATTTAATAATGAGATAGGTCTATATCCCTCAACCTGTGTATGGTCTTTACCTGGTTTTGGGAGAACAATAACCACCACCTCATTAAACCAGTCTGGCAAGTGACCAAGTCCAACTATCTTATTAAATAACTCACTCAAGTGGGGAGCTATACATGTATCTAGGATCTTATAGTGTTCGTTGCTGAACCCGTCTGGGCCTGGTGCTTTGGATACTTTGAGTTTAGTTATAGTCTGTAAGATTTCTGAGGGTGTTATTGGGGAGTTAATGGTTTCCCTCTCTTCCTCTGTGAGCGCTGGAGCAAGGTGGTTTTTGAGGAATTCCCCACTGCCTCCTCCTACCTCTGACCTATATAACTCGCTGAAAAAAGAACGGAACTCATCCACTATCTCTTCATTTTTAATTAAAGTATGACCATTGCGTTGTTGTATTTTGTATATTCTCGTTGGTTTCCTATATGGCCTTGTAAGAGATGCCAGCACCTTCCCCGGCTTGTTACCCCATTTGAAATATTTTTGTTTTTGGTAGTCTAAGTTGAATAAAGCCAATTCATGGGCCAGAGTATCTGCCTCTTCCTTAGCCCTCAAAAAATTTTCCTTTGTCAGTGGGGTGTTATTTAGTTTAAAATCCTTGTAGGCTTGGGTTACTGATTTTTGTGTATCCCTAGCTCTATTCATAATGTCTTTTTTTATGGCTAACATAGGAGATAATTTGACCCCTCAACACGGCCTTAGAGGCCATCCAAAACAAGTGTGCGTCATCACAGTGGATTTGATTATCGTTTTTATATATTCCCCATGACATTTGTAAGTATTTTCTAAAATCGTCTGATTGGTATAGGTATGAAGGAAAGCGCCACCTCCGCTCCTGATGGATTGGGGATACTAGTTTGGAATGAAACGTCACCGGAGCGTGATCTGAGATATGAATGTTTTGTATATTTGATTGTGTTACTAAGGGTAACAATGACTCGTGTATAGTGTTGAGCATTCCGATACCGCAAGTATCGGGTATCGGCCGATACTTGCGGTATCGGAATTCCGATACCGAGATCCGATATTTTTGTGATATCGGGTATCGGTATCGGAAGTGTAAAATAAAGAATTAAAATAAAAAATATTGTTATATTCACCTCTCCGGCGGCCCCTGGACATCAGCGGGAGGATCCGGCGTCCGGCACGGCTTCTTTCTTCAAAATGCGCGCCTTCAGGACCTGTGGAATGACGTCCCGGCTTCTGATTGGTCGCGTGCCGCCCATGTGACCGCCACGCGACCAATCAGAAGCCGCGACGTCATTCCTCAGCTAAAGTCCTAGAATGAGCGCCTTCTAGGACCTGAGGAATGACGTCGCGGCTTCTGATTGGTCGCGTGGCGGTCACATGGGCGGCACGCGACCAATCAGAAGCCGGGACGTCATTCCACAGGTCCTGAAGGCGCGCATTTTGAAGAAAGAAGCCGTGCCGGACGCCGGATCCTCCCGCTGATGTCCAGGGGCCGCCGGAGAGGTGAATATAACAATATTTTTTATTTTAATTCTTTATTTTACACTTTAATATGGATCCCAGGGCCTGAAGGAGAGTTTCCTCTCCTTCAGACCCTGGGATCCATGAGGATACCTTCCGATACTTGATGTCCCATTGACTTGTATTGGTATCGGATATCGGTATCGGCGATATCCGATATTTTTCGGGTATCGGCCGATACTATCCGATACCGATACTTTCAAGTATCGGACGGTATCGCTCAACACTACTCGTGTAACAACCAGCAATCAATCCTGGCATGTGAATCGTGTACATGGGAGTAATGAGAGTAGTCCCTCTCCAAAGGATGTTGTAGTCTCCATATGTCAATTAAATCAAAGTGATCTATTAGTGATTGAATACCACTATCCTGCATTAAACGATGAGTTTCTTTAGGGTTAGATCTATCCATGGAGATGTCTGCTACCTCATTGAAGCCACCTCCCATGACCACACGTGACGTATCCCACCCCGCCAATCTCTCTCTTAGTTTAACTTGAAACTGAACCTCAGGCGTGTTTGGGGCGTAAATGTTGACTATATTAAAACACATTCCTTCAATCATAATTTTAACTAGCAGAAATCTGCCTTGAGGATCTTCTAGAGTGTCAAGTATCTCAAAATTGAGGCCATTATATATTAGTATCGCTACTCCTCGTTGTTTTTTTGTATATGAGGCCTCAGCACAAAGTGTATATTTCCTGCTTAACAAAGAGGGATGTTTACCCTTAATCCAATGTGTTTCCTGAAGAAAAATGATGTGGAAATTTTGTTTTTGTAGAAAATTTATAACCTTTTTCCTCTTGACTGGGGAGTTTAGTCCATTGACATTCCATGAGCACCATTGTAAGGAGTGGATAGTGGTGTCTTTAGTGCCTGCCTGATCAGTCATTAACCTATCCCTTTTCAGGTGACCGCCAGACCCACCTGCATAAGTTGTAAGTGAGATCTCCACCCATCCCAGCGAGTGAGCGTATGATCTCCCAGGACCCAAGAATTAAGTGTACGTAAGCAGAGCCCTTCCCCCCCTCCCAAATCCCTTCCCCAATTTAACTCTATAACAGTAACAAATGTACTCAACCTTATAGTGAACATAACATAGAAAATAAACATGCCGCTTAAGGGCATAGGATTATTAGCACATGCATGATATCACTTTTTTAATGACATATTAAAGTAGCTTTCTTATTCAGGAATTATCAGAATTAGATTGAGCTCTGGGTGCTTCCCGAAGGAATTCCAGAGCCTTTCCTGGATCACTGAAGGACCGGTTTTTCCCCTCCATGACAAAGCGCAGAATCGAAGGATACTGTAAACTAAAGCGAATGTTTTTATCCACCAGTATTTTACAAGCAGGGTTGAAGGCTTTGCGTTTGGCTGCCATGGCGGCCGAGTAGTCCTGGAACAGTAGTAGTTTGTGGTTCTCATACAGCAGTGTACGTTGTTTTCTGAATGCTGCCAAGATGCGAACTTTATCTTGGAAGTCCAGGATTTTAAAGATGACTGGACGCGGCCTGTCCCCTTCTCCTCCCCTCGGGCATCCTAGTCTATGCGCTCTTTCAATAGCCACGACGCCCGATGTTGGCAATACCCCAAGAGCTTTAGGCAGCCACTCAGATGTAATTTTTACTAGCTCTGAGGGAGGGATAGACTCTGGGAGGCCTATAAGTCTCAAATTGTTGCGACGGGACCTATTTTCAAGGTCATCTACTTTGTCTATAAGATCCGAAAGAATCTTTTCTTTATCATCTAGTTTGTCTGTGAGAGTTAGGGTACCGTCACACAGTGACATTTTGATCGCTACGACGGCACGATCCGTGACGCTCCAGCATCGTAACAATATCGCTCCAGCGTCGTAAACTGCTGTCACACTTTGCAATGTACGACGCTGGATCGATAATTTCATGACGTATGTGCGATGTAGAAGCCGTTGGTTACTATGCGCACATTGTATACAATATCGTGCACACCTTTGTTACACCATGCGATCATGCCACCACAGCAGGACACTAGACGACGAAAGAAAGTTTCAAACGATCTGCTACGACGTACGATTCTCAGCGGGGTCCCTGATCGCAGGAGCGTGTCAGACACAGCGAGATCGCTGGAACGTCACGGATATATCGCTGGAACGTCACGGATCGTGCCGTCGTAGCGATCAAAATGCCACTATGTGACGGTACCCTAAGTCCTCCAGGTCAGATATTCTTTGTTCCTCATATGTTATGCGTGCGCCCTGGGTATTAACTTGTGAGACTATTGTGTCCAATGAAGTTTGGAAAGCTGCCAAACGATTGTCTATCTCAGGCATCAGCCGTTCTATGATAGCGGTTGCGATTGACTGTGGGTTATCTGTATTGGTATCAGCTTTTTGTGATACCGGAGATGTGCCTGCCTGGTTACGTGTAGAACTTCTGCCGGCTTTGGCATTTTTACCCACAAATTTGTCCATGGTGAGATGGATGCCTGAAATATTTGTTAAGTTATCAGTGATATCTTTGTGCTTGGTAACTACATCTGGGGATGAGTCTAAATGTCTTTTACGTTAGTACATCAGGTGAGCTTTCGCTTAAAATTCTGTTGCAAATACACTGTAGTTACTATAGGGCTGTGACAGGAGCCAGTACTGAGCTCCAGCTACGCAGTTTGTGCAGATCACCCAATTCCAGGTGTGCCTCCTGCAAACCTGCAGAAACGTCTCTCTCCTTGCCTCACACCCCTACCAGCGTTGTGACTGACCTAGGTCAGGGGTGCTGCTCACCTTCTCCTGCACAGCGCTGCTATCTGCTGCAAGTCTCCACGGGGCAATGACCACAGTGTGGGGGGGGGTCTGGCGCGCCTTCCGCTGGAGTACTCCAGGTCCCGCAGCCTTCACTTGCTCCCCCCGTGCACGGGTAATGTATATGTCCCCTGTGCCGCTCACCTTGTCCTAGCGGCGGCAGTTGCGGTTTGGCTCTCCTCTCCAGCGGTGCGCAGCGGGCTGTGAGGACTGGCGCGCTTTCCAGCAAAATGGCGCCGGCTCACCTCCTCTTCCCGCGCTGATCTTCCTGCACCCCTCTGGAGCCGCTCACTGTCCTGGGACGCCTCGGATCCTCGTCAGTGACTCCTGCCCTCCTCTCTGACTGAGATCGATGCCGCTGTGTGCCGAGCACTTTCCCTCCTCCGATCTCTTCACCGCCTCCGACCCTGCTGGCCAGGAGCGGCGCCGTGCTGCGAGGTATGTGGCGCTGATTGCGCCTCTTGACTCCCGGGGGGTCCGGAGAGCTGGGACTACCGCGGGTGCCCCTTGTCCGGTCCTTATCCTGGTCTCTGGGTAGGAGAAGTTGGCACTTTAGCTGGATTTTGTGCCCTTGGTCCAGGAGCTCTACTAAGAAGCGGCCATTCACAAGCTCCGCCTCCCGGAAGTCATCTGTTTTACTTTTTCAACGCAGAATTGGCTGGAATTGAGATCGCGATCGCCATGTCGCGTTTGGAGAGCCCCTGATGTGTCTAAACAGTGGAAACCCCCCAATTATAACTGAAACCCTAATCCAAACACACCCCTAACCCTAATTCCAACGGTAACCCTAACCACACCTCTAACCCAGACACACCCCTAACCCTAATCCCAACCCTATTCCCAACCGCAAATGTAATCCAAACCCTAACCCTAACTTTAGCCCCAACCCTAACTGTAGCCTTATCCCTAACTGTAGCCTTAACCCTAACTGTAGCCTTAACCCTAGCCCTAACCCTAGCCCTAACCCGAGCCCTAACCCTAGCCCTAACCCTAGCCCTAACCCTAACCCTAACCCTAGCCCTAACCCTAGCCCTAGCCCTAACCCTAGCCCTAACCCTAACCCTAGCCCTAACCCTAGCCCTAACCCAAAATGGGAAAATGGAAATAAATACATTCTTTTAATTTTTTTTATTTTTCCCTAACTAAGGGGGTGATGAAGGGGGGTTTGATTTACTTTTATAGCGGGTTTTTTAGCGGATTTTTATGATTGGCAGCCGTCACACACTGAAAGACGCTTTTTATTGCAAAAAATATTTTTTGCGTTACCACATTTTGAGAGCTATAATTTTTACATATTTGAGTCCACAGAATCATGTGAGGTCTTGTTTTTTGCGGGACGAGTTGACGTTTTTATTGGTAGCATTTTCGGGCACGTAACATATTTTGATCAATTTTTGTGAGGCAGAATTACCAAAAACCAGCTATTCATGAATTTCTTTTGGGGGAGGCGTTTATACCGTTCCGCGTTTGGTAAAATTGATAAAGTAGTTTTATTTTTCGGGTCAGTACGATTACAGCGACACCTCATTTATATCATTTTTTTTATGTTTTGGCGCTTTTATACGATAAAAACTATTTTATAGAAAAAATAATTATTTTTGCATCGCTTTATTCTGAGGACTATAACTTTTTTAATTTTTTGCTGATGTTGCTGTATGGCGGCTCGTTTTTTGCGGGACAAGATGCCGCTTTCAGTGTTGCCATGGTTATTTATATCTGTCTTTTTGATCGCGTGTTATTCCACTTTTTGTTCGGCGGTATGATAATAAAGCGTTTTTTAGACAGGGCACAGAGAGAAAAAGACAAGACCAAAAGAATGGTATGCACTCCCAAAATATACGAAGATCAATATATAAACTTTAATAGCACCTCAAAAAACAGCAAACACAAAATAAAACCATTTAAAATAGGCCTAAATATAGGACCAATAAGCCCCACCCCTATACAATAATACAAGATATGGCATAGTGAGACAAAATACCAAAAACAATAATATGAATGGCTAGATATGGCAACATATGGTGTCCCTAGTACAGGATGTATAATACAGTACAGGGCTAACGAAATATGTGACCCAAAGGTCTAACTGACCCGATGACACAGCTGAAGGAAATAACGGTACACAGTATGCTTCAAATATTCAAAAAATTATTAGCAAAGGAGTGCACATATAAATAATGCCATAACAGATGAAAGGCATGTGCATATATAATTGGTACCATACCAGTACAAATCATGAGGTACCCATGATAATATGCAGCCAACAGAGAGTAAACCCCAATAAAGTCAATCTGTAAGACAACTGATACTACCGGAGAAGATGGAAAAGGTAGCGTCAGTATAAGCAGCTCAAGTCAGTGACCCGAAGTAAATGGGACGCAAAGCCAAGTGAGGGGTGAGGCAAGAGCCCCACGCGTATCGCTGCAGGACGCAGCTTCGTCAGGGGAAGTAGATTGTCGGCCGTTTGAGGAGGTATATATACAAGTAGATAATTATAAAGTAAATACACACCGGTGTGCAGAGCCGGGTAAGAACGTCAGTCGCAGCCGCCGCATGGAGGAGAACAGGAAGTGGCTATAGCCGGAAGTGTATATCGTTGTCATGGTGCCATTGCACATGCGCAACGAATACACATGGGGGAACGTACCGCGCACGTGTCGCTGGAAACACCATAGACCGGCGTGTAAACAAACATGTTGTCCGCCGGGCACAGAGGGAAGCAAGGGCAGTCAAGTATAACTCGCGTGGGAGAAAGGAGACACAGAACACTAAGAAAAACAAATGTATTGCTAGATTAAGGGGACCATTATGCCTTCAGGCATGGGACATCGGCATGAGTATTAAAGGGCATGTGGTGTAAAAAGAAATGTCATGCCATGTACCACCTCAAATAACAACAGGATGTACAGCCACAAAGGGCGTAATAATAGATGGTATAGTATTACAGGTAGACCAATAATAGCGCCAATTGTAAGAAAGTAAAACTATATACAATGAA